>NC_137771.1:226274988-226814945 GCF_963455305.1 Plecotus auritus
TTAATAGTAGACAAAAGTCAGTAGTTTGGAAATTGGAAATCTTAACTGACTTAATAACCTGGAAAGAGAAAAATCTGAAGCAGGAGATAAGAAACCCCAAAAAGGAGGAGGCCAGGAACGTTGAAAGAACCCCAGAAAGCTTAGGAATTAGACTTGGTGCCTTTACAATCAAAGGTACTAGAGGCCATGTGAAAGTAAGACAGGTTGAAAGTCTTTACAAGAACCAGTTAGGATTCCCTGAGATCCTTCTTTCACCCTGAGCAACCCAAGCCTGCAGCTACCTTCAGCAACCCTGTCAAAGACCGGAGGGTGTCCTCGGGAGAAATCAGTGATGGCAGGCTCAGGCACAACTCAAAACGATGTTAAGAGCAGGTCAGCAAACAGCCCAAAAATAAACCTTCTCATATATATGGGCAAATGATTTTCCTAAAAAATTTAATGACCATTTCACTGGGGGCGAAAGGAAATCTTTTCAACAAATATAGCTGGGAAGCTGAATATCCACATGCAAAAGAATGAAGTTATTTGTACCCTTCCTTACACCATATACACAAAAGTTAACTCAAAAGACCTAAACATCAGAGCATCAGAGCTTAAACTATAAAACTTAGAAGGAACGGGGGGGGGGGGGGGGGGGCGAGTTTCATGACAATGGATTTGGCAATAATTTCTTGGATATAACACCAAAGCACAGGAGACAAATGGAAAAAATAAATTAGAGTGTACTTCTGCATGAAACAGGTATTTTAGGGGAATATAGGCAGACTTAGGGAATTTTTAGAATTGGGGTCCATGGAAAAATCATAGGGCTACAGACTGGGAGAAGTACATCTCCTTAACACAAGGAAGCCAGGTGCAGTTACATTTCCATAAGACAAGGAAGCAGCAACAGGTACATCCCCATAACACAAGAAAGCCAGGTGCAGGGAGCAGCAACAGTTGCATTTACGTAAGACAAAGGAGCTGGAAGTAGCCAAAAAGGCCTATATTTACAAAATAAAGAAGGAAGAAAGTGCAGAAAGGAAAGAACAATGAGGGAAGAGGGCATCACATGTCCCATGTGGTTGACCTTTTGCGTCAGGAGTTGCTATAGTGACCAAATCAAAAAGGGGGATAGTGGCCAATCAGAGGGGATATCAGGACACAGGAACTACAGCCTTTATAAACCATGGAAACAGGAAGTCGGTGGGACCCATTCCTCCCACCCCCGCCCGCCTCCCCACGTGGGAGTCCATACTGTGGGACTCCTTCCCTCGCCCACGTGGGAGTCTGTACTTGTTCTTTAATAAATCTCCATCTTTGTTATACTACTCTCTGTTCGTGGATTCATTCTTGGACTCGGGCGGACAAAGAACCCGGGTTCCAGTCCAAAAATTCTGCTTCATGCATATCAAAGGACAAAATCAACAGTGAAAAAGCAACCTAAAGAATGGGATAAAGCATCTGGGCTGTTTGCTGACTTGCTCAAGTATCTAATGAGTGATTAAAATCCAGAAAATATAAAGAACTACTTCTCAACAACAAAACAAACTAATTTAAAAAACAAAGAAAGGACTTGGATGGCTATTTCTCCAAAGATGGGATACGAATGACCACTAAGAACATGTGAAAAGATGCTCACAGCACACTACTCATTAGGGAAATGCAAACTAAAAACACAAAAGTAAAAAACTAAGTACTCTTAACAAACACAACCAGAAAATAAGAAGTGCTGGGAATGTGGAGGGGATGTGGAGAAACGCACTCCCGTGCACGCTTGGAGGGAACATAAAATGGTGCAGCCACTATGGAGGGTCCTCCAAAAATTGAACATAGGATTACCGTGTAAGCCAGCAATTCCATTTCGGAGAAAACATTGAAAAGTACTGAAAGCAGAGTCTTAAAAAGATATTTGTACACCCATGTTCATGGCAGCACTATTCACAACAGCTAAGTTAAGTAAGACAATCACAAAAAGTCAAATACTGATGAATCCATTTATACGGGTTCCTAAAGCAGTCAAACTCACAGCAAGTAGAATGGTGGTGGTCAGGGGCTGAGGGAAAGGGGAACAGAGAGTCATTTTGCAGCGGGTAAAAGAGGTCAATTTTTGCAAGATTAAGAGAATTCTGGAGACTGGCTGCACAATAATGTGAATGTACTTAACTCTACTGAACTGTCCACTTGAAAATGGTTAAGACAGCCCTAACCGGTGTGGCTCAGTGGATAGAGCGTCGGCCTGAGGACTCAAGGGTCCCAGGTTCGATTCCGGTCAAGGGCATGTACCATGGTTGTGGGCACATCCCCAGTAGGGGTGTGCAGGAGGCAGCTGATGGATGTTTCTCTCTCATCAATGTTTCTAACTTTCCCTCTCCCTTCCTCTCTGTAAAAAAATCAATAAAATATATTTTTAAAAAAAAAGAAAATGGTTAAGACAGCAAATCTTGTGTTATTTTACCACAATAAAAACCAAGCTAGCAAAATGAACAATGTGGTGCTTCTACCTCCCTTCCCCTGCTTGGCGTCCAGGACGGCTGGCGGCAGGAGCAGACTAAACGTAAAGGTCCCCTCTAGGAAACAGAACGACTTCTAAAAGTTCTACCTGCTCCTTTTACAGTGCTTTCCGGATAACGTGTTTTTGTTATTGTTCTCACTTTTTAACAATTACTGTGAATTTTTTCTGTTTTAAACATACTTATTTTACAGTCTAACATTTCCATCCTTTAGGGTCTGTAGATAGACACTGACACAGAGTGCCCCCAACAAAAAGGTTGGCTCCTTCCTATCGGATCACACAGCACTGAAGCCCACCGAAGGGCTAGCTCCACTCAGGTATGAACATTCTCAGTCACCCTGTGCTAGAGCAGTGGTTCTCAACCGTCCTAACGCCGCCACCCTTTAACACAGTTCCTCATGTTGTGGTGACCCCCAGTATCTGTGTTTTCCGATGGTCTTAGGCGACCCTGCTAGCAGTCCTCAACCTGTGGGTCACGACCGCTGCTGTAGAGCCTAAGACCATCGGAAAACACAGATATTTACATGACGATTCATAACAGTAGCAAAATGACAGTTATGAAGTAGCAACGAAAATAATTTTATGGTTGGGGGTCACCACAACATGAGGAACTGTATTAAAGGGTCGCGGCATTAAAAAGGTTGAGAATCATTTAGAAATATAAGCAGAAGGCTAATCATCATCAGGCATTAGAAATATTTTCTTTTTCTTTTTTTTTTTTTAATATATTTTATTGATATTTTACAGAGAGGAAGGGAGAGGGATAGAGAGCCAGAAACATCGATGAGAGAGAAACATCGATCAGCTGCCTCCTGCACACTCCCTACTGGGGATGTGCCCGCAACCACGGTACATGCCCTTGACTGGAATCGAACCTGGGACCCTTGAGTCCGCAGGCCGACGCTCTATCCACTGAGCCAAACCGGTTAGGGCTAGAAATATTTTCTTGATGGCAGCTTAGGTAAATGCTGGTACTCGCTGTCTCCCACAACCACATCAAAAGTACAACTGAAATACAGAACAACCAGCATTCAGAACCACCTGAAAGGTGGCTAAATAGAATCTTACAACTATAGAAGAAGAAAGTACATCGAGACAGGTAGGAAGGGCGAAGGCATGGAAATGGCTGGCCTGACACCCATGTGCGCCATTTTTTTAATCGGGAGGGATATTTCTGCTGCAGAGTACCCCTCCCCCTGCCCATGAGGCACATGAGGTCCCAGCCCCACACCAGCCCCCCAGTCCAGGGTTCCAGAGCTGGGAAAAGTCCCCATAACTTCAGACTGTAAAAACTAGCGCGGATGGTGACTGAGTGACAGGGCTGCTGGAGACCCAGCTGTTCCTCTTAAAGGGCTGATGCACGAACTTACACAAACTCGCTACCTCTGAGCTGCAGCACTGGGGCAGTGGCTTGAAAGGAATCAGGGACATTCAGGGAGGAAGTGGATTGTCTAGCATCAGGGTAAGAATTCAGGGGCAGCTTTCTTACAGACAGGAGTGATTGTTCCTATGCTGAGACCTCCCCCTTGCAGAGCTGACTGGCAGCCAACCCTGAGTCCCCATTAGCCTGGATCACACTATTCACTCTGCTCTAGTGATTCCCTGAGACCCTGCCCCATCCAATATACAGCCCCACCCAAGCAGTTTTTCCCTTTGAAAGGCCTGTCCTGGCTCAGGCTTCAGACTTTGCTAAAATCTCTCAAACAAGCATCATGCCCCAACCTATCAATAATAGACCCCAGACCCAGCATTAGCACCAGCCTTGCTCGCCTGGGCACTTACAAGCCCAATACAAGTAGCAGCCTCTGCAGACCTCTCTGTAGCTCCTGTTGGGTGGCCCCAGGCAGTGGCTGACTTTGCACCTTCCGGGAGGCCCCAGAGCCAGTGCACCCGATGGACAGTTTCAGACCATAGCAGATTACAACTCTACACATCCACAAGGGACACACTCAAGGGGCAGACTCAGTGAGCACCAGAGCCGCATTGAAGCAAGGCCTGCTGCTCCACAGGGGTGTCTCCTGCAGAGCTGCTCTTCCACTGCAGTCCCAGCTGGTCTTCACAGCCAACTGGCCTGGAGGTCAATTCCTCCCAAAGAGGCCAACAGCAATCAAGGTTCAACTACAAGACTGCACACAGCCCACACGGGCGCACCTTGAGTGCCCAGCTCAAGTGACTGGGAGGCTGAGCCACTGGGCCCTACAGGACACCTACTACACAAGGCCACTCTACCCACTCAAGGAGACACAGCAGCTCTTCTTAATACATCAAAACAAACATAGGGAAGCAGCCAAAATGTGCAAAGAAACATGTCACAAATGAAAGAATGGAAACAAGCAAACTACTGGATAGAGTTAAAACAATGGCTAGAAGGTTGCTCAAGGATCTTAATGAGAGCTTCAAAGGACTAATGAGAGCTTCAATGAACTTAGGAAAACTTTCAAGGATCTTAGTGAGAATGTCAAAGACACGAAAAAGGACTAGTCAGAAATTAAGCATACACTAACTGAAATAAAGAATAATTTACAGAGATCCAACAGTAAAGGATTTCGAGAATCAAACCAACAAATTTAAGAAAGCAAAAAATACCCAATCAGAAGAGCATAAAGAAAAAAGAATCCAAAAATTTGAAGGTAGTATAAGAAGCCTCTGGGACAACTTCCAAGTGTAACAACATTCGTATTATGGGAATGCCAGAAGAAGAGAGAAAGATATTGAAAACCTATTTGAAGAAATAATGACAGAAAACTTTCCCCACCTGGTGAAAGAAATAGACTTACAACTCCCCGAAGTGCAGAGAGTCCCAAACAAGAGGAACCCAAAGAGGCCCACACCAAGACACATCATCATTAAAATGCCAAGGGCTAAAGACAAAGAGAGAATCTTAAAAGGAGCAAGAGAAAAACAGTTACCTACAAGGGAGCACCCAAACTACAGTCAACTGATTTCTCAACAGAAACTATGCAGGCCAGAAGGGAGTGGCAAGAAATATTCAAAGTGATGAATAGCAAGAACCTACAACCAAGATTACTCTACCCAGCAAAGCTCTCATTTAGAATTGAAGGTCAGATAAAGAGCTTCACAGATAAGAAAAAGCTAAAGGAATTCATCACCACCAAACCAGAATTACATGAAATGTTGAAGGGTATTAGAAGAAGAGGTGGAGGAAAAAGAAGAAAGTTCAAGAAAGAAGAAAGAAGAAGAAATATTAATATGTATCAACAATTGAATCTAAAAATAAATGAAAAAATCTAATGAAAAAATAAACTGATGAATAAAATAGAATCAGAGGCATGGAAACATGGAGCACATTGATGAATCTCAGAGGGAAGGCGGGAGGGGAGAGATTAACCAAAGAACTTATATGCACACTAGAGGCCCAGTGCATGAATTTGTGCACGGGTGGGGTCCCTGGGGGGTGGCCTGTGGGGATCGGGCCCCAGCTTGCACCCCCAGCCTCGCAGCCCCACCTGGCACACCGCCTTGGCCTGGCACCGCCTCTCATCTGCTCCACCATCCCGTATGTGGGGTGATCAATCAGGGCCAGCCCCCCCGCCCGGCTCCCTCAGCGCCTGGGAGCCAGGAGGCAGCCCCAACTCCGTTGCTGCCGCTGGTCACCATCTGCAGGCCCCCCACCACCGCCACTGGTAGCCATCTGCCGGGCGATCGGGCCCCCACTTGCACCTACCTAGGCCTGGCGCCGCCCACTCACCTGCTCCGTCACTAAGATACTGTGCTTACCAAGGGAGAAAACCTCAAAAGAGGAATATGTAGGATGGAGACACAACAAAAAGGGGAAGGAAATTTCTAGAAGAATAGTAAAAGGAAGTCCCCAAATCACAGCTAAACCAATAAAATAGACAAAATATTGGGGTGTCTTGAACACACCTAGAAGAGATTTCCTAGTTCTCTGAAAGTCTGAATAAAAAAGTGATCGATCAATCAATACAGAGAAAACTAAGCAAAGAAAATACAAATCAATTATTAACTTCAGGGAAAACTAAAAGCTGTACAGCAGAGAGCACAGCCACATTTCTGGCTGATTCACTTGTGAACAGTAAGTGATAAATCACACAGTAATTCAACCAAAAAAGAGGCCTAGGAGCACGGGAAGGGTGGGAAGAGATGCAAAGTGTGGGTGTCAGCTAAATGCACAGCAGGATTTCTGGAAAACAACAACAAAATGGAATAAGCACTTTACTTAGTAATATGGAAGCAAAAGGCAAATATTTCAGTAAGTTCTTGTCACTCCACATTCCATTTCAGGATCTCCTAAATTTACTAAGTGATTTTTTAAAGATCTGCATACATTATGGTTCACCCTTTGTGCCTCAGGGTTTTTAACATATTCCTAGACCCTCTCCTAATGCAAGCATTTGAGAGCTATACATAAGTGAATGAAGATGGCTATATTCCAATGAGACTTATGAATGGAAACTAAAATGTCTGTTTCACACAATTTTTATATACCAGTATTATGCAATATTCTTTTCTTTCTTTCTTTTTTTTTTTGGTAACGGTTTAAGAATCATTCTTAGCTCTTGGGCCATACAAAAACAGGTGGCAGGCTGGATTTGGCCCATGAGCTGTAGTTTGCCAATTCCTGTCCTAAAGCAACAAGGCCGGTGGAGATGGTCCAGAAGCTGCAGATGGGAGATTTCCATCAATGAGGCTCCAAACAGCCCATATTACGCACAAAACAAAGATTTAGCACGTGGACAACTGCTTCACCCAGACAGCCGGCTAACAATAGGGGCCTCTGAACACGGTTTTGACCCGCATCTTTGCTTTCTTCCTTACCTCAATCTTGAAGGGCAGACACAGCTACCTGGGAGGGGAGGGGAGGGGCGGGGAGAAGAGAATGCAAGTGCACACACGGGAAAAACCAGCTGGCTGCTTTTCCCCATCACAGGTTTCTGGGCCTGAATTTGGCTCCATTAAGAGGGTGGGGTCTGAGTCACAGATTTTAAACTAGATGAGATCAGACTTTACAGTACCTGAGGCTAACTGGAAAGCATTAGAATCTATCTGCCCAGGTTCACCCAGGTGTGGGGATGAACAACTAGCAAATAAAGTTTAAAGGCAATCGTAAGAAAGAATAAAGTTTCTCTCTACATGCACGCTAGTAAATGCTATCTCATACAATAAACCAGTTATGTAACCAAAGGACCTTTATTCAGAACCTGTAAAGAACGCTTTGGAATCAATAGATTAACATACCCCCCCCCCCACAAAAAAAAAAAGAAAAGAAAAGAAAAAGGGAACAGGACAACGAGCAAAGGATAGTTCTTTTTCAAAAACAACAAAGAGAGTGAAACATGAAAAACTTTCCATTTCACCAGCAGTCAAGGAAATGCAAAGATGCCACTTCCCACTCAGCAGTCAAGTCGGACAATGCCAGGTGCTGCTGAGAAACTGGCTGAGCGAGTGCAAGCCGGGCGAGGGCGATGCACCCTTTCCAGGGCAAGGGTGGTGACGGCGCCAGCACTGAATGGAAAGGGGCTGGAGCAGCCATCCTTTGGCCCGAGTCCACGGCCTCTTAGGAGGAGGTCCATGTTTGCATAATAAACACCCCCAACTTTTTTTTTGGGTAAGCAGGTAGGAAAGCCACGCCCACATCTTAAGAAGGGAAATTTTAATTCATAGTGTGTGACCGCTCCCTGCGATCTTGAGACTCCTAGATTCAGAAAATGCTGCAGGGTTTTCAAAAAGCCAAAACAGACGCGCCGCGGGGGCCGGAGGAGGAGGAGGGCTGGAGGACCTGGCGCCTCGGCCCGAGGGCTTCCCTACAGGGAAGCGGCAGGAATTCCACCGCGACGGGAAGACTCGCTCCGGCGCCGCCTCCAGGAGGTCAAGGCCGCCGGCGTTTCTGGCCGCAGCCCGTCGTTCCCTTCCCCCACCCCCAGTGCCCGCGGGCCGCAGGCCGGGCAGGGTCCGGGGCCCCGCGGTCCGAGGCGGCCGCCGAGGCCTCGCCGCTAGACACAGCGGCCAGCCCGCCAGGACCGAGCCCGGAGGAGGGGCCGCGGCCGAGCCCGCCCCAGAGCCTCGGGCGCAAAACAGAAACCTAACCCGGAGAACGCGGGACGCAGCCCGGGACGCGCCGGCCTGGCCCTGCCCGCCGCCGAGCGCTCCGCCGACGGGGCCGAGACGACTGCCCCGTCCCCCGACCCTGGCGCGGCCCCAGCCGCCCGGCCGGCGAGTCGCCACCGCCCACTGCGGCCCCCCCTCGCCAGCCCGCCTGCCTGCCTGCCCGCCCTCCTGGGACGCGGCCGCTCCACCCCTCGCGCTGCTCACCGCGCTGAGGCGGATCCCGCTGGGAGGCTGCGCCGCCATCTTGAGCGAGCTACACAGTGTGGGCCGGCCTCCGCCGCAGCGCGACTGGGAGGGAAGCCGCGGGGACGGCAGTGGGCGCGCGCGGTTCCGCCCACTTCCGGGGCGGGGCGGCGGGTGCCGCGCCCACGCACTTCCGCCTGCGGGCACCGGCGCGCTGGGTGTGGGAAAGACAAATTGGCGGGCGGGGGAAGGCAGGCGGGCGAAGTCCGCGGTCAGGGCTCGGAGCCGCGAGCGGGCGGGCTGGGGCGCGTGCGGGGCGCGGCGGGCGCCGAGGCGTCACGGCGTTAACCAGACCTGGAGGCTGGAGGGTCCTGAGTTTGAAGCCTGGCGCGATGGGCGCTGGGGGCCCACAAAGATACACCCCAGGCCTGGACCTGCCAGCCTTGAATTGCGCGGAGAAAAGCCATCCCGTGCCCACCAGTGTCAACGTGATTTGAAAGCTTATTAACGAAATGGAGACGTTGCACCTTTTTGGATTCACCCTGAAAATAATCATCCTTCTCCCTGATAAGAGCCCTTTCCTGCATGCACGCCTATTGAGTCAGTCACGAGACAGCCCCCTGAGACCGAGGGTTTGCGGTCTCCTCCCCCGCTCCTGTCACTCTCATAAGAAAGATTTCAGAGGAGTGACCAACAGCAGCATTAAAGCAAAGCGAGCAACTTTATTAAAAACTAGAGGCCCAGTGCATGAAATTCGTGCACTGGGAGGGTCCCTAGCTGCTGCGCTCCTTCCCTTCCCCCCCCCCCACACTCCCTGGTGGAACTCCTGGTCAAGGGCACAATTTGCATACTACTCTTTTATTATTTAGGGTACCCTTGGCATATAGCACAAGCAGGCAACTCAGCTACCTGAGCACACACCCGGTGGAGGGTCAAGGGGTTTTATACCTTATAGGTTTCAGTTTCCGTTTCCCTGCCTGATATCTTGGGTAGCAGACTAGGTTTCAAAGTCCCCTTCTACATGGTTGTGGCTTATCTTGGCATGTTTGTACATACAAATGAGCTTCATGTTTGGCAAGTCCTAAGGCGGCTGACACCTCTGTTTAGTGGGTGAGATAAAACCCCCCTTCTTTCCCCTTTCCCCCCTTTCCTGCTCTCACCTCCCCCAGGTGATTTGTCCTTGGGTTCAGCTGGCACTAATGGTATTAATGGGGTCTTCACTCTGTGTTTTCCCAGGCCAGGGTGATGTGAGCTATGTATTCCCCGGTTAGGGAGGAGAGGAATTAACCACTTGCTCTCAAGTGTCCTTTCTTGGGGAAGGCAAAGTCTTGGGATCCACAAGCTGGCCGCAAATTGCCCAAACTGTTTGGCCTTGTTTAATTTTCTTGCCTCAGTTTCCCCATCCTACTTGCCCAGGAATTTTCCTAGCTTCTTACTATCCTGCCTCGAGTCCTTTCACTCAAGCACACTTATATGGTGTCAACTTGGAGGCTTGTAAGGACTAAAACATTTTTTAACCTATAATAATCTATAGTAATAAAAACGTAATATGCTAATTCGACCAGACATCCTTCCAGACAAAGCCAGGGCTGTGAGGGAAGCCCGGGTCTCAGGTGCCGGAGGGAAGCTGGTGCCAGCGCCAGGAGAAGGAAGGCCTACTCTTGCACAAATTTTGTGCATCGGGCCTCTAGTTAATAAATAAATGAATAAGGAAATGTTAAAAAAAAAAAAAAAAAAAAACCGCCCTGACCGGTTTGGCTCAGTGGATAGAGCGTCGGCCTGTGGACTGAAAGGTCCCGGGTTCGATTCCGGTCAAGGGCATGTAACTTGGTTGTGGGCACATCCCCAGTGGGAAGTGTGCAGGAGGCAGCTGATCGATGTTTCTCTCTCATCGATGTTTCTGACTATCTATCACTCTTCCTTCCTCTCTGTAAAAAATCAATAAAATATATTTTAAAAAATAAATAAATAAAATGTATTAAAAAAAAAACCTAAAATACCTGTGTCCTGTTGTCACCCTGACGACTGAGATTTGGGAGATGACATAATGTGAGTCATCTGAGTAGGAGTGCTAGTTCACCCTGTTTGCAATGCTCTGGAGTCAGTACTTTACCAGGTTTCCGCTAGCTCAGGGGTGGGCAAACTTTTTGACTCGAGGGCCACCATGGGTTCTTAAACTGGACCGGAGGGCCGAAACAAAAGCATGGATGGAGTGTTTGTGTGAACTGATATAAATTCAAATTAAAGGAGCGGAGGGGAGAGCAAGAGAACCGGATAGAACAGCCGGATCCGGCCCGCGGGCCGTAGTTTGCCCACGGCTGCTCTAGCTTCAAGATTGTGAGCCAGGCCCTGGCCAGCGTGGTGCAGATGGTGGGCATCATCCCATGCCCCGAAGGGTTGTCAGTTCAGTTCCTGGTCAGGGCACATGCCCAGATTGTGGGCTTGATTCCCAGTGTGTGGGAGGGCGGGCGGGGGGGAGGGGGGGGGAGAGGGGGAGAGGGGAGGGGGGAGAGCCTGTAGGAGGCAGCCCATTGGTGTTTCTCTCCCCTCCTCTCTCTCTAAAACTCAATTTTAAAATCTTAGAAATTTAAAAAAAAAAAGGAACTGGGAGGCAGGATAGTAAGAAGCCAGAAAAATCTTTGGCCAGTGGAATGGGGAACCGAGACAGATAGCTGAACACACTGGCCTCAGCTGCCCCTCGACATACCCTACTCCTTCTCCACTGAGTGAGCACCCCTGTAAGCATTAAGCCCATAGGACCCTGAGGTTTTTCTAATCAGCATCAAGTAATGGCAGGAACAAAGACTCAGGTCTACTGACCACAGGACAGAGTTTTGGTCAAACTAGAGATAGCATCTAGGCCTCGGCCATGTTTCAGCTGCAGGCCCAGAAAAGCTGCAAAACCAGATGAAAGCAACACCATGGCTGCATCGGGACCAGATGCAGTGACCAATGGCCTACCCTAGCGCCATGACCCCGAAAGGACACCCTGGGGAAGCTGATGAATATTCTATTAAGATCTTCCCCTAAGCTCTGGCTGGTTTGGCTCAGCGGATAGAGCACCGGCCCGCAGACTGAAGGGTCCGGAGTTTGATTCCTGTCAAGGGCAGGGACCTCGGTTGCAGGCTGTGTCTCTCTCACATCAATATTTCTGTCTCCCTGTCCCTTCCACTCTTTCTAAAAAAAAAAAAAAAGAAAAGAAAAAAAATCAATGAAAAAACATTGGGTGACGATTAACAACAACAACAAAATTTTAAAAAAAGATCCTCCCCTGAGACCTCCCTAAAATTCCTGCCGTTAGAAAACAGAAACCCTTAAGACAAAGGGACCAGGGCGTGTGCGTGTACACTCTCTCTCTCTCTCTCTCTCTCTCCTCTCCCCCTCCCCCTCCCCCTTCTCTCCCCCTCCCCCTCCCTCCTTTTCTTCCTCTCTCTCCCTCCCTCCCTTTCCCTCTCTCTCTCCCCCCTCCCTCCCTCCTTCTCTTCCTCTCTCTCCCTCCCTTTCCCTCTCTCTCTCCCCCTCTCTCTCCCTCTATCTCTTCCTCTCCCTCCCTCTCCCTTTCTCTCCCTCCCTCCCTTTCCCTCTCTCTCTCTCCCTCCCTTTCTTTCCCTCTCTCTCTCCCCCTCTCTCTCTCTATCTCTTCCTCTCCCTCCCTCTCTCTTCCTCTCCCTCCCTCCCTTTCCCTCTCTCTCTCTCCCTCCCTTTCTTTCCCTCTCTCTCTCCCCCTCTCTCTCTCTATCTCTTCCTCTCCCTCCCTCTCCCTTTCTCTCCCTCCCTCCCTTTCCCTCTCTCTCTCTCCCTCTATCTCCCTCCCTCCCTCTCTTCCTCTCCCTCCCTCCCTTTCCCTCACTCTCTCCACCCTCCCTCCCTCCTTCTCTTCCTCTCCCTCCCTCCCTTTCTCTCTCTCTCTCTCTCTCTCTCTCTCTCTCTCTCCCTCTCTCTCCCCCTCCCTCCCTCTCTGTCCCTCTCTCTCCCTCCCCCTCTCTCTCACATGCCTGCCCCTCCCCCACCTTCTTTCTTTCCTTGGGCCCTTCCTTATCTTTTCTTTCCCCAGGGGCCCTTGTTTGAGTTGGTGACTAGTTTCCCAGTCTAGCAGCCCAGGAACCTCCCTTGGCCTGTGTGACTTTCTTTCTAAAGGGCGGAGGCAGCCACACCTAGAGTGGGTGTTGATCTTGCCTCTTCCACCTTAAGCCCTTCCTTTGCTTCCCTGTCCCCAGCTGTAGTGAACGCACTCTCAAAATCACCAGGACTCGCCTTGTGACATCTTTCCTGCACCAAGTCCAGAACCGAGTGCCCACAACACCGCTAACAACTGTACTATTTCACGTGAGACTCGGGCCCGTCCTGACTGGCAAAGTCAGGCGCCCAGGGAGCCGTGGTGACCGGAACAGAGAAGTTCCAGGACGTCACGGCTGTGTTTGTGAAATAAGTTGTGCCCCATTAGTGAGAGGTGAAATTAATCTGGGGAGTCTCAGCGAGAACTCTGTCAGAAACAAACCAGAGTTTTAATGTGACAGTGTAGTGCAGTGTCTCTCCCGGCCCTAATCCAACTTCTTCACTTATTAGTTATGTGATGTCCAATGAATTAATTTGCTTTGGAGATGAGATGAGATTGGCTAGATTATCCAGGTGGGCTCTAGATGCAAACACAAGGGTCTCTAAGACAGAGGCCGAGAGATTTGGACACAGAAGACTGACCCCTGAAGGAGAAAGCAAATCTCAGATGCTGTGCTGCTGGCTTTGAAAATGGAGAAGGAGCCCTGAGCCACAGCATGCAGCTTTATTTATTTTTATTTTTATTTTTTTTAATAAAGTGAGTTGTCATTTTTTTTTTAATATATTTTATTGATATTTTACAGAGAGGAAGGGAGAGGGATAGAGAGCTAGAAACATCGATGAGAGAGAGACATCGATCAGCTGCCTCCTGCACACCTCCCACTGGGGATGTGCCCGCAACCAAGGTACATGCCCTTGACCGGAATCGAACCCGGGACCCTTGAGTCCGCAGGCCGACGCTCTATCCACTGAGCCACCCCGGTTTCAGCTTGGCATGCAGCTTTAGACGCTGGAAAAGGCAAGAAAACCTCCTCCTGCAGGCGTCCTCAAACTGCGGCCCGCGGGCCACATGCGGCCCGCCGAGGACATTGATCCGGCCCGCCGGGTGCCGCTGCCTGTCCTGCTTAGCAGCCGACTAGTCCTGGGCCCGCAGTGCACATAGGAATTTGTTCATAGTTTTTTTTTTTTTTTAACTATAGTCCGGCCCTCCAACGGTCTGAGGGACAGGGAACTGGGCCCCTGTTTAAAAAGTGTGAGGACCCCTGTGACCTAGGGCCTTAGAACTTACAAAGGGAGCGAAGCCCTGCAGACACCTGTGTTCAACCCAGGGACACGCGTTGCGGGCATCTGGCCCCGGTACTGGAAGAGAGTACACATGTTCCAGTAGTTTTAAGCCTCTGTGTGTTTGGTAATTTGTTAGAGGAGCAACGGAATAGATGATAGTTCGTTTGTGTACAGGCAAATCCCTACCTACACATACAGACTCTTGGCCCCAACTCCCCTTTTTAAAAAACACACCATTGAGGAACTGTGGAATTCTACATTCTCAAGGCTCACTGCTGAGGATGAAATGTGAGGCAGACGCATATAGGCTAACCTCACAGTAGGTTGGTGTAAAAGCTTGTGTCAGACAACCTCATGTTTACTTGGAAACCTTTATATTTTTTAAAATGTCAAAGCTGAGTTGGATGTGATTTTATTGTGATTAAAAACTCTCTTCGTGGGGAGGGGTTTGGGATGGGAATGGGGGGATGAGGACAAATATGTGATACCTTAATCAATAAAGAAATTAACAACAACAAAAACACACAAAAAAACCCCCACAAAATTTAAAAGGTGAAAAAAAAATAAATAAATAAAAACTATCTTCTTTGGGGAGTGCTGAATGAATGTCCCCTCCCCAAATGCATATGAACAGGATCAGTGCCCTTTATAAAGGAGTCCCTGCCGAGGTCCCTCAACCCTTCCGCCACGTGAAAACACAGCAGCAAGGACCAGGAAGGGGCTTTGATCTTGGGCTTCCCAGCTTCCAGAACTGTGAGAAACAAATGTTTGCTGCAAGCTACCCGGTAGCTATAACATCTTTTTTTTTTTTTTTGCTATAACATTTTAATTATAGCAGCCCAAACCCACTAAAGCAAGGAGAGAGAAATTTAAAAAATCTGTACGAAGGTTAAAATAAGGCTCAGACAAATAAATAAATAAATAACAAAATATTGGTCAGAGAAAATAAAATCTGACTGGTCTACATCAAACACAATGTGGCCCCTCCCCTCCCCACATCATTTCCTTCCAGCCTCCTGCCCCCTCCCCCTCTCTCCTGCCCCCAAAGACCCCGGGGACTTGTACCTTTCCCCCTCTCTCCAGCCCCTCCCCGGGCCCAGCCCGTGGCAAAAAAAATAATAATAAATAAAAATCAAACACAATGTGAAATAGTTACCAAATTTAAGGGGTTTGCCTGGGGTGTTCTATTCAAAAAGGAGACATGGTTGTCAACAGGTAGTTTTATTTACTGGTAGTAAGTAAAGGAGTCAGGATTCACAGCCAAAGCTGTGTCTCCCTGAAGGAAGGCTTAGCCATTGCTTCTTACACTATTTGGTCGCTTTCACAAGCCTATAGTTACGCATCTTCTCTTACATTGAACCGTGTTATCTCAGAGAACCTTCCGGAAAGAGCTCCCTCACATTCCATTCTGTTGATGTCATTTACTTAGCCCGTCTCCTACTGTGGACACAGGGTGTCTCCAACGTTGGCTCTAATCAATAATCAATAATGCTACGATGAGTCACTTGTGCGTAAGTCATTTTGCACATACGTGTGTGTGCGGACCCTGTCTAGAGTGCAAAGGATGTTCAAGGCCACTTGGAGCCCGGGAATCCTAATCGGGAGGGTTCAAGGCTAAGATGCTACACTCCCGTGCAAGAAGCAAGCACACAGCTATCGTGCTGCACGGAGGCTGCGCCAGCGTGCCCTTCCAGCACCCAAAAGACAGAGGTCACTTTTGGCAAGAAGTCTCTTTTGTCTAAGTTAGTATTAAAGTGCCAGAGGCCCGATGCATGAAATTTGTGTGAGGGGCTTGGGGCCTCCCCCCCCCCGCCCGCCATGGCGGCCACCTCTGCCTCGGCCCCCGCCTCCGCGGCTTCCTCCAGAAGGGCACCTGGGAGGATGTCTGGTCTAATTAGCATACTATGCTTTTTTTAAAAAAAATAGGTATTTTATTGATTTTTTACAGAGAGGAAGGGAGAGGGATAGAGAGTTAGAAACATTGATATGAGAGAAACATCAATCAGCTGCCTCCTGCACATCCCCTACTGGGGATGTGCCTGCAACCAAGGTACATGACCTTGACCGGAATCGAACCTGGGACCGTTGTGTCCGCAGGCCGACGCTCTATCCACTGAGCCAAACCGGCCAGGCATATGCTTTTATTATTATAGATGTTACTGACCAGCAGGTGGCTTGCTCGGAGGTGGCTGCTTAGTGAGGCTGTAGCTCCTCTGAGGGCCCCTGGAGGGCTCTCATGCTGGAGGCTAATTGCTCCTTTGCAGGCAAGGTGTATTGTTACCTAGCCGGGTGCCGGTGCACCCCCACTGGAGGGCACTTTGCTTGGAAGAACTGCTCTGTCTAATAGCTCCCTTCGTAGCAGTGGCTACATGGCCATTGGCTCCCACAGTAAAGACTCTCTTGTATGCCCACAACTTCTCATGGCTTCTCCGTCAAATACCTGGCGTCCCAGGAGGTCCAGTCCCCGGCACAGGGGCTCGGACCCGACAGTATGTATATCAGATTAACTCCTGAAAGTAGAATTGTTGGGTCAAAAGAGATATCCATTCATAGTTCTGATAGCAAAGGCCACACTGCCTCCACATAGCTTGTACCAGTTTAGCATATTCCCTGTAGCAATGTAGGAGGGGTCCTGTTTTCTCCTATGACTGACACATGCTGAAATAGTCAGTGGATAATATCTCAGAGCAATTGTAATGTTTATCGTCATGTTGTAAGGTTGGGCATCTTTTCACATGTGTCAAAGCCACATGTTGTGTGCGTGTGGGTGTGTGTCTATGTGTACTCCCTGTACATATCTTTTGTCCCTTTCTTTTCCATTTTTTTTCTTTCGATGGGAGTTAAGTATTGGAGAAACTAGCCCTTGGTAATATGAGTCTCAAATATGTTTTCTCAGTTTGCCATTTTTAAAAAATATATTTCTTTATTGATTTCAGAGAGGAAGGGAGAAGGAGAGAGAGATAGAAACATCAATGATGAGAGAGAATCATTGATCGGCTGCCTCCTGCACGCCCCCTACTGGGGATCCAGCCCACAACCCAGGCATGTGCCCTGACCAGAATCGAACCTGGGACCCCTCAGTCCACAGGCCGATGCTCTATCCACTGAGCCAAGCCGGCCACGCTCAGTTTGCCATTTGTCTTTTACTTGGTTTATGATGATTTCTGTTATGCAGAATTTTAAAAAGAAAATTTGATATAGTCAAAACTATAAAACTATCTCTTATGACTTCTGGAATTAATATTTATGTATGAAAGATCATCTTCATTCTTGGCTTGTGTAAGTATTTTCTCCTGATTCCTCCCAGTATCTGTGATCTGTTTGGAATTTATTTTGGTGAAAGATGTGAGGGATGAATCTAACTTTTCCCCCTTCATTACCCGGTTATCCTAACAATATGTATTGAATAAGCCACTTTTCTTCCCCCTTTGGATTTAAAGTGTCCCTCTTATTGTACACCAACTTGCTCTGTCCCTTTCTCTTTTGCCGCATCGGCCTCCTCTCTGTTCCTGCACTGACACCAGTGATTTCAGCTTCACAATATGTTTAAAGATCTGCTCAGGTGAGTTCTCCTCACTATTTTTCTGTTTTAGAAAGTTTCTGGATACTTTTGCCTGTTGTTCCTTGTACATTTTTATTTATTTATTTTTTATTTTTATTTTTTTTAAATATGTATTTTACTGATTTTTACAGAGAGGAAGGGAGAGGGATAGAGAGTTAGAAACATCGATGAGAGAGAAACATCGATCAGCTGCCTCCTGTACACCTTCTACTGGGGATGTGCCCGCAACCAAGGTACATGCCCTTGACCGGTATCAAACCCGGGACCTTTCAGTCTACAGGCCAATGCTCTATCCACTGAGCCAAACCGGCCAGGCTAGAGGTGGTTTTATCCTTGTACATTTTTAAATGGGTTTATGTCGTTCCCAAATTCCGAATGTTATTTCTTGGGGCATTGCCTTAAATGTATAGAGTAACTTAGAAGTTACAACGTATGATATTAATTGTCCTCTTCCAGATCTAACAGACGTTTCCTTTTAGCTATTGGGCTTAACCCTTTGGTAGTGTTGTCTTCAAGGATCTTCTTTTTTAAAAAAAATACGTTTTTGTAAAAAACTGATTTGAGAAAGAGAGGAAGGTAAAGAGGGGGGGGGGGGGGGGGCGGAAATCAGTGTGAGAGAGACATTCGTCAGTTGCCTCCTGTACTCGCCCCGGCCAGGATGGAACCACAGCCTGGGTAGGTGCCCTGACCTGCCCTGACGGGAACCGAAACGGTGACCTTTGATGCACGGATGACGCTCCACCAACGAGCCACTGGATTGCAGATAGTAGCTGGTAGCAGGCACTGTCTTGCATCAGAGCATGTCATTCCGATGGCACAGAATTCTGTCGGGTCTCCCAGGTCCTTGTTTAAAACTCCATCAACTATTCCCACACACCTAGCCAGTTCTCCTCCTAAGTTAACTGGGCACAGCATGCGAATCCTGGGAGCCAGGCCTGTTCTCCTCCACAACACGCCTCCCACGCTTGGGGAGCCACGAGCCACCCGCTTGCTGTGGCCCTCCGCGGTGACTTGGCGGGAAGCCAGGAGGGCGGGTGGTCTCAGCACTGTCCTCCCGGCATTACCCCCCGGCAGCCTTCTGGAGGTTTCCTTCTCGGGTTTCCTGTCTGACTTCCTCAGCTCGGGGCTGAGAACAGGGCTCCCCGCAGTGAGACTGATCGGTTTCAATTCCTGGCTCTGCTGGCTCAGTCCTCACCTCCTAAGGGTGGGGTCAGACAGACAGCCAGGCACGTGACACAGCAGCGCCCCCGTGGGGACCCTGAGAGCACCCAGTGACAGGCACCCTCCCCGCCCACACCGGGCGGCCCTCCTGCGCCACCTGCAGCTGAGAGAACAGCAGTGTCTCCTGGGCTGGGGCCACCCGGGGCGATGCCCCTGTCCTGACTCACTGCTGGCCCTCAGGGCAGCGGCCCCTGGATTGCTGGGTGGCCATGTGGCACCCACTCCCTGGGAGGAGCCGAGTCAGAGCTGTCATCTCCAAGGCGGGTGCAGAGGGCCCTGGGAGGGAGGAAGAAGATGCTATCAGAGCCGTGAATTTCGTTTTCCTCATAGCTTCCTCCATTTCCTCTTAGGACATACACAGTATAGTTTGTCTTCAGCTGAAAATACTGATTTCCTCTTTTATAAAATATGCAATGTATGTTGGGACTCAGGTAAGTTACTGTAACACGTAGGTAATGGATACTGGGGGTGGGCACAGGCTTCATTTTTATTTTTATTTTATTTTATTTTTAATATATTTTATTGATTTTTTACAGAGAGGAAGGGAGAGGGATAGAGAGTTAGAAACATCGGTGAGAGAGAAACATCAATCAGCTGCCTCCTGCACACCCCCTACTGGGGATGTGCCCACAACCAAGGTACATGCCCTTGACCGGAATCGAACCTGGGACCTTTCAGTCCGCAGGCCGAAGCTCTATCCACTGAGCCAAACCGGTTAGGGCGGCTTCATTTTTATTGATGGGTGCATGATCAAAACTGTTCATGTAGACCTGGCCAATGTGCGCAGTGGTCAGAGCATCGCCCGAGAGTTTGATTCCTGGTCAGGGGCATGTACCTGGGTTGCAGATTCAATCCCTGACCCCGATATGGATGTGTTCAGGAGACAACCCATCAATGTGTCTCTCTCACATCTCTCTCTCTCTTCCCCCTTTCACTCTCTCTAAAATCAATGGCAAAATATCCTAAGGTTAGGATTAACTACAAAAACAAAATACCTGTTTATATAAATCACAGAGGTGGCAGAGATGGTGGCTGCTACAAGTCGAAGAGGTGGTTTCCATTGATAGTCCCACTTTACAGATGAGAAAACTGAGACACAAAGTATGTTCCCAGGCTGGTATGTGGGAAGCTGATTGTCAAACCCAGGCCAGTTGACAACAGAGCCTATATCCTCAACTACTGTAGTACACGCTGATAAAAGAAGAGATTGAATGTGCTCTGCATTTGTAAGACTTTTTCTTTCTTTAAATATATATTTTTATTGATTTCAGAGAGGAAGGGAGAGGGGGAGAGAGATACAAACATCACAGATTGAGAATCATTGATCAGCTGCTTCCTGCACGCCCCCTACTGGGGATTGAGCCTGCAACCCCAGCATGTGCCCCTTTTTTTTTTTTTTTTTTAATATATTTTATTGATATTTTACAGAGAGGAAGGGAGAGGGATAGAGAGTTAGAAACATCGATGAGAGAGAAACATCGATCAGCTGCCTCCTGCACACCTCCTACTGGGGATGTGCCCGCAACCAAGGCACGTGCCCTTGACCAGAATCGAACCTGGGACCCTTCAGTCCGCAGGCTGACGCTCTATCCACTGAGCCAAACAGGTTAGGGCTCATCATTGATGTTTCTATCTCTCTCTCCTTCTCCCTTCCTCTCTGAAATCAATAAAAATATACAGTATAAATAAAATAAAAGCTGTTGAACAAAAAATAAAAAAATATACGTAAAAAACAAAAAGATTTCTCTTAAATAAGTAAGGATTAAATTATATATGGTATTATCAGAGACCATTAAGTTGTTTTAGATATTGGAGAAAAAAATGAAAAACAACACTTGTAAATCTAAATCAGATATAAGCACTACCTTTCACGGCATAATAGCTACTGATGCTATAAATAATTAGGTGTTGTTGTTTTTTTAATATATTTTATTGATTTTTTACAGCGAGGAAGGGAGAGGGATAGAGAGTCAGAAACATCGATGAGAGAGAAACATCGATCAGCTGCCTCCTGCACACTCCCCACTGGGTATGTGCCCTTGACCGGAATCGAACCTGGGACCCTTGAGTCCGCAGGCCGACGCTCTATCCACTGAGCCAAACCGGTCAGGGCAAGGTTTTTTAAAAGTAATCTTTGTTGTTGGAAGTATTACATGTTCCTTTTTTTCCCTCATTGACCCCCTCCAGCCCGCCCCTACTCCCTCCCTCCCCCCACCCCCAGCCTTCAGCACCCTACTGTCTGTGTCCATGGGTGATGCACATATGCATCCAAGGTCTTAGGTTGATTACCTCCCACCCCCCCCCCTTCCCTCTGAGATCCCCACCCTGTTCCATGCTTCCACGCCTCCAGATCATCAGTTTATTTTGTTACTTAGATTCCACATATGAATGAGATCATGTGATACTTGTTTTTCTCGGACTGACTTATTTCACTTAGCATGGTCCTCTCCAGGTCCCTCCACGCTGTTTCAAAGGGTAAGAGATTCTATTTTTTTTACTGCTGCATAATGTTCCATGGTATAAATGTACCACAGCTTTTTTATCCACTCATAAGTGATTAGTTTTGTTGTAAATTTTGATAGATGGAGCCTTATACCTAAATGTTAACTATTTTTTTTCTTTAATTGGTACATTTATTAAAAATATAGACTAATGGTCCTGTGCTTAAATCTTGTTGTGGATGTGCGCTGGCTTCCATAAAACATAACTAATCATAATATACTCCTGACAGAAGTAAAAAGGTCACTAGAAATGACTGACAAGACAGGGCCACTGCAGACATCATTCCCTTATGTAATTAATAATGGCTAGAAAATGGAGTTTGACAGTATTTACAATTATACCAACATCCATGGAGGCCGAGTATCACAGGCATAAGAAACGTGTTTCCTTGTTTCCCAAGTAGTTTTCTGTTTTAGCTATGAAGGTCCGTTACCACAACCGAACTTGTTCTTAACAAGTAGAAATTTTATGTCCATTCAACCAGAGTCTCTTACATCTTTCTGGGCCTGTTCATTTGCAGAGTAGACACTGTAACCAGGTTCTTCATATCATGCAGTCACATGTAACGTCCAATCTTTATATGCTGTCCTATTTCTTTTTTTTATATATATATTTTATTGATTTTTTTTTACAGAGAGGAAGGGAGAGGGATAGAGAGTTAGAAACATCGATGAGAGAGAAACATCGATCAGCTGCCTCCTGCACACCTCCCACTGGGGATGTGCCCGAACCCGGGACCCTTCAGTCCGCAGGCTGGCGCTCTATCCACTGAGCCGAACCGGTTTCGGCCTGTCCTATTTCTTTAAGATAAAAGGAGTGACTCACAGCAGGGCTACATAGATGAGGAAGTTCCGTATGGAAGAGATCATATCCTGGCGCATCTTCCGTTCCATCTCCTCGGGATCCAACTTCGGCGCGAGGCCCTCGATACAGAACATCGCGGCTCTGCCTCACCGGCTTCCCTACCTAAATGTTAACTATTAACGAGCACATAGTTATCTCCTCAAAACCTGGACTAGAGGTCATGCATAGTATGTTACAGAGGATTTATAATTCTATACTTTAATACTTAAAATTGTAGGGGCCCAACTTGCAAATGTTTTCAAAGTTATCCCGACACCCAAAAACAATTCCCAGGTGATTTTTTCCCCCCCCCAGGTGATTTTTAACACCTGTTTGTATAACTGTCACTAGAGGCCTGGTGCACGAATTTGTGCACGGGTGGGGTCCCTCGGGGTGGCCTGTGGGTATTGGACGCCAGCTTGTGCCCCCAGGCTCACAGCCCCAAGTTGCACCCCCAGCCTCACAGCCCCAAGTTGCACCTCCAGCCTCACAGCCCTGGAGCCCCACCTGGCACCCCACCTTGACCTGGCGCTGCCCACTTTCCTGCTCCACCATCCCGCCGAGGTCCCACTCTCATTGGGGCCCATCAGGGCTGGCAGCACCTCCACTGCTGTCCACTGCCAGCGCCACTTTGCCGAGGCTCACCATGTTCCACGCCACCCCCTAGTGGTCAGTGCACATCACAGCGAGCTGTCGAACCCGCTGGTCTCCCAAACTCCTGGTAGAACGACTGCCCGAGGGGACAATTTGCATATTAGGCTTTTATTATATAGGATGATATCTAGCGGCACCTTTGGGTGCTTATTTCTAGCCCTTATTTGGGGAACCATGTGGCTCTGTGCTCCCCAGATCCTCTGTTGGGACTAATGACACGAAGTGCTGACCTGCACACGAACTAGGAAGTAGCGGGATGTTAGGAGAAATTTCACCCATTGTTCGTCAGGCCCCAGCCCGTCTGCGGAGGACAGGACAGGACTTTAGGTGTCACTGGGCCTGGGGAGGGACTCCACGCTCTGCGGCTGAAACGGGTGCGACACAGGCGGGTCTGGGAGGCCAGCCGCAGCAGAGGGGCGCCCAGCCAGGACTCCACGGGGGGTGGTTGGCAAACACACAGGCTTGGAGACAGTGGGTGACGTGCTGCCGGGCTGGGGGGTCTGTGCCGGGGGAGGGATCACTGGAATGAGCAGCGAGGTGTGCACAGGGGCAGAGGCCCCGGAAGGAGTGAGGGGGAGGGAAGAGTCTGAGAGGGAGTTTCCCTGAGAGCTGTGTGGGGCACCAGAGGCTCCGTGACCGCTGATTGGCCTGTGTTAACTGGAACGTGCTGGCAAGGTCACTGTGGAACATGCCTAAGGTGACAGCTGTGAGAGCCGAAGACTAGGCGTTTCGTAGGCAGCTGAAGGTGCCAACACGTGATTTTAATGGCAGGAGTTAAATACTCACTCTCAGATGACCTCTTCAAGCACCCACTGCTGAACGGGCAACTATTGTTTTCAGAAAATACATTTCAGTTCTAAAATGTGGCACTAAAATAGATACTTTAAAGGAATGTGTGTAGCTGAAACCGGTTTGGCTCAGTGGACAGAGCGTCGGCCTGCGGACTGAAGGGTCCCGGGTTCGATTCCGGTCAAGGGCATGTACCTTGGTTGCGGGCACATCCCCAGTGGGAGGTGTGCAGGAGGCAGCTGATCGATGATTCTCTCTCATCGATGTTTCTAGCTCTCTATTCCTCTCCCTTCCTCTCTGTAAAATATCAATAAAATATATTTAAAAAAAAAAAATAATATCCAACCAGTTACAGTTTTTAGGGAAACAGGCTAGGCAGACCCATGTGTCTACACCAGGGGTGGGCAAACTTTTTGACTCGAGAGCCACAATGGGTTCTTAAACTGGACCGGAGGGCCGGAACAAAAGCATGGATGGAGTGTTTGTGTGAACTAATATAAATTCAAAGTAAAGGAGCGGAGGGGAGAGCAAGAGAACCGGATAGAACAGCCGGATCCAGCCCGCGGGCCGTAGTTTGCCCAAGGCTGTTCTACACTGACAAAGAGAATGACTCTTCATACTTCAACTTACAGATTTTGTGCGATCGTTAGATGATATATTAACTTTATTTTCTTTACATAAACTGAGGAAGAAACGTATAATCCAATCCACATATATTACAAGGCCTTTGGGGAGGTGGGACTTGTCGCTCAGCAGGAAATGACCTGAAGTCCGCGTCCCAGTGGAACTAGCGTGTCTGCAGAGCCTGCCTGGCCGCTCCCTGCGCAGAATCTGCCACTTCCGCTTAAGACTCAGGAAAGGGACGGACCCAGCTGTCTCGGAGGTTAACATTCCAGATGCTCCAGAAAATCGCACTCCACACACCCCTCCAGCTGTTTCAAGACCCTCGGGCTGTCCGTGACAGGGCCCCCCAGGAGGGGAGGTCCGCGGGTGTCCGCGGGCGGCTTGCTTTGGGCTTTAAAAGCACAGTTCAGCGTCTTGAAGAAGGGCACCAGCTGCCGCAGGCTGGACACAGAGTGCTGGCGCAGAAGCGGGAACCCGCTCTTCACGGCGATCTCATCAGAGCTGCTGATTTCCTGGCAGAAACAAACACAAAAGGAAAAGACCACATAAATGACACGTCTCAGCTAAGGGCTAGAAATCCAAGTGAAGTGCATGCGGGCAGCCAGTCCCAACAGATGGTTCTTCACGCACCTCATGTCAGCTCTAAGGGCAGCTGCAGACACGCAAAGGCTAGGTCAGGGGTGGGCAAACTTTTTGACTCGAGGGCCACAATGGGTTCTTAAACTGGACCGGAGGGCCGGAACAAAAGCATGGATGGAGTGTTTGTGTGAACTGATATAAATTCAAAGTAAAGGAGCGGAGGGGAGAGCAAGAGAACCCTCCGCTCTTTCGGCTCCGCGGGCCGGATAGAACAGCCGAACGGGCCGGATCCGGCCCGCGGGCTGTAGTTTGCCCACGGCTGGGCTAGGTCTTCAAGCGACCTTTCCCGCCAGGATTTCACCCAAAGCCCAGCCCCACGGGAGGCCCCTCCACTCCTCGCGGGCCCTGCCTCTAAGTAATGAACTGAGTCCACATGACTGTGTTAGCCAGGGAGCCGTGCCTCTTAGCAGCTGGGATGGGAGAGTGACATATAAGTGAAAAACTGAAGGTGGAATTTGTAGCCATCTCCAAGTTTTCATACTCAGATACATTTTTAAAAAAAATATATTTTATTGATTTTTTACAGAGAGGAAGGGAGAGGGATAGAGAGTTAGAAACATCGATGAAAGAGAAACATCGATCAGCTGCCTCCTGCACACCCCCCACTGGGTATGTGCCCGCAACCAAGGTGCATGCCCTTGACCGGAATCGAACCCAGGACCCTTCAGTCCGCAGGCCGACGCTCTACCACTGAGCCAAACCGGTTTCGGCTACTGATATACATTTTGACAATGATTCCAAGTGACTAAAATCAGGTGGCGTACCGACATGCTTCCCTCAGCCCTTCTCCCGTCTTCCACGAGCAGACCTTTTGGAAAGGAAAACACCTACCCCATATTTTAACATTAGAAGTTCTAGAATCCGCACAGTGTGGGGTGTGCATTCCTGCTGACCCTCCTCTAGCTCTGCCAGGAGGGCGGGGCCCGCTGTGTCCACTTCGGGAACAAACGCCCACCTGTACCTGCAGGGAGAACGCAAGGTCAGCACGCTGCTCAGAGCCTCTTCGGCACAGTGTTATTGAGCTAAAGTCCTTGTACCGTACAGTTTGTCTGCGTAAAGTGTACAACTCAGTGGCTTCCAGTATATTGCAGAATTGTACATCCATCACCATAATCAATCTTAGACTCACGTCCCCCCAGTCCCTTGCACCCCTTCAGTCTAGGCAGCCATTCACACAGTGTCTGTCCCTGCAGTTTCTTACTCTGGGCATTTCCTGTCAGTGGAATGACAGGAAACGGGGTCCGTGGTGGCTGGCTTCTTTCCCTCACACGTGCTGTCAAGGTCCCCTGTGTGGTGGTGGGTGCCAGTGCTTCATTCGTATTTATCACCAAAGACCCCACTGCACGACAGACCTCATGTTACTTCCCACTCATCACCTGACGGACAGTGGGGGTGTCTCCTTTCTTTGCCTGTTATGAATGATGCTGCTATGCATATTTATGTACATCGGAACCCACTTTTTAAAAAGTCTTTCTTTTTAAGAACAGTTTTAGGTTCACAGCAAAGCTGAACAGAAAGGACAGAGTTGCCAAGCTCCCCCTGCCCGCCACAGGCATGGCCTCCCCACGATCACATCCCCCACCAGAGCGGTGCACACCTAACCATTGGTGATCCTGCACGGACACGTCACCACCGCCCCGGGGCCCGGTTCACGGGCTCCCTCTCGCTGCTGCTAGGCATCCCGTGGGTCTGGACTAACGCACAGTGGCACGTGCCATTGTTACAGTGAAAGCAGTTTCAGGGGACAAGTAGGCAGGTTTAGGGAGTTTTAGGAATGAAGATGGTCCATGGGAAGGAATGAGACTTGAAGGCGCCAGGTGTTTATCTTACTTGGACAGAGGACAGAGAAATGCCACAGGCAGGTAGAACACATCTGGCCTAAGCAATTAAGACAGCCATAAACCGAGGACAGACAGGGGTATCTCGGGCCTGTGCAGTTAAGACAGCCATAAACCGAGGACAGACAGGGGTATCTCGGGCCTGAGCAGTTAAAGTGACCATGAGTTAGGCCAAAGTAGCCCTGACCTGGGAGCTGGGAGGCTGTAAGCTTCGGCTTTCTCTGCCAGCACGACTGGGAGAGCTGTAAGATCAACCAACAGTGCCTCCAGCCTACACAGGACCAAACGAGGAAAAGGGCAGCTGTTGGGGTCGTGAAAACTAGGACAGGGCTAAGGTCCCACGATAGACAAGGGGGGTCTCATGCCTCAAGACAAAGCGGCCGTCACCCTTCTCAGGTGCCCCTCTGTCCGTCCAGAAGGATAGAGTCTTAGGCTTAGAATTTATTTTTTTTAAAAAATATATTTTTATTGATTTCAGAGAGGAAGGGAGAGGGAGAGAGAGATAGAAACATCAATGATGAGAGAGAATCACTGATCGTCTGCCTCCTGCACACCCCCCACAGGAGATGGGGCCCACAACTGGGCATGTGCCCTTGAGCGGAATCGAACCCGGGACCCTTCAATCCGCAGGCCGATGCTCTATCCACTGAGCCACACCAGCTAGGGCTAGGCTTAGAATTTAGAATTAAGGTTCTAGAGGTAGTGTCTGCTTGCAATGAAGTTTCTGTACTTTTCACCTATCACCTTTGGTCTGTGGCTTCATTCTTCGAAAGCAATCACTCTGCTCAATGAAACAACCTACTCAACAGCACATACGGCAGTTCCTCTGCCCAAAGAAGCCGTGCTCTCCTCCCGCCCCCGGCCCCGGCCCCGGGCACCTCTGATCTTTCTACTCTCTTCCTAGTTCTGCCTTTTAAAGGATCTTACGTAGTTGGGATCACACAGCATGTAACCTTTTCACGCTGGCTTCTTTCATGTGGTAACAAGCACTGAAGGACACACTTTACCACAAACATTCCCACGTGATTACTCTCCTTGGTGGAATGGAAGAGAGGAGTGGCGTCTGGGCCACGCACAAAACTAAACGATGAGCAGCTGTGTGAACCCACAGGAAATGTGAGCCAGAGGGGCAATGTGAATTGGAGATGGCATGTCCCAATCTATATATATAAACCTACATTTGTAAAAGGCTAATATGCTAAGTGTTCCTCCGCCTGTCTGACCGGTCGCTGTGATGTGCACTGACCACCAGGGGGCAGACGCTCAATGCAGGAGCTGCCGTGACATGCTCAGAGAAACGGCACTGTGGACCTGGCCCCCACAAAGCAACACTTGGCTTCCCCCAAGTGGGACACAGGCCCCGCCACCTCCCCGGAGCGACACCCCACCAAATCGCAGACAATGCTGCTGAGACCCCATGGCGCAAAATGTGGTTCACAGCCCAGCTCAGCCCTAAACTGTTGCTGTGGGCGCCAGGTAATGACATCACGTAGCAATGCCTGGCTTCCTCTCCCTAGCTACTAGCCTCCTTGGAGTTTCTCCAGCCCAGGAACACAGGTGGAAACATTTCACACTGTAACCAAATGTCTGTGGAGTGTTTTCCTGTGCCTCATCTCATCTGATCCTCACAGAAGTCCTGGAGTAGGTAGATAGGAGACTTGGTGGAATCCTATTTTCTTTTCATTCGCCGGAAAATGGAGATTTAGGAAGTTTAGAAACTTGACCCGACTGAAAAGAAGTAAGGAATGGTGGACCTTGAAAATGACTTCAAGTTTTCTCACTGCGCAGAATATAGTCAAACACTGCTGCAGTTAAATATTTTACCCTTTGTTCTCCCTGCATGATCTACAATAATAATCTGCTTCATGTTGATATTACTGCTGTGTTGCTGACAATTACCTGAGAGAGAAGCTGGGGTGCTGCACTGGGCTGGAAAAAGTTTAGCTAAATCAGAAATTAGGTCTAATTAAGCAAGTTTATTCTATATCTATAAAAGGCTAAGTTGACTAGCACATGCACGTGTTTCCATCTGTCATTGTTGATCCTGAATTTGGTTGACACTTCCATTATAGAGAATGGGTGAATAGCAATATTAAAATATCTCTTCTAATTAATTTCCTTTCAATGTGCACGAATTAGTGCACCGGGCCACTAGTTATTTAATGAAAAATAAAGACCACAAACAAGTCAACACAAATGCAGTGAGGACCACCAGTGCGTAAACCCTGTTTTATAAGCATTTAGTAGCAAAAAGCACCTAAATACACACACACACACCCCTAACACACTACTGTGAGCCAAATTCACAAAACCACTGCTGTTGGTAATCTGAACCTCAGTGTGCGAAGCAGGCTCACTGGCCACCAGTAATTGTACTGTGGTTTCTCATATGCTGTACAGGAAAGGCCCTCCTACTTCTAAAAGGACAAGTGGTCTTATCTGACTTACGTCTGAAATAAGGGCATCTGGTCAGGTGGAAAAGAAAGTGCCGTGTCCAGGAATTTGCAAGCTGATAAATAGAAGATGAGTTCACTCTGGGGCATCTCCCCCACTGAGGGCCCGTTTCCATCAGGAACCGAAACTTTTGTTTTGTTGGTTTTGTTGCCGTTTCTATAAATGTGCAAAGAAACTCGTTAGAAGCTTATTTGAAACTGCTACAGTCCCTTTGCGGATGCAGCCATAACAGAGTGAAGTGCTGGGCCTCTCTGACTCCACCTGCTCAAGTGGCTTCGCTCGCATGGCCTTCAGGCAAATAGCTTTTGCACACAGACTGCGAATCAGTAGAGGAATTCTGCTTGTGGCTTGAGTTTTACAAAACGGCCCTTACCGGAAGCTGCCTCTCCCAGGATGCCTTGTTTAGCAAAGATCTGCAGGAACCTATGGTCTGCAGACCAAGCACAACCTCCCCCCTCCCCATGCCTGCGGTGTCAATCACTTCTGCCCCTCCCACCTGCCCATCCCTTGACATAAAAGAAGCCTGAACTCTGCACTTTCTTAAGATGAATTTCAAGTACCATTAAGTCCCATCTTCTAGGTTGGTCCCTTCTTGATCAATAAACTTTCCTTACTCCAAACTCTGATGTTTTGAGCTATGGCCTTACGAAGCACACCAACTTAGGACTAGTATCATAATGCCAATAAAAAAGGTTTTTCCTTTTAAGAAATTATCAAAAGAGCTGGTCCTTTCACAAGAACTTCAAGAAAATGGTACTTAGCATGATGTTGGGTAACCCTACATCACAGAGTGACGTCCACTAACGTTCACGCATGTGCACAGACCCTTCCTTACCTCAACGATTCCTCATCCTCTTTCAGATCGTCCTCGAGCTGTATGAATGCCTGAATCTTGAAAATAAAATGTGAATTCAAGTTACTATTTGCGAGAGATTAAACCTAGCTTAATGTTTAAAATTCATATGTCCATAAAAAAATAGCAAATAGAGAAAAAAAAAAACAATCAATCAACAAAATGAAAAGATACCCCAACTGTTAGAGAGAAAACCACAGGACCAAAATGGCGTCACTTGTGCTGAAGCCTGTGACATCCAACTTAGATTTAATACCAGGAGTAGCTGGGGTTGCAACCTCTTCCAAACAATCTTAATCAACCAGTCTGGAATTTTCTGGTCAACACCAATGAGGTCATCTGTCACGAGGGCCCCCACATTTCCCCAAAGAGCAAGCAAACTGCTTGAAATAGCCCTTCCCATTCTGTGTCCTGGAATCCGTTCTCTTTTCTAAGAGCCCCCTTGCCTGCCTGTATCTTCTGCACTAAGTCTCTAAAGATCAGGTGGTGCAGTCTGCGGCTGCGGGAGGAAGCACCTGACACAGAGACTCCCCTGCAAAGGGTAGCTTCCACTTGGTTTTCAGAGCTTCTCCATGCCTCTGTGTCTTCATGTTAACTCGCCTAAAATAATACTGATGCCAAAGAGATGTATGTTGGGGTAACAAATTCTGTTCCCCTGTAACGACATAACGCCTCCCATTAACACTGCTGTATGGTTTATAAGAAAGCTGCTGGGAGAGGAAATCCTAAGAGTTCTCATCACAAGGAAAAACTCTCTCTCCTTTTTGTATCTATATGAGGTAACGAAAGTAACGGAACTTCCGGTGGCAATCACTTCTCAGCACATGTAAGTCAGATTACTATGCTGTACACCTTAAACTTATGTACTGCTGTGTGGCCCTTATAGCTCACTGAAACTGGAAAACCCAGCCTGTTCTCCCCCGCTCCCCGCCACCCCGAGCATGCCCACACCTTTCTCCCCTCTCAGGGCCCATGTCCCAGAGTCCAAGGGACTCCAAGAGACTGGCAACCAGGGGAGCAATGGGCAGTGGCAGCTCCTCCTGGGCTCAACCCCAAACTTGTCTCCAAGGCCCCCTTTTCTCTGACTCCCCAGTGAGCCACAGCGGCCCGCCTCAGCCCCTCTGCTGCTTCTTCTATCCTAGGCCCTTCCTTGTTTTACTGTCCAGGTGTTAGTAAACGTACCCTCAAAAAAACCCCCCAAACTCTCATGTTGTTTGTACAGTAACGTGCTGCACAGGCTAGCGGCCTGGGAGCAGACCACCCCGGACAGCCAGGAGTGCCGCCTAGGTGTGTGAGAGCCTCTCTGACGTCCACACAACCACGAACTCGCCTAGCGACTCACTTCGCAGAACGCAGGCCCACTATCAAGTATCGCATGACTGTATATGAAACAGCATCTGTGAAAGCTCCAACTTCGCGTGCAAGGGTAAAAATGTGCACTTACTAATTCAGAGACCATTATTGGCCACAGGGAAGTCAAATGCTGGGGGGATATTCTTAGCAGCAAAACTCTGAAAAACAGAAACATCTGAGCAGCAACTAGGGGTGTCTGTCCAACTCTGAGATTGTCTGTCAGGCGTTCTAAGGAAAGAAGATTTTAAAGACATCACACAAATATGCAGTTTGGAGTTTCTCAGCAGACAAAAAAGAAAAGTGGAACTGTCAATGCTTCAACATTTCCCAACCACCCAGGTAAGAAGCGGGTGCTGGAAGATGTCTGTGCCCTGGTCCACCCGGCCTCCTCGTCCTTGGCCTTTGCTGAAGGAAGGGGTTCCCGTGGCTCTCATCCCCCTGCCACAGTGGAGGAGAAAGGCATGAGCTTTTGGCTCAAGCCAGAAAGCCATTGGCTGACGAATGACCACCTAAATTTTCTCCTAAGAGTATGAAACAGGAGGCGCAGAAACCAAAGACGGGCCTTGGTGAGGGATGGGACCACAAGACCATATAGGCTGGCTGGTAGGTGACACTATATTTTGGTGGTGAGAAGTAGAAAGTGGAATGAGTGAACAAAATAGATTTATCCAATAAAGTGTGTATTTGACACTCAGGACAACAACTTTAACTCCTGCAGGGAAAAAATGTTGTGAGTTCAACTCTGCAGCCGCTAACAGTCTTTCCCACTTGTCTACTGAAATAATTGTTTGTGCAATGTGGTGTTCCCTGTGACTTGAGGTTTCTTAGGAACATAAACTACCACAGCAAACAGCTGAGTGACGGTCCTGCCAGTCACGACTGGCCGCAGCACCGCAGTGAACCCTTCTCTGTCTGAGCTCGCTCCCTGGTGTTTTCTTGTCGCCTTTCAAGCACAAAGGACACGCACAGCTCAGACACCTGCCAAGCACGCTGGCATTTAAACGAGCGTTTCTGCGTCTGGTTCGGACAAGATGGAGTAAGTATATTACTGTCTATTTCTCTCTGAAACGGAAATTTTAAAAAACCACCCTTGAACCAAATACACACATCAACCAGCAGAAAACTGAAAGGTGAGGGCCAGGTGGCAGGACCGGCTAGGAACCTGGGGACTCAAGGAATGACCTGGAGGTGAGGTCCGTGGGGTTAAACTTTGTTTTTTAAAAGTTCATTCCGGCCTGGGCAGATGCTAGTCTCTGAGCACGGGCGTCCTGATGTGGACACAGAGCTGATCCATGCAGGACCCTGAGGAAGGGATGGGAAGTGCGCCGTGGACCTGGGGAGCCAGACTCTCGCAGCTTAAAGGGAACAGTGTCGCCTTTCCAGTCCCCAATCAGGGCCTTTGTGGGGGTGATGTCTTCTTACCTTGTATCAGAGGAAGGTACAGGTGGTATTGGTCGAGTTCACCGCTGAAGACAGCAAAAGCCTGGCGCTTTAGCAGCATGGCTTTCTGCTCAAAACTTGGGAACAGTTTTAAGGAACTGCTCTGCATGCCTAGAATAAACACAGGAAATAAGTCCCATTTAGTGAGAAAACTACAATTAGAGGTAAGTGACGGGAAATTCTTACTAGTGTAATTCTTAGCTTCCCTGGTGAAAAACCACGATCTTTTTTTTTTTTAAAAACCACGATCTTGATTAAGGAAAGGCATGTGGTAATTACTTGCATATTTATTTGTAAAAATACTTATTTCTTTAGGAAAAATATGGTTTTCATTGATTTGAGAAAGAGGAAGGAAGCGGGAGACAGGAACACGGGAGATGTTTCCTGACGCCTCCGACTGGAAACTGAGCCATCAACCCAGGCAAGTGCCCTGACTGGGAATTGAATCTTGACCTCCTGGCGCATGGGCATAAGCTCAACCAATTGAGCCACACTAGCTGGGCAAGATACTTATGCCTTTAATGAGACTTAGTGATAGGGATTAGAAGAAGATATGAGACATAGGAAAGTGCTCCTGATAAATTATGGTAAACAACTTATCATGACTTTCTAACGCCTTTCTCCACAATAAAGCTGCAAGAGAGCTTGGCTACAGAACGGTGCCAACACCGGGAGCTGGAAAGGCCTCCTCGTCTAGCCTGACGTACCGCACTCATCACACCGCAGTTTGTGGCTCAGGTGGCGCATGAAGGTGCGAGTGGGGCTCTGAACTACGTGGGCAAAGCTGATGCCAGTGGCGTTGGTCCCTCAAAGTGTGACTTACGTGCAAGTAACAGAGAACTCACTCATTAAATCTTTAAACATTGTTTTCTCATGAGTCAGAAGATGGTCAATAATGGACTTCCAACTGGATATTTAAAAAAAGCAAAATTAGTTAAATATGCAAAAGATGACAGTCTGATTAAAAGCATCAAGAAAAGACCATGCCCCTTTAAGATCTATTAAAAACCACATTCCGAAAAGTTAGTGAAGGAGTAGTTTTTATATAAGGGAGAGCTCAGCAAGAGCTTTTCATTTATAAGCGTGACTGGGAATAACTAATGGAATGAGTAACACAGGGAGTAAGGAGTAACTCCCAGTTCACCACAACAGAAAACAAACTGTCAGGTACTCTGGCTTTTCCGAGGTTGCCCTAAATACGTTCACACTTGTGTTGATGGGAAGAACGGGGAGCAGTGAAGACAAACACGTGTCTTCCAGTGGGCTCCCCAAAGGGTAACGGGGTTATGGGGTGCAAGCCACCGTCTCTGGTGGTGGCAGGGCAAACGTCCAGGCCACACAAAGAAAGCTGACCAGTCTCTGCCCTCCTCCTCCATTAACACAGACATGCTCAGCCACGCCAGGAGGACATCACTGAGTGGTTTTGTGGCCTCCGAGGAAAAGGCGTGGGAAGTTCACCTCGCAGCTGGATCTCCACGGACCTCGGCTGCCCGGGCAGGGCCGGGCACTGCAAGGTCAGTGAGTGTGGGTGGGGAAGGGGGACAAGGACGGGCAGTGCCAATGGCCTGTGACTATAAGGCAGTGCGGGACCAAGCACCACTGGGACCCCATAGTAAGCGCTTCAGAATAATACCATCTCTTCATTGACATTCTTTTGATTAAAAAAAAAAGCACCCTTGTATTTTTAAAAAACTTAATTCCTGCCCCAGGAATACCCTGTGAGACTGGAGTGTGTGGCAGATGTCTCAGGATTGGGGCTGACGCCGACTCTGCTGCTGTCGCAGGCGTGGGATTATTTATGAGGCGACTTCCCGGTGGAGACTGAGGACATGGGACAGGGCCGCCTTCCTTACTGCGCACAAGACGTGTACATGGGACAGGGCCGCCTTCCTTACTGCGCACAAGACGTGTACATGGGACAGGGCCGCCTTCCTTACTGCGCACAAGACGTGTACATGGGACAGGGCCGCCTTCCTTACTGCGCACAAGACGTGTACATGGGACAGGACCGCCTTCCTTACTGCGCACAAGACGTGTACATGGGACAGGGCCGCCTTCCTTACTGCGCACAAGACGTGTCCATCTGGAAGAAGGCGGGGTCCAGGAACAAGTCCAGCACTTCTTTCTTCCAGGCCCGCTTCGTGTAGGCGTAGCCACTCAGAGAGCTCAGCAGCTGGGCGCCCGCCCGGAAGCTGGGCGCGTTGTAGGCACTAAATGGGGGTGGCAGGGGAGGGGTCAAGGTCAAAGGCTGCCTAGGAAAGCCCCCGGATGCATTTCCCATAACCTGCTGTCCTGCACAGACGAGGGTACACGCAGGCACGGCACCTGTGGTTGCGCAGGTAAGGAAACACGTAGTAGAGCAGCCGGGAGACCAGCGGCACGGCTTTCTCCTTCTCGTCGCTGCGGTAGACCATGTCCAGGAGAGACGCCAGAACCTAGACCGGGGTTGCGAGACGAGAGAAATCTTCTGAACCGAGGGAAGGAAAGAATGCAGTCCGCAAGGTGTGAACAGCCTGGCAGGAATCTCCCAGCGCAGCTGGAGGCCGAGACCAAGCAGCCCACCTGGGACGCGCAGCCCACCCGCACCGGCACCTGAGGAGACATCTTCCCAAAGATTCGGGCCGCGGTCACTTCCGAAGGGATGACGCTCAGGTGTGTGCTTACCTCCGCCAGCAGAGAGAGGGCCTGCACGCTGTACACCGAAGGGGCGGACGCGGACACCATGGCCGAAGCAGCGGCAGCAGCATCTGCTAACGAAGGAATATCTGTGTGTAAGCATGGTGGACAGGTCGCCACGGAGCCCTCATGAACGTGAGTCACGAGCCCCCAGCTTTCACACTGATTATGTACAGGGATATAACTTAGGTATTCTTCTCTGTCAACACGCTCGATTTCAGCACCGAACCATCTGTATATTTTGATCAAATAAATTAGCACCGCCTCCCTGTCTTCCTCCCCATGTCCAGTCTCGGCATCATTCCTGGAACTTCAACCTTCCTTTGGATGATCTACTGAACACCCTGGCCTCTGAGCCCTTTGACCTTTTCTCTTCCAGAAATCTTTTACTCTGCTCAGGCAGCCACTGTCACTTTTACTCTGCTCAGCCAGCCATCATACCTTTGTCCTCACCAATTTCCAAAAACTCCATTTCCAGCATCTTGAAATTTTTGTTTGTTTGTTTTTGTTAACCCTCACCTGAGGATATTTTTCCCATTGATTTTTTTTTTTAGAGAGAGTGGGAGAGAGGAGAGGGGGAGAGAAACATCAATGTGAGACACATGGATTGACTGCCTCCTGTACGTGCCCAGACTGGGCCAGGGATCGAACCTACAACCCAGATACATGCCCTTGATCTGGAATCGAACCCACAGCCCTTTGCTGGGAGGGCCGACACAGTCACCACTAAGCCACCCAGGCCAGGTTGGACCATGTCTTTTTATTTTTCCTGCTCACGTACTCCTGGAACCCCGCTCTGGCAGCTCCTGAATCTGTGTACAGGCCTCCAACCGCTGCGTCTACCACCCTAACTGCCCAGCAGCTCCTCCAGGTCCTCCCTGCTCTCCCTCCCCCACTGCTCTCCCTGCCCCACTGCTCTCCCTCCCCCACTGCTCTCCCTCCCCCACTGCTCTCCCTGCCCCACTGCTCTCCCTGCCCCACTGCTCTCCCTCCCCCACTGCTCTCCCTCCCCCACTGCTCTCCCTGCCCCACTGCTCTCCCTGCCCCACTGCTCTCCCTCCCCCACTGCTCTCCCTCCTCCACTGCTCTCCCTGCCCCACTGCTCTCCCTCCCCCACTGCTCTCCCTCCTCCACTGCTCTCCCTGCCCCACTGCTCTCCCTCCCCCACTGCTCTCCCTCCCCACTGCTCTCCCTCCCCCACTGCTCTCCCTCCCCCACTGCTCTCCCTCCCCCACTGCTCTCCCTCCTCCACTGCTCTCCCTCCCCCACTGCTCTCCCTCCTCCACTGCTCTCCCTGCCCCACTGCTCTCCCTGCCCCACTGCTCTCCCTCCCCCACTGCTCTCCCTGCCCCACTGCTCTCCCTGCCCCACTGCTCTCCCTGCCCCACTGCTCTCCCTGCCCCACTGCTCTCCCTGCCCCACTGCTCTCCCTCCCCCACTGCTCTCCCTCCCCCACTGCTCTCCCTGCCCCACTGCTCTCCCTGCCCCACTGCTCTCCCTCCCCCACTGCTCTCCCTGCCCCACTGCTCTCCCTGGCCCACTGCTCTCCCTGCCCCACTGCTCTCCCTGCCCCACTACACCCACGGTCTAGCGTCCACCTCGCAAACACCCTTACCTCTCTTGCTTCTCTCTCTCTGAAGTTCCACCCGGAGAAACGCACTGCTGGCTAACCCCCAGGTTCTGCTGAGGGAGTTCTGTGTAGCTAATGCTCTGAAACGATCCTGCTTTATTTCATGGGCGTGAAACTCAAAAGAGACCCGATGCTACCAGGTAATCCCGCCACATGCTCTGCGGCGCATGCTGCTTTCCACTCTGCGACACAATTCTCCCATGTGCTGCCCCGCAGCCCTCACCACCCTCCCTCCTCAGCTGACAACCTCCCTTCATACATCACTGAGAAAAGACACCTACATTAACTCAGTCTTTCATTATCATCTTCCGTGCCCCCACAAGAGCGCAGGCCCCGCTCACTTTGTTGGCTGTGGTGCCAGTGTTCAGGACACAGCGTGTGGCACATACCAGACAGGTACCTACACATAAGGACCTGCACACCCACGGCACGCACAGAATCTTTCAGAGGAGAAAATCACGCCACTTCGAAGCCCCAGTCTGTTTCATGAGTCACATGGCTGATGTGTAAACTGGGTTTGCATCCAAGCACTCTGATTTCTGGTACTCTACACTGTGCAATTTAAGTCTTACTGAGAAGCTCAAAGTTCACCTCGAGCTTTAGAAAGCTATAATTGCTAAAATAAATAAATAAATAAAATCGGGCAATTACTACAGCATTGTCTTGCAGACGTCCTCAAACTACGGCCCGCGGGCCACATGCGGCCCACCGAGGACATTTATCCGACCCGCCGGGTGCCGCTGCCTGTCCTGCTTAGCAGCCGACTCATCCCGGGCCCACAGTGCACATAGGAATTTGTTTATAGTTTTTTTTTTAAACTATAGTCCGGCCCTCCAACCGTCTGAGGGACAGTGAACTGGCCCCCTGTTTAAAAAGTTTGAGGACCCCTGGACTGAGGTTACAGTTCATTATTGCACCAAAGCCAGGCCCCATCACCCACTGGACACAGCTGAGTGGTGGAGACGCAGGTCAATCTCTCACCTCACACGCGGCAGAAACACCTGAGGACAATCAGCCAAGGAGCTGCATGAGCCCTTTTCCTAGAGAAGAGCCATCACCACCGCCCGCGAAGGCATGCTTGCTGGTTTACATGAGCCAATGAGGGTACCCTAGGTACAGTATCTCCTCAAACCACTAAGAAGCTGTCGGAGAAATACGGCCGGACAGACGGGCGCTGGCACCACTGTGTCCAGCACACGCCCTTCCTCCTCCTGGGAGCAGAACCTGCTTTCGGGCGGGAGCCCAGTTCTCGAGGCGCCGTGCACCAATTCCCACCCCCTGCTCCCCCCAACCCCCCAGCTCTGTCAGCCTCATAGGACTTGACTAACCTCATCTGGCACCGTGCCCGCCTGCCTAAAACAGGTATCAAACCTGGCTTTTCACTTGAGGCAAGCAGTTTTGTGTTGTTTTTGGATTTCTGATAAGTATACTTGTCTGATAAGTGGTCTTTAGGGCCATGGTGTAGAGAGCTGTCTGGGAAGGCACATGGATACTTTTTTAATTCTTATCAGCTGAGCCCAAGGGCACTGGCAGAATCCTCTTATCAGTACCCCTGTACTTGGAATGAGGAACAAAAAGGACCTTGACCCACCCAAAATAAGGAGCTTACTCAGATCCTGATGAATAGGATTTGGGCACACCCGAAACTCCTTTTGATCATAAAATCCCTTTTGGAAACCAATAAATATGCTGTGTTGTCTGAGGTGAGTGTGACTGTCTCTCTATCAGAGGACAGGAAGCCACCCGGCACCCAGCTTGAATCTATTTCTGTCTCTTGTCTCTTTCTTTCTCTAATTTCTTAACCCCCAGCTCCTCCCCTCAAGAACCTGTCTTTCTCCCTTTCTGTGCGGGACGCGGAAAAGGAAGAAACACCGCACCACACCAAGGCAATTGACAAGCTACACTACTGCATTTAATTCAGACTCTGAGAATGTCTGGCTGACTGGTGGGCCTGCAGTAGATGATGAGTCTCCCGACCATTTTCCTAGGCAGCTTTAAGTAGTAATAAGGCTGGGTGTGCCTGGTCTATGTGACCCCCTGTATCAAGTCTTCACATGCAGGCAATGATGAAACCTGAGAGGCAAGGGTGTGTGAGCCAGAAACGAAATACAGTGTCAACTGCCTGACAACAGTTGGCTGGTTTACTGTTCCCACAGTCCCTCCCCGCCACCCCCCCTAACAAACCCCACATACATTCTCCTGCTTTCTAATCCCACAAAGATTTCTATCACTGAGTCTTGGGAAGACCCTTCCCTGGACCCCATGCAGGCGTGGTGGGGGAGTAACAGTCATCGGGACACTGTGAGTGGCATCCTGCTGTTCATTACACATCCGACTTGTGCTGTGAGGGTAAAGGCAGAGTTTACTTTTAAGGAAAAACCAGACCCGCCAGCTGGCAGCAGGCACCACTTTCTGACCTTCTGCACCTACCGCACACATCCTCCTCGGCGTCCGAGTCCTCCAGGGAGACCTGAGGCTGCGCCTTCACCTCCAGGTTTCTGCTCAGCCAGCTGGTTTGTTCTAAGGAAGAGCCAGCAATGTTCGCCACGGCGTCCAGGATTTTCTGAGTGACTTCCTGGGAGGAATTGGGAGAAAGAGGAAAGGAAGTTCGTTATGAAAAAGAACCTAAGAGCCCGAAAGAGCATCATCCAATAGAAATACAACGCCGCCACTGCGAGCACGTGGGTAAGATGACGTTTTCAGGGCTCGCGTGAAAAGGGAGTAGAAAGAAACAAGTTGGTAATGCTGAACCCAACAAGTCCAAAACATTACCGACGTGTAATCAGTACAGAAATTATCAATGACAGTTTGCATTCTTTTGGGGCCTGTCTTTGACATCGGTGTGTATTTTACAGTTACAGCACCTTCAACTCAGAGGGACCACCTCTCAAGGCCTCAAAAGCCACGTGCGGCAGTGACTACGGCACTGGCCGACGGAGCTAAAGCAGTATAAACAGGATGTCGTAGCTGCACAGAGCATCTAGCGAACTGCTCTTCTTTAGAACCATGGGTTCTTGCTAGAGATGCACCTTTCAACAATAACACAAGGAACAAAATTAAAGGAGTTAAATGGACTCGATGGGGGTGGAGGGAGGAGGCGTCCAGGTCAGGAGACCATCAGCGAAGCATCTCCTCAGGGAGCTGGGCTAACGGGACAGGACCCGGGCAGGTTTCTCGGGCCAGTGTCACCCAGCATCGCCAGTGAAGCGTGGCTGTGGGTCCTTGATACCTGAGGACTGCACAGTCCTGACACCACTGTGAGCCTGGCAGTTGTGTTTGCATGAAGGGAGAGCACGCCTGCCTGCCTGCCTGCCAGCGGGCGAGGAGGGTGCGTGAGGCCAAAGCTCTGAAGGGGGAGGGGCTGGCTCCAGGTCAGGGGACTGCTCACTCAGGATGATGCTTCCCCCCAGGTGGAAGCCAAAGGAGCCACCTGGGCCTCCTACCGATGCTTTACTGCACCTTATACGGCAGCGATTCAGAACTGGGGCCTGGGACCCGAACCAGCAGCAGGAATAGCACCGAAGCCGGAAACACACATCCCAGCTGCCCTGGCCGGGGAGCGCAGTCGGTCAGCGTGTCCTCAGGGACGCCAAGGGTGTGGGGTGGATCCCCAGTCAGGGCACGTATAACCATCAACCAATGAATGCATCAGCAACCGGAGCAACAAACTAGTGCTTCCGTTTCCCTCTCTTTCTCTCTCAAATCAATAGATAAAAACGAAAACACAAACAAAAAGCCAACCAAACAAAACCCACCTATCCCCCAGCTTACATTAAAGCCGTGACTGAAAAAGCCTTTAAAAGTACCTTTACTGGCCCCAGCTGGTTTGGCTCAGTGGATAGTGTCGCCTGCAGACTGAAGGGTCCCGGGTTTGATTCTGGTCAAGGGCATGTACCTCGGTTATAGGCTCCCGGCCCTAGTTGGGGGCATGTGGGAGGCAACGAATCGATGTGTCTCTCTCACATCGGTGTTTCTCTCTGTCTCTCCCTCTCCCATCCACTCTCTCTAAAAATCAATGGGAAAAATATCCTCGGGTGAGGATTAAAAGTCCCTACACTGGCTGAAAAATAGCGATTTTCTAGCTCCATCATTGTGTCTGTTTACAGTTGCATTGCACTCTAAAGCCAAGATTTTCCTTCTCCTCCGGGTGAGTTTTACCTTGAATTTTCAGCATTTTGAAATTCCCTATGATTATGTATTGCTTTAATTGGGGGTAAGGGGTTGGAGGAGAGAAAGGGTTTAAGGGAAGAAATCCATGCATAGAGATAGACTTTTTATTGCAATCATGCTTAAGGCGAGTTCCACTTGCACCTGCACACAGTGAGAGAGGGCAGCTCACACCTTCCCCGGCAGGTGCTCAAGCTGAACCCAGAACCTCCACAGGGAGGTCAAGCCCTCTGAAGACAAAAGGAGGGAGTGAGACCTGAGCAGAGGTGCAGATCCAGGTCAGATTCTGCCCAGTGCCGATTATCTACAATGCAACCCGCAAAAGATGCACAGCACTTGGGGAAGGTAGCAGCCCGCCCCTTTCCACACTGACCTGCAGGTCCCTCTGATCCTTCTTGCTCTCCAGGCTGGGCGTGCGCGTCACAAAGTCGTTGAGCATGCTGAGGAGAGACAGTCAGCGTCAGACCAGGAATGTGCAGGGATAAACCCTCCCAGCAGAACCCGCGGGGATGTGAACGCTGGACACGCACCTGAGAAGCAGAAAGTACCCCGGGGGCGCCAGGTTCAGCTGCACGGACTCCCTCAGCACGCCCAGCAGCGAGGGGAAGTTCTCCTGCAAGGCTGTCGCTGGGAGCCTACTTCCAAACACAGGAAAGAAACCAACGGTGAGCAAGGCAAAACCAAACACTCTTACAAGCGGGCTTCGGTCCAGACGGTCGGAAAGCAGGGGAAGGAGGCGTAGCTGACCGATCTGTTCATTCTTTTTTCAGTTACAACAGACACGTGTGCCAGGCCTCACCTAAGGCTTTGCTGGCAGAGTGTTCAGCACACAGCACACGGGTTTTATAACGTCAGCTGAGATCTTGCAGGAGGAAGAGGGGGACCGCCAGGGCACTCGCACGCCTCGGGAAGGAGTCAGGACCCCACCGAGGCATTTCCTGCACTAAGGCTCCCGGTCTGTAGCCGAGAGGCGCAGCTGTTATGGGCAAGCTCTGCAGGAGCGTCTGTGATGGACAAGGGGGTTGGGGGGCTGCACTACCTTTGGATGAAGACATAGCAGAACTGCAGCACAGGGACGTCCACGAGCGGCGACTTCTGAAAGGTAAAGCGAAACCCGTTACCCAAGTCGGTGGGAAGGGAATTCAAACAGAGAAGCAGATTCTGCGTCCTAAGGAAGCAGGGGTTAGCCGAGGTCTTTAAATAGAGTAACGGACGGGAAAGCACCCCCACGTGTAACACAAATAAAAGTATCCTACGAGGTCCTAATCACCCTTGCCTGCGTAACAAGCTTGCGGGAGTCCCTCTATGTGACCTGCTTTCTTTCTTTTTTTTTTTTAAATATATTTTATTGATTTCTTACAGAGAGGAAGGGAGAGAGATAGAAACGTCGATGAGAGAGAAACATCGATCAGCTGCCTCTTGCACACCTCCAACTGGGGATGTGCCCGCAACCAAGGTACATGCCCTTGACCGGAATCGAACCCAGGACCCTTGAGTCCACAGGCCGACGCTCTATCCACTGAGCCAAACCGGTTAGGGCAATGTGACCTGCTTTCTATTCCGCTCTTAGCAAGTGCTCGGGGAAAGCGGCCGTTACAACGGACCCTCCCCCAACAAAGAGCTGGGGGCCAGGGTCGACCCTTCTGAACACCTGGGACTAGCTACCGACAGGAGAAACGAAAACTCATTCTCAGCTCAAGGAACCCCCTCAGAGTCAGCCCAGGCAACTTTCCCAAATCCCAAGTGGCTGGAGGCACTGAGACAGTGGTTTCCTCCGGGCGTGGGAACAGCTCTGTGCAGAAATTATAGAGTTGAGCTAATTAACCGAACTAACCACGAGACGTAAGTTTGTCATTTGAGCAGCCAAAACCCAGCCAGGCAGTTACAAACTAGTGCTGTTGTTTTTTTTAACCTGGAGGCAGAAGTTGCAAAAATCTGCAGAAATAAAAGTAACGCGAGGGAAGAACACCTACGCATGCCTACTCCATCTGTACAAAGGCTGTCGCAGAGCCTGCCAGGGCAGCCCACCTGTGACGCCGTCCACAGGACAGCCCGCCAGCGCGGAAGGTCTACCTCCAGACCCCGAGACCCGCTCAGTCACCATACAGATCCACGCAGGAACCCACGGCCCGCCACCGGCTGTGCTCCTCCAGGGCCCAGTTACTCCCACATTTATGCGCCAGAGCGAAAGGCAACGAGACCGCCAGACACTCCGGCAGACGAGCGCCGTGGAGTCCCCATGGCCAGCTCTTGCTCACCATCCCGAGAGCGAGGACCTTAACATCTAAAGGCAATACTCCTTTTTTCCTTATAAAAATGTCTATTGTGGTAAATACACATAAAATTTATCATCTTAACCGTATTTTAAGTGTACACACAGTTCAGTGGTTTCAGTATGTACACGTTTTGGGGCAACCATCACCACCACCATCCGGAACTATTTCATCTCCCAAACTGGAACAACAACCAGGTCACCTTTGCACAAATCAGAACCGAGCTCAGCTCTCTCGCCTCTCACTGTGGTCACTGAGTAAAATGGGTCTTTACACCTTTAACTGGTGTCTGGCTTTATCTGTGATGCGCTTCAGGCTGGAAATTCCTTGAAGCAGGTGGCACTGCCGCTGAGGAAAGGTGTCATTTTGTACGCAGGTACCTGACTGGAACCAGTCCTGGGCAGTGCGCCTGCAGCAAGGAGCAAGGACGGAAGATGCCTGGCCATGTTCCGTGTCCCACCTTCACACAGCACACCGAAGCCTGGGGCACATCTCCCCCATCTCCCCAAAGCCCAGTGACAGCACCTCCATTTTACACCCCAAATGCCTAGGTGCTCTTGTGACCTGTTTTCCTCCCAAACACAATGTATAAGATGTGGCATTAGGAGAATGGCCCGAGTTCATGGGGAGGCCCCCAGGCTCCTGACCTGGTCCCCCCGGATCTGTGGCCTCTTCACCACCTCCTTCACCAGGTGCAGCACCGTGTCTGTCTGCAGGGTGCTGAGCGCACACATCAGGTCGACGAGGGTGAGCTGGAACACACTTGCCACAGGGACTATCTGGCAAGAAAAGAGCAGAGAAGACGGAAGTGAGAGTGACGCAGGGAAAGTATTCTGTAAGAGCTGCCCCTGGAGAGAGATTTCTTTTAACCTTTTACATATTTAAATGAAAACTGGGTAAAGGACTGTTGGTGGGAATAAAGAGAGAGGTAAGCATTTAATCACAATGGAACCAGTATCTGATACAAATTAGGACCAAAAGGCACATTTGCTGACGGGGAGTGAGACTGGTATGTTCAAGCTTAGAAAGCTTTTTAGAATAAAACACCTAATTTGAAGGAAACAGGCTAGCATAGTGACCCAGACATGCCTGGCCAGCATGGCTCAGCGGTTGAGAGTCGTCCCATGCACCAAGAGGTCACCAGATCAATTCCCAGTCAAGGCACGTGCCCGGGTTGCAGGCTCCATCCCCAGCAGGGCGCCTGGAGGAGTTGGCCAATAGATGTTGATGTTTCTCTCTCATCGATGTTTCTCTCTCTCCCTCTCCCTTCCTCTCTCTCTAAAAATCAATTAAAAAAACGTATTTTTTTTAAAAAAAGACATGGTCCTCAAGATCCAAAGGCAGGAAGAAAACCCGATAAATCAGGTTCCACTGGTTGGCCTTGGCAGGAAGCCGGATGTGGGAAGTGCACTATGATGCTAGAAGTCTGCACTACATGGTCACGTGCACTTGGACGTACCAGGTTAATCACCAGGGAAGGACCGCACAGGTGCAAAGCCGTGTGCCTGTGCCTGGGCTGCCAGCCACTCTTGCCTCCCCAGGGAGCAGGAGCCCACTCTCAGGAGCAGTGAGAGTCCAGGGTGGGAAGACCCTCTGAGGGAGGGACAAGGTAGGGACCTGGATGGTCAAGAGAGGGAGAGAAGGAAGAGGGCTGCTGGCTTCGCAGAGACAGGTAAACCGAGCCCTGGAGGATCTCCGATGGACCAGTCAGGAGGTAAAGAATGGATGACATGCAAACTCCAGTTTGGGCACAGGAATGTGATGATGTAGCTTTTCCTTACCACCAGGGACAAGCATTATTTTCATAAATTAAAAAGCCTCACATTGACTACGGACTTTGGGCAGGAAGGATGTGTCACTGGGGAATGCTGACAGAGGGGAGGCCGCGTATGGGAGGGGAGAATATGGGAACTCTCTGTACCTTCCTCTCACTTTGTTGTTAATCTAAAACTGCCCTAAAATATAAAATCTTTTAAAAAATGATTTGGTCCTGGCTGAATAGTTCAGTTGGTCAGAATGTTGTCCCAATAGGTCATGATTGCAGGTTTGATCCCTGGTCAAGGTACATACAAGAATCAACCAATGAATGCATGAATAAGTAGAAAAACAAACTGATGTTTCCCTCTCTCTCTCAAAATCAATCAATCAATCAATCAAAACACTTTCTTTAATGATTGGGAAAAAAGCTGTAAGATGGTAACCGGAGAAGGGCGGCAGGCTCTTCACAGGCAGGACAACTGGCCCTTCCTTAGCTAGGTGGTGGCTCATGGCAGGTGCTCATTCTCTGAACGTACGTTACAGACGTTGCTGCGTGCATGCTGTTAGACGCTGAATGTAAACGGTTAACAGCAGTACTAAACGCTCACCACAGAGAGAGCAGAGCAAGCTGGGAGGGCCCCTCCCCACCCGCCCAGCACAGCGCGGTACTGAGACTCAGCTGCATCATCTCTGCATTTAAAAGGGTGAAACTGCTTCAGTGTTTTCCCATGTTGGCCTCTGACGTCATCTTGGAGGACACACGACTTGGTATTTCTGTCAGGGCGAGGTCAGCGATGGCTCTGATTTGTGAGCTCACCTTCACCTTACTGTGCCGCTTCACTCTCTTCCTGCTCCACACCGCCGCCACGGCGGCCATCAGCTGCACCCCGAGGTGGGCCGTCAAGGGGTTCAAAAAGTCTAAAATTTTTTGGCGTATGGTCTGAAAAATGGGAAAATAAAAAAAAAACAGTCATGGCAGAGTGGTGTCAGGGCCCTGGTGTTCCTGATACTTGACCACCACGGCCGTAAACCCTGGAGCAGGGCCGTGCCGGTCGGGTCAGCGTCCCCAGCACCGTGGGGACAGGAATCCCAGCTTCTGGGAGGCCTGGGTGTGCAGTGGCTGCAGATGTGGGTGGGCAGACAGAGGCCTGGCTGAGCGGACGGAGCAGGGAGAGGTTAGGAGACGAGGACTGCCACTCGCAAGCAGCCGTGAGCAGGGTGGGGGCTGGAAGGAAGCCACGCCATGCTTTGCAGAGAGTGACAAAGGGGAGACCAGGCAGTGGAGGGAGCCCTGTCCCCATCCGAACCCCGAGCCGCTGCCCATCTCAATCAGCCCAGGAGGGGCTTACATCCATTAGGAAAGATACTTTCATTTTCTAGAAATAGACACCCCTGAAATAATTTTATTACTTAATCAACTGAAAATAAGCTTACAACAGGGCCCTGGACATCACTCACCACTCTCCCTTTCATGTTATGGTTTTTTGAGGGTGTGCGGGAGGCAACCAATCGATGTCTCTCTCTCTCTCTCTCTCTCTCTCTCTCTCTCTCTCTCTCTTCCACTCTCTCTGAAAATCAATGGAAAAATATCCTCCGGTGAGGATTAACAAAACAAAAAGAAAAATAACTCATAACAAACAAACTGGAGATTTCTACTCCCAACTTCCTTGTAACGTGGGTGTCACGCAGCCCGTGTTTGACGGTTTGGGTATGCACCCCCAGGTGTCTATTTTTGTTGGGACAACACAAGACGAAGCCACTAACAAAACCACGGAGGAAGCCCTCTCACCTTGGTGGTTTTAAAGTAAACGGAAGAGGATCCCTTCATGGCTCCCAGGAGATCCACGGGCCTCTTCTGTGTCTCCTCCTTCCTGAGCACACTCCAGAGCAGGGCCACGGTGTTCACGATCCGAGGCAGCTCCTCCAGAATGGCGTTCCTGGCGTTCTTCAGGCTGGTGGGGTCACTGACAGCCGCGGTCTGAAAGTGGAAATGAACGCGGGAGGCTTGGCTGCACTGGAGCGGCGCTCCCTCTCTGCGAGGACGGGTTGGTGCCGGTGGATCCCGGGGCTGCAGCCTCTCACCAACAGAGCCCTGGGGCGCTGGTCTGGAAGGGGGACGCTCCCCTGGGCCTCTGACCCAGGGCCTTCTTTGGAAGGGGCGTGAGTCTGAGAGGCCTCATTACGGACGCTCTCCATCATTCAACTGCAGTCCTGGCTGCATTCTCAACTGTCTCCCAACACAGATTTCGTGAACACCACAGAGCGAGTAAAAGGCTCGTGGAAAAAAATGAATATAAGCCTAAAATGGAACAAGTGGCTTTACATTTTATCCCAACTGACTTTCCTGATGGAACAATGGGCCAGGATGGCAGGAGTGGCCAGGAGAACAAAACCACAAAACATACACGTGCACACACGTTTGCATTATTGACATAGATTTGCGTACACGTTTATATTACTTACAAACAAACGTTTCTTATTGGAAACAGTCATAACCCAGACAAAACAATATTATGAAAATTGTCTCCAACTCAGAAAAAAACCCATTTACCTTTTTATTTTGGTTGGGTTGTTCCAAAAGACAAAAATGACTAATGGTTGTCAGGCCTTCCAAAAGAGTGAGTGGGTAATCCGGAGCGATGTTCTCCCTCTTGGAGGTGATGCTTTGGTGGAGAAACGAGAAGGTGGTTTTGAGGATTTTTTAAGAATGAGGCTATAAAGATGTTTAATCCTACATACAAACATAGCACCCAGAGAGCTATCACTATCTTAAACTTGGGCTCTCACCATGAAATATTGTTATACTATTGGTACCATCTTTTGTGCTATTTTTAGGCTCATGCAATCACTTTGAAAAATGTTTTTAGATGTTTTAGAATTTCTTTGAAGGCGATTCCATTTTTATTTCTGTTTTGCAAAACTAACAGAGTGTGACTCTCTTGTCCTGAAACACTGAGCCAGCCTGGGTAGCTGTGTGGAATTAAAAATAGAGGATCGCCGAAACCGGTTTGGCTCAGTGGATAGAGCGTCAGCCTGCGGACTGAAGGGTCCCGGGTTCGATTCCGGTCAAGGGCATGTACCTTGGTTGCGAGCACATCCCCAGTGGGGAGTGTGCAGGAGGCAGCTGATCGATGTTTCTCTCTCATCGATGTTTCTAGCTCTCTATCCCTCTCCCTTCCTCTCTGTAAAATATCAATAAAAAATATATTTAAAAAAAATAAAAATAGAGGATCTGGCCCGGCCAGTGTTGCTCAGTGGTTGAGCACTGACCTACGCACCAGGAGGTCACCAGTTTGATATGCGGTCAGGGCACATGCCTAGGTTGTAGGCTTGAACCCCAGTGGGGAGGGGGGGTGCAGGAGGCAGCCGATCAATGTTGATGCATCGATGTTTCTCTCTCTCTCTCTCCCTCTCCCTTCCTATCTCTAAAAAAATCAACGAAAACCTATTTTAAAAAAATAGCTGATCTGGACATTTAGTTCCGTCACCCTCCTGACAATGCTAAACAGGCTTCTGATTCAAAGCACCCTCTAGCTGGCTTCTCCGGCAAATCAGCCACTCATTGCAAACCTGTCACTAATGCAGTAATAATCCATCAAGGGGTCGCCATACCTGACAGAGAGCTTCGCTGATTCGCTTTCATACTGTTTGACCAGCTCGTCCAAGTTTTTGCAAATCTGGACAATGAAGGGTGTCACTGTCCAGCCCAGGGACTTTCCGAAGTACGGCAAGGAATGCGTGACCAAGCTCACCCAGGCCGGGTGCATGCCGTAGCCGTATGCAGGCTGCAGGCCCCTCACCACGGCAGACACCAGCAGCCCCTGGGAGGTCAGGGGGTGCGGCTGCACGTACTGCATGGCGCTGATGGCCTGCTGGAAGTCCAGGGCCCGCTGCCACTCCCGCGACAGGTCTGGCTGGTGCTCAGCCTCCTCGTGGACCTGGCCCAGGTGATGCTCCAAGACGATCAGCACCTGCAGGAGCTTCAGCAGCTCGATCTGCAGGGGGTGCTCACTCCAGATCTGGTCCTGGCCCAAGTTGATGAGCTGCTCCTCGAAGAGGCAGTCTTCCCGCGGGGCCCGGCCTCGCTCCGTGGTGGCCAGGCTGTAGCGCTTCTGGCTCGTGTACATGGAGGCCGACAGGGACAGCAGGACGAACTCCTGCACCTTGCACCTCTGCAGCAGGCTGCGGATGAACTCCACGCTCTTCCCTTCCATGCACTTGGCCACAGAGACCAGCTGCGTCATTATTCTAATCAAAACCTCCACGCTTTTGACCTGGACATCCCGGTTGCCAAGCAGGTCTCGGTGGGAGATCTTTAAGTAACAAGGGTAGTAGCTGCGCAGGAAACTCAGGCACAGGTAGGTGAGGAGCTCGATCAGCAGGGAGTGGGGGCACACGTTGGGGGACTGGGTCTGGAGTTTGCCATAGAAGCTTTGGCCCACGAGGGCCTCCTGGTGGCGTGCCAGGAGGTTGGAGATGAGGTTGAGGTGCGCGGTGGAGCTGGTGTCCATGCTGGTCCTGGACACGGCCTCGATGAACTCCTTGGGGTTGGTTTTGAGCACGGCCTCCAACACGGAGAAGGCGTAGAGGACTCGCCGGGAGTCGTAGGGCTGCAGGTAGAGCAGGATGTGCTTGAACAAGGCCTCGATCATCTCCTGCCGCTCCCGCTGCTGCTTCAGCAGCCGGGACGCGGTGAGGGCCTGGAGCTCCACGTCGGCCTCCTCGTCACTGGAGAAGGACTCCGAGGCCTGGGTCCTGTCCGAGTCCACACGCGCCAAGCTTAACTTGGCATTGGACTTGAAACTCTCCGCCAGGAAGGCTGCGGGCCGGGGGTAAGCCCTGCTGCCCGTGGGGATGGGCGCACAGCAGCCCTCTTCGTTGCTCAGCTCCTGCGGGTCGTGGGAGGGGGAGGACAAGGAGGATGTGTTCTCGCTGTCCGTGTGGGCGGAGCTCGTGTCTGCGGACTCCGTGTGCTCGCTGCTGTCGGGAGCATCTCGGGCTGTTCTGTCCAGAAGGTCCGTGTAGTAGGGAAGATCTTCCTCGCTCAGCTGGCTTCCTGGCGAGCACTTCTCTGGCTCCTTCTCCACCTCAGCCCAGATGGCCTCGCGGTCCACAGTGGTGAACTGGTTCAGAGGCATGCCTTCCTCCGAGCTGCCCTCGGGCATGCCACATGCCTCTTTGAAAGAGGTTTTCTTCCTGTTAAACCAACGATGCAAGTCTTCTGAAAATCACAAGATGACAAGCCACTTCAGAACAGAAGGGTGAGCTATGATACGTTCGTTCTAGAGTGATCTTTGTCTTAAAGCCAGACAGAAAGGTTACTATCAATAAAATTATCCCCCCAAAATAAATTTAAAAAATAAAATAAAATTCCCCCATGAAACTACAGCACCAGAGTCTAGATTACATGATGGACAAAAGGCAGACAAGTAAAGTGAATAGGTCTTTTAAACTGTTCGAGCAATCAGCCCGGCTGGTGTGGCTCAGTATTTGAGCATCAACCTATGAACCAGGAGGATCAATTTCCAGACAGGGCACATGCCTGGGTTGCAGGCTTGATCCCCACACGTTTACAAAGTACCTTCACACCGTTGGAATCTGGCAAAATCACAAAGTAGGTCTAAGTGCCTTAACTGTAACAGCGGGCAACAGGGTCCAACGCCCTTCCCACCCTCCCTGGCCCGGGCACCCTGGGGACACAGAGCTGGCCCGGCTGCCCGGCATGGGGAGCTCACCTGCCGAGTTCTCCTGCTTGAGGCAGTGAATGGAAGTCCGCTGGGTTTTAGGCTGGAGCAGCAGCAGGAGCAGGGGCTCGAGGATGCGTGCCACGTCCCCGAGGGACAGCGCCCGCACCAGCCAGCCCTGGGCCGCCGCACCGATGGCGCCGTCTGTGCAGGTCAGGCTGTCCAGCACCACGAACAGGGACCTGAGGGTGGAAGTGCATCATGAGGTTGGCGTGCAGCACCATGTGCGGGACACCCCCAGGGAGCTCACCCACGCTGGGCTGTGGGCCCCAGCAGATAAGCACCTGGGAGTTAAACCCTGGCTTCATGCTAGAATCAGCATGGGAGCTTTTAAAGTCCAGATCCCCAGGCCTGGCCAGTGTGGCTCAGTGGTTAAGTGTCGACCTATGAACCAGGAGGTCACAGTCCAATTCCCAGTCAGGGCACGTGCCCGAGTTGTGGGCTCGATCCCCAGTAAGGGAGTGCAGGGGGCAGCCAATCAATGACTCCCTCTCATCATTGATGTTTCTATCTTTCTCTCCCTCTCCCTTCCTCTCAGAAATCAATAAAAATATATTAAAAATAAACAAACAAATGAAGTCCTGATCTCCAGGCCTCGGCCCCATCGGTTAAATCAGACCGGGGATGGGCCCCAGGCATCGCAGTGAGCTGCCAGTAAGGCTGTATCTGACCCCACACCTAGAGTTTTGGAAACAAGAGAGGGGGTTTTTAGAAGACAATGTGGATTATAATGTACCTGCAATCAACTCACATCTTAAGCCAGTGGATGACTTTACAAGTAAACACAACCAGTGTGGCCACCACTCCAATCAAGAACTAGACCTTCTCTATTTCCCTACTCCCCCCGCCCACCACCCTCCCCATGGGGCACGCTCTGATAGCTCCCCCAGGGACTCGAGGCACCGGAGTCTCCTCCCTCCTCAGCCACAGTAGGGACATCCCCACCACGTATCCATTCACGTGTGTCCAGCCTGAAGCCATTTAGGGGATCCTGAGACGGGCTGCTGTGCATCAGGAATGTGAGGTCATGTGGTTCAAGCACGCATCTCCCCTCCCCAGCCCAGCACGCTGACCGGGAACCGTGCAAAGTGCCTTCTGCCTGCGGGTCAATGATAAGGAAGACAGCCTCACCTGTCGAAGGAGCGGTTGTGCGATGTCACTCGGTTGCCCTGGATCTCCCGCGTCAGGTGCCAGAGGACGGAAAATCTGAACAGAGCCTCCAATCTGGTTCCCTTGATTAGGAAATAAACGGGCGTGAGGAGCCTGGTTTCCCAGCAAGACACTGTTCTCAGTCGCATGAAACCCAATGTAAAAGCAAACGAGAGCTCAGGAGCAGGACGGCAGTGCAGCAGAGGCAGGAGGTCACTGGCTGGTGCCCGTCCTGCCCCTCCCCCCTCGCTCCCTGTAACACGGTGCCCTGTCACTAAAGAGCCTGGTTGCCTGGTCCAGCCGTGGCGCTCACCCCTGCCCAGGGCCGCAGAAAGGCCTGTGGTCGCAGGGAAACAGGAGAGTGGGGCTCATGCCCTTCCCTGGGAAGTGACAGGCCCATGGCTCAGAGCACAGGACACCACTGCACTGTGAGGACAGCCGGGCTGCGGGGCCGACGCCTCCTCTCGATGGCCTCCTGTGCCAGCACTTCCCCCAGCGGCAGGCAAGGTCCGCAGGCACCTACAGGTCTGCAAACACCAAGGCAGTCTGGGCAGATTTCCCTGGGGAGCCCTGAGGTGGACACAGACCATGTTTTGGGGACTCCAAAGGGGACAGCTCATGCGGCAGGAGGCCTTCTAGTCCCGACATCCCTAACACTTCTGCTCACTAACCAGGATGTCCACTGGCCCAAAATGACCCCAGCTGGATACATGCAGTCTGCCCTGGCACGTGAGTGACAGGCTGCCCAGCAGTAGGACCCTCGCGGGATGGAGGCTGGGGCTGCAGACTCGCCTTGTCCTGGTCCAGGAGGGCGTGGCAGATGATGTCCTCGCAGATGCTGGCCGTCGGGGCCAGGCAGTGCAGCCGGTAGAACAGCTCCACGCAGGTGACGTGGTGCTCCCGGGTCTCCTGGTTCAGCTGGTTCCATAGCACACGAGCCACCCTCTGGGACAAAGGGGACACGGTGTGAGCCAGGTGTGAACAAGGCCAGTCCTGGTACCAAGGTCCTGGCTTCTGCCTGCATTTGCTACGTGAGAATCCTTAACAGAAAAGGAACGTCGTCAACAAACAAACCAAACCAAACCCAGATCAGACCAGGAAGCCCAGCAGAAGTCATCCCGCACAGGCCAGGATGCGGGCCACACGTGGAGCTTGCCACCAGCTGAGACCCTCCAGCTACAGAGAGGGGGTCAGCCAGGAGCAAGAACCTACGGGTCAACGGGCACAAACCAAGCCTTCCCGGTGCCGGCGCTGGGGCTCCAGAGATGCACCCTCGACCGCTGCTGTGAGGGACACGCAGCACCTCTCCATCTGGGGTGCGCTCTGATCGGCTTCCGGCTTCACTGCCACAAACGTGCCTGTTCCCACTGCTGTGGACAGAGCCGCGGCCGATGCCTGGCTCGCTGTCAGGACCCAAATTGCATCCCACGTGAGTCCTCCGTCTCCCAGCCCTGACCTCAGCTCCGTAAACAAGCGGGGCCAGTGGCCAGCTGCAGCTCCTCCCCGAGTCCAGGGAGCACCCGACCCAACGGGGTGAGGCTCCAAAGCCGGTGGGTCCCCACATCTGGAGGAGGCTATCTGAAGGCATTCTTCCAGGTCACAGAGAAGGCGTCTCCCGGATTACGGTATTATAGGGACAACTTAGATAAAAGAACTTTCTTTGTCCATCTTTTTCCATGTGACGACGCCGTCTTCTCTGCAGAGCACACTGACCCCCGCCTGGCGCATGGCCCTGCCCATGACTTACTTTGACCCAAGGGAATGTGGTTTCCAATGGTCAAGTCACAGCTAAACTGCTGGCACTGGAAACTCACTCCAGGGCCAGGCCCTGTGCCAGAACCCACGGCGGGCACAGTCCTATCTGGTGTCACCAGAGCTGCCACATCCCTCACCACAGTGGCCACAGCCCTGGGGACAGCTTTCTGCACATAGCCTGAGAGGAGGACCCAGGTCCCGCCCACCGCTCTCTGGCCGGAAATACCTGATAGAAGTCCGTTTTCTCCGCGATGACCTTCAGGATTCCTGGCGCGATGGGAGGCACCGTCACCATCTGCAGCTTGCCGAGGAACGGGCTGTACCCAGAGCTTTTATAGCGCCTCATCTTGTCCTCGATGACAAGAGCGAGGGACTGGGAGTGGTTTATCACTTCCAGCAGCGTGGAGATGGCCACGTTCTGGAGGTAGCAGTCGGTCCCACAGCAGCAAATGGTCATGAGGGATCTCAGCCACGCGGGAAAACTGGACTCGCCGGCCCCTGGAAGGAAGCCAACCAGACAGGGTGGGAACAAGCAAAAGCACCCGAGAACGGTGCTCGGACACAGCCTCTAACGCTGCGATCCGGGAGGCCTCCTGGCCTCTGGTGGTGGCCTGGCTGCAGGCAGCTCTCAGGCCAGAGGGTGAAGGAGACTGTGTCTGCTTTCATACGCTGGCAAATTGTTTGCCCTCAACCTCAGGGCTCTGAGATGATTCAGAATGTCTGTTTTCCTTTAAAGACTTAGATACAGTGAAATTTTTGCTTAATGTACATGAAGTAAAATTCACACGTTTGGGTTCAAATTGTTTTCCCAGGGCTCTCCTGGTGGCAGGGCACATGGCATTGGCTTGAAAAGGGCAGAAACAGATGGAGGGACCAATTGTCCATGCAGGTCTATGCCTCTGGCGGCTGGCGCCAGGAGACCAAGGATGTGGAAGTTTAAGGTAATGACTTAGACAGAAAATCCTGCCCTATATTCATTCCCACCACCCTAATCACTCTTTCTTGTTCCCCACCTTCCCCTCTATCTCTTTCTCCCCACCCCCCTTTGTTTAAAGTACTCTCTGCCTGCTATGGACGGAATGATACCTGTCCAAATTCATGTGGAAGCCCCAGCCCCTGGTGGGATGGTCTGGAGGTGGAGCCTTGGGAGGTCCCTGGGTTTAGATGAGGGCCTGAGTGCAGGGCCTTCAGATGGAACATCAGAGACCCCCCCAAGCCCCCAGGCTGTGAGCACCGAGTGAGACGGTGGCTGTCTGTAACCAGGGGGAGATGTCACCAGGAACCGACTATGCTGACACCCTGATCTCGAACTTCCGGTCCCAGAACTGTGAGAAGATAAAGTTCCAGTGTTTAAGCTGCTCGGTCCATGGTATGTCGTTAGGGCCCTGAGCCCAGACAATGCCTGCTATGGGTTGAACTGTGCCCCCCAATATTCTATACTGAAGTCCTAACCCATTATATAGTTAATTACAGTGGGATCACAGCAGAGTGGCCCCAACCCCATAAAGCAGGTGTCCTTAAGAGGGGGAGACCTGAACACAGGGGGGCACACAGGGAGAGCGGTGTAAAGACTGGAGCTACAACGCCTCATGGCAGAAGCGAGGGGAGACGGGAGCACGGCCTTCCCCAGAGCGCCGGGGCGGCGCGGCCCTGCCCACACCCGGAGCTCAGACTCTGGCCTCAGGACTGGAGAGAACACGTTTCTGTTGCTTAAGCCGCTTGTTTGTGGCACTTTTTCGTGGCGGCCCTAGCAGACGGATGCATAGGTCTTTAAAGCCAGCTCTCATGAAATAGTCTACTGGTCATCAAACACCTTTTATGTTCCAGCCCTTTTAATGAACAGACACCCAACGTATAAAAATAAAGACCCAGCTTCACCCATCTGCCACCTGCACACACAACTGATTAGAAACTACGGGAGGAAGCGAGTGTGGCCACGTTCCTCCCTGGACGACATGATCCCAGCTCCTCTGAGACCTCAAGAGCCTAAGTACCATGAGTCCCCAAGAGGGGCCACCTCGGGCCACCCGCTCACCGGAGGGCTGGAAGAGCGTCTCCCAGAGCCGCTCCGTCTCCTCCTCGGACAGGTAGATGGGGAAGGTGGCACAGTCCAGCAGCAGGTGGCAGGCGGCGGCAAAGGCCTCCCTGCAGGCCTCGCTGGAGCCGCCCAGGTCAGGGACCACCTGGTCCACGGCCCAGTCTCCCTTTGTCTGGCCAGGGCTGCTGGGCAAAGGTGATGGTGGCTCCACATTTTTGGTCTTAAATGGAGACCCTCGAACTGTGAACCAGTCTGAGAGCATCTGCTTAAACTGGGGCACGCTGATGGGCCTGGCATCCCACGAGTTCTTCCGGCCGCGGGGGCTGGGCTCCGGGCCCCGAGGCACACCCTCGTCCTGCTGGCCTGCGGGCTCCACGGCCTTGCTTTCCTCTCCGGACGCCGCCAGCTGGACTCCGAAGATGTTCTTGTGCGCAAAGTTGGCAATCAGCTCTTGGAGGTGGAAGAACGTCCTCTGCATACTCCCGCCCGTCTTCCAAACGTCGTCTCTTTCAGGGGAGACTCTGGGGACCCGCAGGTGCTCCGAGAGCTCTGGCGACGACGCACTGAGCCCAATCCCGCTGTCTTCAGACTTCAGTGCAGGAAACGCAGCGTCTTCATCACCTGGGAGTACAGCCTTTGTGTCTGAAATTATGTCACTGTTTTCACCTTTTACTGGACTCTGCAAAAAATGGAAGTTTATAATGTGCACTTGTAAGACCAGGGGGTTTGAATATCAGCCAAATTAGGCAAACAGTAAATGTGCTCTTCTTGGTTTTAAAATCAGAATTCTCTACACCAACAGGACCCTGTGCACAGTGTATAACACAGTGAAGACGGCACACAGGCCGGGCAGAGGCACCGGCCCGAGGAGGGGCAGACAGACCGCCATGCTCTCCGGGTTATTTAGACTCTTCAGCATTAAAAAAAACTTAGTTAAAAACAGTTTGACAGATTTAAAAATATGAATGAGGAAATCGGGCTGAGGGTAAAATAAAGACATGAAGAAATAAAATAAGAGGAGAAAGCTAGAACAAAGTTTTCATACATACATACACATAACACATATAAACACATACACACACATGTATGTGTATAGTAAGTCCTCACTTAATGTCAATAGATTTTGCAACTTTAAACCAAATGATGTAACAGGAAAGCGATTTATCAGAGACTAACTGATATAAACAGGAGTCGAGTTCCCATGGCATCTCATCGTTGTAACAAAACGATGCTGTTCGAAGACCTGCTGTACGTATTTGTGTGGCTTTTCCAGAGGGATGAAACATCAACCTTCAATGAGCCAACCTCTTTTCTTATACTGTTACTTAGATAATACCACATTACGTTTAAAATTCCTTAGCATATAACCTCTGGTGCTTTCTAGGGAAGACTGAAGAGAGTATTTTGCAATTTTTGAGACATTCTTTTTAATTTGTAGACTGCACATACTTAAATTTATATCTTAAGTCATTATTAGAACATTTTTCTCCAATAGCTAGAGCAGAGCCTCTGCCCCAGATTAAACAGATGATCTGCAATAGCTTTTGGGGGGAAATAAGGACTAACTTTGCAACCGAGGCAGCAGTCGGTAACTAGTCAGTGGGTTGAGACTCCAGTCCCTCACACAGCTCATCCCGTGGGCAAGGGGAGGGGGCTAACATCCATGCTAAGAACTTCCATAGAGTGAGGATTGGAGAAGCGTACTGTAGAGATTACTTACAGATCTTCCAGTCCTCACACCTATGCTAACCGACCCTGAGTTACTTTCTGCTCCCAGGAAGGCACAAGCTCCTTCCATTTTGGCTGCTCCTGGCACGTACCGAGTTTCTGCTCGTGGCCTCCGCATCCAGGTAGGAAGGCGGCATCTGGACCTTGCTGAGCACCTTGAAACACGTCTTCAGGGCGTGCGTGAGTTCGGGCAAGCTTAAAGCCTCCAAGTCCTCGGCCAGAGGCTGCACCAGGCAGGCGAGCACCTGTGGGAGGTACTGGGTCTGCACCTCAGAGTAGAGTTCCTGGGAAGTAGACACGGGTTAATGGATGTGGTTCGGCTCACAATCAAGGAAAACAATGCACCTCACAACGCTTCTTAGTTCCATTTTTTTAAAGCGTAAGGAAGCTTCATGTTAACTCCCAAATCAGAGAACAAAACGTATTTCCTTCTGATCTGGACAAATCATAGACTTCTGTCTTCTCCTTTCAAGTGGCTTTCCCCTTTCTAATAGAAAATCACTGCCACCTTTATTTCTACGTCGAGGAAATGAGCTTCCTTTGGGGAAACTGGCCAACTACAGAAGTTTACTAGTAAGCAGGAAATACATTCACTTCCACTCCTAAATACAGCATGACACCCAGTTCACCATCGGCTTACGTGACTTCAGCTCAGCCCCCTTTAAGCTGGCTCAAACGTTATAACCCCTTTTAAATAAGACATAAAATGTAGCAGATTTGTTAAACAGGCCAACCAGACTAATGAAAACGTAACAGAACCCTGGCCAGCGGCCCAGCTGGTTGGAGCATTGTCCCCTACACCAAAGGCTGGCGGGTTCTATTCCCAGTCAGGGCACATACCCAGGTGGCAGGTTTGATCCCTGGTTAGGGTGTGTGCGGGAGGCAACTGATCTGTTTCTCTCACATCGACGTTTCTCTTTCTCTCTCTCCCTTCCTCTCTCCAAAAATCAATGTAAGAAATAAAGATAAAAACGTAACAGCAAGCGCCGAGCCATCCCTCCCCAGCAAAGGCCCTCACCAGGGGAATGACGTCCAGCAGGAACACGAGGAGGGTGCAGAGCTCCGAGACCGTGGGGGCAGGGCTGACGCTCCGCTCAGCAGTGCGATTCTGCTTCGCTGGTCTATGGAAGTCCCAGGAGAGAAAAAGAGATCAAGTCTTTCTCCTACAATAATTCAAACATTTCTTTAATTTTCAATAAAACTACTTATTCTATTTCAAACATAATGAAATGTAGCTTCTATAGGGCCAATCCTTAAGCTTTGGTGCCTCAAACTTCCTAACACAGAGAAGTATCGAGGAGTCTTGAGCCCTAGCCGGTTTGGGTCAGTGGATAGAGCAACAGCCCTCGAACTGAAGGGTCCTGGGTTTGATTCTGGCTAAGGGCACGTACCTGGGGTGCAGGCTTGATCCTCAACCCTGGTCAGGGCACACGCAGGAGGCAACCAATCTATGTGTCTTCTCTCTCACATCGATGTCTCTCCCCCTCCCTTCCACTCTCTCTAAAAAAGCACTGGGAAAATATCCTCGGGTGAGGATTAACAATAAAAAGTAAAAATAAGTAAGTGTCTTGAATCTGCTTGTCTCCAAAACAGGTTCATGTTGATGTGAGTGTCATCAGTTTGGATAAGGGTGGTTCCTACCCACATGGGATCCACACCCAGAGATCTGGAGCGCTGTCAACAGCAACCATTCCAGGCTCCCATCCCAGCCCAAAGGCCTGCTCCCAGGGGAGGAGCCTGGCCAGAGCACAGCACAGGCTGGACACCTGTCCACTCACTGCTCCCCGGAGGTCACCACCACCCGAGATTCTGAGCTGGTGTAATTCACCAGATTCAAAGTGACATAAAGCTGACTATAGCAGCTGAAAAACGAATGCTTTTATCTGACCAGTTATACCAGCCCTGGGCAAAACTACGGCCCGCGGGCCGGATCCGGCCTGTTCGGCTGTTCTATCCGGCCCGCGGAGCCAAAAGAGCGGAGGGTTCTCTTGCTCTCCCCTCCGCTCCTTTACTTTGAATTTATATTAGTTCACACAAACACTCCATCCATGCTTTTGTTCCGGCCCTCCGGTCCAGTTTAAGAACCCATTGTGGCCCTCGAGTCAAAAAGTTTGCCCACCCCTGAGTTATACACCGATTTCAGTAGGAACTTAAGGAGACTGATGATCAAACACTGAGTCCTGTCACAGAGCCACAAAGTCAAGCTTCCTTCACAGATCAAGCCTCCAGAGAGCTGTGTGAGGAAAGCGGATTTATCAGAACAACTAGGAAATGTACGGGGTGGGGGTGGGGGGCCGCGGGAAGAGGGATTGGTGGGGGGAGTTCTATACTTGGACTTTAATAAATGAAGAGGCACAGAATTGTGTGGCAAAGATGATGGGAACCTTCTTGATGGCAATGCCTTTTATTCTATTATAATCTTAAGTGAATTCTTTCCAATTGTGTACTCAGCAGAAACCACCCAACTTTAGCCCGTTACATGTAATCTGAGCACAATACGCAGCTACGAAACCATGAAACCCTCTAATCCTTCCGGAATGTTCATTATCCTGAACTGGACACTTACCTGAAACAATCCTCAAAACACCTCGTCATGTAGTCCCAGAGAAAGTCTGTGCTGAGGGAAGTGATCAGCAAGTTCACCGTTTTAACAATCTCAGAGGCATTTCTGTTTTCTTTTATTGTACTGTAAAGGGAGAGGGATACTCAGAAATATATCTATGAGAAACCCTGTCTGACAAGAGCACCATGTCCGAAAAACAAAGTCACTTTAGCATTCACAACTTATTTCTAGAGAGACCGACAAACGTGGTTTAAGATAAAAAGATCCCTCCCTGCTCTTCTATAGAAAAGAGCATGTACAATGCCACCCTAAGCACTCGCTATGTCGACACATTCTCTTAGAAATAAGCTTAAGAGCTTTCGTAAAAAGAAGGTGATGTAGAAAACCAGTTTTAGTCCTACTGTAGGCAATTAGATGCTCTACTGTTGAAATCACATGGCACAACCACTCAGGGGGGACATCTGGCTGACACTTAAATGTGCACCTTCTATGACTCAGAAACTGACTCTAGGGATTTACCCCCCACAAAGCTTTGCACATAGGGTACCACTGCAAGGTAATTAAAAACACTGAAAAGGTGCCTCAGTGGTTGAGCATCGGCCTAGGAACCAGGAGGTCACGGTTCGATTCCCAGTCAGGGCACATGCCCAGATTTCAGGCTTGATTCCCCGTATGAGACGTGCAGGAGGCAGCCGATCAATGATTCTCTCTCATCATTGATGCTTCTATCTATCTCTCCCTCTCCCTCTCCCTTCCTCTCTGAAATCAATAAAAATATACTTTTAGAAATACCAAAAAAGTGGAAAGCACCTAAAAGCCAATCAGTAAGAGAATGGCAAATCAATCAGAATTTCTTACAAAGTGATAAATCTTTCCCGAGAAATCTAAGGAACCATTATAACCCACAGGAGAGAGTAGAGCTACTCACGACTTGCATTAAAAAAAATAAAGGCAACTAGACAGTGTAATTCCATCCTTAAAAGATAGACCTCTCTCTCTCTCTCTCTGTATACACACACGCACACACACACACCAGTGGCCCGGTGCACAAAATTTATGCATGGAGGGGGGTGGTTCCCTGAGTCCAGCCTGCACCCTCTCCAATTGGGGGCCCCTTGGGGGACATCCCTCTCGCAATCTGGGACCGCTCCGCTGGCTCCTAACTGCTCAACTGCCTGACTGCCTAAATGCCCCTAAATGCCTCTGCCTGCCTGCCTGATTGCCCCTAACCTCTCTGCCTGCCGGCCTGCTCGCCCCTAAATGCCCTCCCCTGCTGGCCTGATCTTGCCCCCAACTGCCCTCCCCTGCCAGCCTGATCTCGCCCCCAACTGCCCTCCCCTGCCGGCCTGATCTTGCCCCCAACTGCCCTCCCCTGCCAGCCTGATCTCGCCCCCAACTGTTCTCCCCTGCCAGCCTGATCACCCCATACTGCCTCTGTCTGCTTGATCACCCCTAACTGCCCTCCCTGCTGGCCAATTTGGTTCTGATTGTTCGGTTTCTATGCCAGTCAGCATCAAAAGCTCTGCCTCTTAGGCAGATATTGGCTCCTCACAGTTCACCCAGATTTGGTTCTGATTGGTTGGTTTCTATGCCAGTCAGCGTCTCCAGGCCTATCTCTGGGCCTGATCAGAGAGGTGGGGCTGATCAGCAGCCCCTGGGGAGGCCCAGAGAGAAACAGAGATGCGGCCAGGAGAGAAAGAGAAGCAACGGCTGATCAACAGCTGCCACGGCGGGTGCAGATCAGACCCTGCCTCTCTCTTCAGGCCTCTCTCTGGGCCTGATCTGCAGCCCCCTCAGCAGTCAGTGCTGGGTCGCTGCACCCACCCCAGCAACCCAGCACTGACTGCAGGACTGACTTCTGGTGTTTGGTCAAGCCTTTGGTTGGTCATTACGGACCCTAGATTTTTATATATTAGGATATATATATACACACATATATATTATACATTGAAAATCTAGAAGGAAATTAAAATGTTTTGTTTTTTTCTCTGAAGGGCAGTGGGATTATGGGTAATCTCTTTTTTCTTGATATCTTCGAATACTGTTATATTCTACAATGGGCATGTACTGTTTTCATATTCAGAAAAACAACATACTACTCGGGGAGAAATAAAGCAAATGCTAAGAATTCTTGGTACACTGACAATTAAAAAACCAGAAAAATCTTCCAGTTGATTTAAATTTTCAATATACCCAATGCCAATTCAGGCAGAAGGAAATTATATCAAGAGTAAAGTAATAAGAGGTCGAACTATCTTAAAAAGAACAAAAACAGAAGAAAAAAAGGAAGAAAAACAAAACATAGGGCTGATAGATAACTAGACACTTCAGGTCAACGTATCTGCTGGCTCCCAAATGCTCCCCTCCCCCTGCCCTCAGGGTCCTGGAGCATGTGGCCTGGGAAGCCCGTACCTTGACCCCCAAAACTCCTCATCTCCTGAAGACTCACGTCCCCGGCTCCCCTTCATGGCCACCCGCAACAGCCTCCCCCCTGTAAGTCACTACTGGGTAATCTAGATCCGCCTGCCTCCATTGACAGCTCTTCATACGTGACCAATAAATACAGTCTGTGCTTCCCAGGCTAGGGCAGAGACTAGATGAAACCCCTTTTAGACTCCTCCCCGGATTCAGGTCAGTCACGTCAGTCACTTCACGTGGACCGACTCATTGTTACGATGACCTAGGCTGCGTCTCCTGTCCCAGATCTGCACAATTTATGGTAAACCACAGAGAAGTGAAATCCTGGCTTTGGGGAGGGAGGAAGAGGGTAAAGTGGGAGGCCCAGCCCAGACCTGGTCAGCAGACTCCCACTCTGTGTGTAGCTAAGCTGAAGATCGGAGCCAAGCGCGTCTCTGCAGTAGGAATAAAAGGCCCGGATGACTTCGAGAAACAAATCCCCAACCACCTGAGGCCCTGCAACGAAAAGGAAAATGGCCAGAGAAAGATTAACAACCCATCTGTAAGTCAGTAAATGACACACACGAAACATATAGAGCAAGCATGTCAAACTCGTGGCAGGCGGCCCTCCAGCCGTGAGTTTGACATGCTTGGTATAGAGTAACTCTCTCTATACAGATGATTTATATCATCTAAAATGCTCAGAAACTTAAAGTGTAGCAATGACAACGTTAACTGGGGATGAGCACCCCTGAAAATGGCCAATATTTTTGTAGAGCTTCCTGTGTGCTAGACACTGCTCTAAGCCTTTTACGTCTATTAACGTATTTAATCCTCACAGCAGCTGCACGACCAGGTGCTAAATTGATGTCCTGATTACAGGTAAGAGGACTGAGATGGAGTTCAGGTAACATCAAGCCAGATTCTGCTGGGTGGAGCAGGGCGCATGCATAATGTTTTGTTTTTCTTGTCCTGAGCTCGCTTGTATTTTTAAAAATTTTTATTGAATTTATTTGGTGACATTGGTTAAGTATGCACAATGTTTTATTTATTTTTAAAAAATATATATTTTTATTGATTTCAGAGAGGAAGGGAGAGGGAGAGAGAGATAGAAATATCAATTGAGCCCTAACCGGTTTTGCTCAGTGGACAGAGCATCGGCCTGTGGACTCAAAGGTACCCAGTGGGGAGTGTGCAGGAGGCAGCTGATCGATGTTTCTCTCTCATTGATGTTTCTAACTCTCTATCCCTCTCCCTTCCTCTCTGTAAAAAATCAATAAAATATATTTTTAAAAAAATCAATGGAGAGAATCATGGATCGGCTGCCTCCTGCATGTGCCCTACTGGGGATCAAGCCCGCAACCCGGTCATGTGCCCTGACCGGGAATAGAACCCTGACCTCCTGGTTCATAGGTCGACGCTCAAGCACTGAGCCCTGCTGGTCGGCCCCTACTTTCTTGAAAATAAAACCGAAGCTCATCTGAAGTCTGATGTTTGATGAAGAAGCGTCCTTACAAAGTCAGCGCTGTGAGTGCTTGGCAGGCACCCACGCGGCCACGCACAATAGGAGCTCAAAGGATCTTCCTAACACAACTGTTCAAACCTCCGTGTAAAGCTTTTAAGTGGTGCCCAGATAGGATACCTGAACCCCATAATACGAGTAACGTACTTCAAGATTCTGAAATTCCCAAGGTTAAATTCTCTTTGAAAGGAGTGCTGACTTTCTCTCACCGTGTTTAATTCCCGTTTCTAACAGTACCTATTTCCGGCTTGTCTAGCAGACTGGTGAGGATGCGGAAGGGCCTCAGGTACGCGGCGTGGCGTTCCTCTGCGTCAGCGTCTGAGAACTCCTGGTGCAGCAGCTCAGCCAGACCCTATGTTTTTTAAAGCCACACGTGAGGATACTGTATACAGTGGAGCATGACATGACTGGCTGTTCTCTGGGACAGAAAGGAAACCGGGTGTGCAGCACTGAGGACACAAATGCTCCTGACCGGATGCCAGCAACATGCCCGACGCCTACTTTGAGGTCCCGCAGAGAAATACTCTGCAGCGCATGATCAGGAATTGGGGTCGACTTCCCAGAAATGTTCCTTTACCTCAACTAAAAGGTCCTTGGAATATTTTTCAAAAAAATACGAGGACTGGTCTTCGTAAGAATTTGAGGTTTCGGATTCTGGCATGACGGCATTTCCTTTGATGTCTGAACCTATGAAAGAACAAGCGTCATGAGCTGTGAAGAGATCTGCACACATAGAGAGCATCAGACTGCAAAGGTCTCATGCTATGATACTTCTAAAAATAAAATTCCTCCGACAAACCAGATTCCCAAGACCAAGGCACACGACCGCCCTCCTGACAGTGAGAGAGAGCTAAGGGTCCGACAGACAGAATTCCATCTCAACGGGCATCAATTTGGTTTGTCCCACGAATTCAGCCCAATTGTGTTTGACAGGAGTGATTACCAGGGTCTAATGGAATAAGTATCATTTTTTAAAACCAGTGTTTATTTGGACAGCATCATGTGACATCAAGGCATTCTCATCTGTGCGTCCTTCTGAACCCTGGGCAGGTCTGGGAGGTCCGCAGAGCGAGGAGCAGCATCCTCGTGGGACAAAGAACCTGAGGCTCCTGGGGCTGCGGCAGGACACAGCAGGACCAGCCCCACTAGAGGGAGGTATGCATTTAACAAAATCATCCTTTTGATAAAAATGCTGAGAGAGCCTGTGAGTATTCACAGTGAAATCCTTCACAAGCTTCCATGCAATGACTTCTGAAACTTTCACAACCAGGGGAGAGAGGGAAGAGAGGGTCAAGGGGGCTTTCTGACTGTGGTGTGCTAAGATCTATATGTTGGGGTTAATAACTACTCTGTATGATACCATGTTGGTGGATACATGTCATCAGATGTTTGTTCAAACCCACCGTATGTACTACACCAAAAGCGAGCCCTAATGTGTGCTGCGGACTCTGGGAGATTGCACATGCCAACACAGGCTCATCAACGGTAACAGATGTACCTCCCTGAGGGCACGCTGACGATGGGGAGGTGGTGCCTGTGTGGGAATAGGGAGGGTAAGGGAAACCTCTGTCCCTTCCTCCTAATTTAGCTAGGCGCCTAAAACTGTTCAAGAAAAATTAAGTCTTTTTTTTTTTTTTGCACATTAGCTCAATTTAAAAGTTTTTTTTTATTTTTTTATTTTTAAATAAATCTTTATTCAGATTATTACAATTGTTTCTCCTTTTTCCCCCCATGGCTCCCCTCCACCCGGTTCCCACCCCACCTTCTGCCCTTACCTCCCCACCACTGTCCTCATCCATAGGTGTATGATTTTTGTCCAGTCTCTTCCTAAACCCCCCCATACCCCTTTCCCCCTGAGAATTATCAGTCCACTCCCTTTCTATGCCCGATTCTATTATATTCACCAGATTATTCTGTTCCTCAGGTTTTTAATTCACTTGATTTTTAGGTTCACTTGTTGATAGATATGTATTTGTTGTTCATAATTTTCATCTTTACTTGAAAAATTAAGTCTTTAAAATGGTGAGCGTCTCAGCCTGTGACTTCCTGGACCCTGTCCCTGTGAAACTGCCGACAACAGTCAAGGGCTCCTTTCCTACAAGTTCACAGGCTGTGAGGCACAGCAGCACGCGCCCCGCGCTCCCAGTTACCCAGGTGTCTCCTGAACATCTCCAGGCCACACGCATGTCCATCTGCGCAAAACTGCCTTTCACACGCATTCCACGTCTGTGGTTTTCTCACAGCCCTCACCCTGTGGAACTTCTCTATAGCAACTGGCTTCTACTTGGATAAGGTTTAGCGGCAGTTTTCATGGTATTCCAAGCTTTTTAAAGTGGAATTCAGTTAGCATTTTTAAAATCTTACGTATTATCTCCCTGTTTTTAAAGAAATAGCTGCCAACTAGGCAGAGTGCGGTGGGGACGGCAGGACCCAGGCGCCCAGGGCCACAGGCACAGGTTATGCTCCACAGGGGAGGCCTCAGACACAGGCCACCAGATGAAGTCTCTGCCACCCACCCGCCTGGGAGGCTCCCTGGACTTGCACTTGCTGTGAGCTTCGCAGTACCTAGCAGCCACGCGTACAGCCTTCTGTTTAGAGACATGTCTCTCCGCAGCAGGGTCTGGGCGGCGGCGGCCAGGATGTGCACGACGTCGGGTCTGAGCAGGGGGATGGCTCTCTCCTCGGAATCCTAGCAGGACAGGGAGACGGTCAGGTCAGTGACTGACCTCCTGGCACGCGGCCCTTCCTCACTGGTCTCCAGAGCTTCCCCCTAAAAGACAGTTCTCCAGGAGCCCAGGGACAGAAGCTATTCCATTCCTGCTGTGTGACCAGCATCCTCACAAACGCGAACAAGGGCCTTTTAGAGGCTGAGAGCAAATGGTGATCACAGAGCAGCTGAGACCAACACTGAGGTCGCCCCTGCTTCCTGAGAAACACCGGGGACCTCACCCTAATAACACCGACTCACCAGACAAGTGTACAACGGGAAGAAGAAGAGAACGATTTCCAGGGTATTTCTTTGCACCAGAACATTGGAGTCCAGCAGTGATGCGCATAAAGCCTTCACCTGTAAATGATAAACGATACAGATGTTTCATTCCCAAGGCGTTTAATGTCATTTGCAGGCTACTCTTTGGTCAGAGAAAGGAAGTAACTTTTCTGGGACCTGGAACCTGCCCTGTTAAATCACGAGGAGAACAACAGGTATAGACATGGGAAGCCTGGGTTCGAGTTCTAGACGCTGGGGGCTGTGACGTGGGGAGGCCGGTCAACTGCAGCCCTCACCTGCTCGTCTCATAGCCAGAGGGCTTTGGACCACATGGTCGGGTTCTGAGACCTCAAATTCTATGATTACAGAAAGGAATGTCTTCAGGTTCCAATAGGCACTTTTGGCTAAACTCAAACTCCAAAGACATTGTGTCCAATGGACTCCAAACCCATTCAGTACCTGTTTTGAGCGTCTTTTCTGAGCACAGAAGGTATAGCACAGTTGCATCGTGGATGATAAGAGTATAAGACAAATGTCAATAAAAAGCTACGAGAATTCAACAGAAGAGAGGGAGAGACCTTTATGCTGGAAAAACCATGAAGCTTTGTGGGAAAGCTCACAGGGCAGGAAGCATCTCCATGGAGACCCCTGGAGAAGATGGGCGAGGCAGCGAGTGCAGGAGGGGGGAGCAAACACAGCAGCCCACCCAGTTTCCAGGCCGGGCTGGGCGGTGGCTCTGGGAGTTGGGGGCCCGAAGGGGAGAGGGAGGTATTTGGTGGGTTGGGAGCAGACTGTTAAGAACACTCTAGAGTTTAGACTTTGGGCAACAGAAGCCAGGTATTTTTCACACAGTGTAGACATGAGCAAAGCTGTGCAAACCTCTGAGTGATGGACAAGGAGGGGATGGGCAGGGGATGGGAGGGAGAAACACCAGTTAGAAATTATGCTGTGGTCCGGAAGCGAGACTGCGGAAGTTGCGGCAGGACCGTGAACATGGAGAGAGAGACAGACAGAAGCGGTACCAATGGGCAGGAGAGAAGGGGACGTATTTATGAGGCTCTCCCGGGTGCTAAGTGCAGGGCGTGTCATCAGTCTCTTCAATAACCCTCAGAGGGCCTGTGAGGAAGACCTATTATCCCCACTCTGCACGAGGAAGGGACTCAGGGGAAGTAATTCACACCAAGGCGCTGCCTTTCTCACAGCTGAATTCAATTTCCAACATTTCAAGTTCCAAGTGTGGGTGCACCACTAGGTGGCGCTAGACAGCAGGCCATTAAACACTCAGGTGCTTTTGGGAAAGGCACCAAGACCTGGGACGTTCCTGTTTTCTAAGGTCCTGAGAAGGCCTGTCAGAGCCAGGACAGAGAGCGGTCCTCGAGGGGGAGGAACGGGCACCGGAGGAACCCCGACAGTCTGGGTTGGAGAGCAGCCAGAAGAGATGTGGCTGGGGGGGGACCCAGGCAGCGGCCAGAGGAGGAGCCTCCTGGGCAGGCAGCGGGCAGAGGAGCGAGCGGGTTTTATAAAACAGCAGACTCTGTGCAAGGCTCTCGGGAACTTCACCCCTAACGTCTGCTGAAGAGCAGGGCCTCCTGCAGGACCCCCTGCCTGCGAACGACACGTGTCCGAATATACACACTGCAATGCATGTGTTAGACACAAGCGCCGCCATCCTGGGTTTCCTTGCACCTGAGGACACTCCCACCTCGTCTGGCTCAGCTGCTCATCATGACACACACTCGGACTCCACTGACGTCCCTTTGTGTCCCCAGGGACAGCCCGTGACCGCGTGCCCAGCGGCCCCACACCCCTAGCGAGAAGCCAGCACCCACCGTGAGCTGGTGATCCGTCCCCAGCATGTGCTTCTGCTCCTTGCCGGGCAAGTCCCTGCTGATGTGACCCACCACAAAGAGCGAGGCGGGCAGGCGGATGGCCGGGCTCGCCAGGACACTCCCCCAGAGGGCAGCATAGAACACCTCTTTGCCGACCACCAGGGACAGTCTCAGGAGCAGAGCGTCTGTCCTGTGGACAAGAGATTACAGAGGTTAAGGGCTCGATCCCCACATGCCCACGTCTCACTGCTGCTCCACGAATAGCCCAGCTCGCTCTCCCTGGCCATGGAAATCACTATTCTGAGCTGTGGCTCTCTTGTCTTTCTGTGTTTGTCCACCTGCCACTGTCATTGAATCTGCTAAAACACACACTTCCTGAGAGCTACAGCTTCCTAGCCTACAGGCAGATTGTGACAGGCCACATCACCGTAGCACCGAGGTCACCGCATCACCAGGGTCAAGGTCACCACAGCACCGAGGTCACCCCAGCACCGAGGTCACCACAGCACCCAGGTCACTACAGCACCAGGGTCAAGGTCACCACAGCACCCAGGTCACTGCAGTACCCAGGTCACTGCAGCACTGAGGTCACCACAGCACCCAGCGTCAAGGTCACCGCAGCTATGCAGCTACTGCACAGGCTCTTAACAAAGGAACTCTGGCCAGGAGCAGTGTGCAGGCATCGGGGTTAGAAAGCCAGCGTGAACACTAAGGCCTAACACTGGCCCAAACTCCCATTTCTACGGTTCACTAACCAGCATAAACCAGCAACACGACACTGTGGGTCACCCGCCTGCCTGAGCCCCAGCCTACCTCACCCCCTTGCATTTCCGCCAACACGACACCATGACCCACCACACCCGCCTTGTGTCCTTGGTACAGTGCTTGCTCGTGGTGTTGGCTCAATTCCGGAGAACTTGGAAGAAACAGCCGCCAAACTCTCTCAGACAGACAGGGATACAGTGACAAAAAAATCCTACGCGATCGCCTCAATGACTGTACCCAGACGTACGGCTCAGAGGTTCTAGAACCCTCGCCCAGCATCTCCTCGGAGAGCTGGTACTGAACCACTTCTGGGGGCTGAAGACACTGGGCTTGGCTTCCTGTCCCAGCCCATCTACCCGTGACCAATGCAGCTTTCCTAGCTCTGGGTTCAATGTCAAGAAACCAAGTGTTAGGAAAAAATAGTGAACCCCCATTTCTCAACTAAGAGAACACACAGAAACACCCCAACTACTGACACCCTTCTACCATTCACGCTTACAGGTTTTTTTAAATGCAGGACATTTGGGGAACTGGTGTTCACTGTCAGATAATGGAAAAAGCACTTGCACACACACAGACATACATGCATCCAGTTGGTCAACATGAATGAGCCAGAACCTCTAGGAAGAGCCTGGGTCTAGGAGTCAAGAGACAGAGCCTGGTAAAGGTCCTCTCACTGACCCCTCTGTGACCTTGACCTTTCACCTCACCATGGGCAGCCACTGGGCATGGTAGTCAGGCTTTGAAATGGCAGGGAGCCAGACTGCCTCCTAAGGCAGCAGATCCAAGTGACCCCACCCACTGTACACGTAATTCTCCACCAGAACTGAGAGCTGCACCCGCCCACTCCATGTGACAGCTGGAAATGGTCAGGCTTAAATTCCTGGCGGCCTGTCAAATCCCACACAGATCCCGGTGACTTAAATCACCCTTGGTCACTAGCACACGCCCTCACGCCGTTCTGATTATTTGGTTCCCTTGGCTAGCAGACCCTGGATCGATTCCTTGATTCCACCCCTGCACCCCCCACCCCCTGCCGGGCAGCCCCAACACCAAGGCAAAGGTGGGGTGACTGGCGTGGAATGAGTGGTGGGTGTGTAATCTAATCACATGAAAACTGTTGCCAGCCCAGAGGTTTCTAAGCCTCCCGGTCGGGCTGCACGTGGGCCCTGAAAACGATCACGTGAACAGAGGCTGATCGCTCTATTCATGTGGGAACAGCCTCCCATCAGTTCTCCAGAAAAGCAGGACACCGTGTACACTCAGCAGTCTGAATGGGTCTGCTCTCTCCCCGCCTAAGCAGGGACTGAAACGCCTGCCGTGTCAGCCTCACAAATTTCTCCAAGTGAAATGCGTCCAGCTACCCTGCTGAGCATCGCCTTTTCACGCCCTGCCCAGCAAGGGGACCTGGCCTGGCTTTCTTATTGGCAAGCAGCCTAGTGCGGCAGGAAGGACTCGGGTCTGCCATTCGTGGGTCAGAACCCCGTCGTGTCACTTGGACTGTGAGACCCGGAAACCTTTCCTTCCTCCCCACCCGTAAATGGAGGTGTTCCCAGGAGAACATGGTATTTGGTCAAGCAGAGACCAGACCAGATATGTACACGGTTGGCCCCACTTTCACACCTGCCCCTGCTTCGTACATCTCTGCACTTTCCCCCAGATCCTCACACAAGACACCAGCAGCTTGGCCCACGACAGCCTGAACAGGGGGCGGGGGAGCCTTGGCGCACTGAGACCCACCTGTCGTAGATCTCCGAGCCCTCCTCCAGGCCGGGCAGCAGGCCGATGACGAAGGCCTGGAGACTGGGCAGGAGCAGCCTCTGCAGTGGCAGGAAGTACTTCTCATACAGGCCCAGCAGCACGGGCCGCACCGACATGGCCGCGTGCGCCAGGAGCGGGAACAGCCCACAGCTTTGGGGAGAAGAGAGAGGGGGTGAGTGAGACCCACTGAGAAGTTCCAGATGGGCAGCTGCTGGCGTCTAAGCTGGAGATGCAGACACCTGCCTGTCCTGAGACGGTCGGGACGCACTGCCAGCACAGAGGGGGCCACGGGCCAGCACACACCCACGCCCTTTGAGAGACGTCTGGAGGACAGGCTCCGGGAAATGGCCCTCATCTGGTGACCGCTGCACACTCTCTGAATTCTACAGTTTATCACTCACTGATCTTGTGAACCAAACATGGGTTACCTGGATAATAAAAGGGGGCCCTGGGGAAGCTGGCGTACCTGTACAGGAACAAATCCTTGGCCAGCCATTTGGTGCCCACAATTTTAAAGATGATCTCATAGGTTTCCAGGGCCTTCAGGTGCACCCCACTGGGCAGGGCAGGGTGCAGGCACTGAGCCAGTCTCTTGCTGATGAGGAGCCGTCGTGGCAACAGGGAATACTTCAGGTTGCTCTGAAGAGCCTGGAAACGAGAAACACACGAGGAAGAAGGTGATGATGACAATGGGAGACACCAGCAGGCCCAGGTGGCTATGAGAGGCGAGACAGAACAGGAGAACAGAGCGAATGGACGGAGGGCCTGGAGCACCAGCCAGGCTCCAGCACACGATGCCGGGAATGCCCCTGCAATGCTGGGGAAGAGGCAGGCTCCGGACTCGAGGGCAAGGGAAAACTGTCTCCCTTGTCAGGCCACACGTAAGCACCTGTGCACGGTGAGGCGTGTGCGTCCCTGGGGAAGGCCCAGTCTGCACAGAGCAGGCACACGCATGCCATGTGGGGCGAGGTGACCTCCGACCCTGGGAAGACTGTGCTCCCTGGATGCCCCTGCACCTCTGTCCAGGGAGATGAGTCTGAATTGCCCCTCACAGCCAGGTGGTGCCCAGAAGAGATGGGTGGGGGCCCTCTCAGCTGTGACTCCGGGCACCTTCCGCAGTCAGTCCCTCAGCTGGAAAACAGGACCCTGCTGGCTCCAGGGTTGCATGCCCGCAAGCAGGACCCGGGCCCTATCTGTACTAACGTATCCCTGGTGTGTGCTTATGGGGTGTGAGCGGTCAATGCCGACCATCCAAGTGCTAAGCACCATGGCCGGGTGGGTCCTCATGACTCAGGCTTATAATACTGCGTGTCTGGCACTATGGCGGACGTACTCACACAAATGTTTACTGAAGGCCGACAGGGTGAAGTCCACACTCCTTAAACCAGCCATTCAAAGGCCTCCACAGCACGCCTCCTGCCGCTTCAGCTTCACAGCCTAACAACACAGCCCCTGGCAGTCCCTCGCTGCCCCTCTGCCGAAAGGCCTTCCTTCCCACCCCGATTTCCTCACACGAAACCAGCTCGGCTCCCCTCGTGGAGGCAGAATGGTCCCCTCCCACATTCAGTTTCTCCTCCACTGGCTTCCACGTGCACACCTGCCACCGACTTACAATGCTGTTCCAGCAACTGTCTGCCTAATGGTCTGACTTAGGCGGCCGGCCACTCCAGGACAGGTCTGTCTCCCTCTCTGACATCCTCAGCCCTCTGTGCCTAACGAAGTGGCAGACTCGGGCAACGCCAACTGCACTCTGCCGTGAGTCAGAGCCGCTGGCCCCCGGACCATCTTAGGACACAACAGCTTTATAAACAAACGAAATGATCCCACCTCTAAAATAAACACTGAGGCTTCAAAGGAGGTAAAGGGATGAGAAGGAAAAGAGTATTTTTCATCAGAAGCCTGTAGTCTAACTAAACTCTCGAGTTCAATAAACTACATTTTAAAAAAACTAGTGACCTGGTGCACAGATTCATGCACATTGAAAGGAAATTAATTAGAAGGTGGCCAGCGGGGCGAGACTGGGCCAGACACGCCCTGGAGCCAACCTCCCATGGCCTCTCCCCAGCCTGCCACATCTGGGGTGACGCCGTGGCTTGAAGGGCGTCTGCAGAATTGGCGGCGGGGGGGGAGGGCGCGGGGAGAAGGGCCCCTCCGGCAGGTGGGGTCCCTTGGCCTGGCCTGTGGGGATTGGGCCGAAAGCAGCTCTCAGACATCCCCCAAGGGGTCCCAGAGTGCAAGAGGGCACTCTGCAAAGTTGCTGTTGTACAGGGTGTGGAACGCAAATGCAAGTGTGCAGAAAACCAGATTCAGGGCCAACAGTGCCCCAGCTGCAACACAATCCACGGTCAAAGGTGGAATTGTGCGGCCCCACGAGGAACAGGGCTCCCTCCTCTCTAGTTTCAGGGTGTGTCACCTGAGAACCGCCACTGCCCAGTCACTGCAGCTTGGCAGCTCCTGCGTTAAGCGTCTGCCCCCTGGTGGTCAGTGTGCGTCACAGCTACCGGTTGGACAAACACTTAGCATATTAGTCTTTTATATACATAGATTGATAAACTAGTGTGGCTGAGTTGGTTGATCATCATCCCGGGCAATGAAAGGTTGCCAGTTAAATTCCTGGTTGGGGAATATGCCAGTTTCAGGCTCAATCCCAGATAGGGGGCTTGTAGGATCTATGTTCCATTCTCACATCGATGTTTCTCTCTCTCTCTCCCTTTCCTCTCTCTCTAAAAATCAATAACAAATCCTTAAAAAATAGATAAACTAGAGATTTACATTGAAACATTATTTTTCAGAGTCTAATATCTTAAAACAAAGGTAAAGCCAACAGGATATTTAAATGTGCTTTTATCCAAAGAATCCCAAAGAACAAACAATGGAGGGAGGAGGTGACGGGAAACGCATGCTTTTGGCTTTGCCTCCCACATGCTCCCCCACCCGGGCCGGGGATAGAGCCTGAAAACTGGGCATGTGTCCTGATGGGGAATCGAACCCCTAACCTCTTGGTTCACGGGATGACGCCCAACCAACTGAGCCACACCAGCCGGGGTCCAAATCTGACCTTCGCTCCGTGAGTTCTGAGGCCACCTGAGGTGGAAAGGAGACACCCAAGTGTCTGTTCGCCTCGGGCTGTGCCCACCGCTAAGTCACATTTCTCTGCCCTTCTGAGCCTAGACGCGGCAGCTAGACTCACACAGGCCAGTGAGGTGAGCGGGGTCACCCGTGTCACTTCCAGCACAGGCTTTAGAAGTCATAGTGAATGAAAATTTTTCGCGTCGTAGGACTGGAGTTGGAATCTCCACGGTGGAAATGCGCTCCTGGCCCCGGACTCCCCCAGACTGCGCTCCTGCTCCCAGTGACAGCACACGGAGGAAACAGGGTTGCGGCCCCCCACCCTGAAAGCCAGCATCCCAAAAACACGCTTGACGTGAAATACGGCCCAACCCGGGGTGCCGTTAAGGAAAGGTGCTCTCTCCCGGTAACCCTGTGCAGCTTGGGGCGGGCCGGTGAGGGAGAACCAGCTGCTCCGACTGAATTCTTCTTCTCTCCCTCCCCTCCAGCTGTTGCAGAGGTTCCCTCTCCCTCCCCTCCAGCTGTTGCAGAGGTTCCCTCTCCCTCCCCTCCAGCTGTTGCAGAGGTTCCCTTCCCCCCTCCAGCTGTTGCAGAGGTTCCCTCTCACACTGCCAGCTGTTGCAGCCCTGACCCTGCTTTCTCCTTCCAGGCTCTGTCCCCTCACTTTGCTGGGAGGACCCTTCTCCAGGAAGAAAGTTGGAGAGCACGGTTCCATTGTTGGGGAAGTTCCATTGTTTGGGTTGTGTTTTTCACGAAACCAGAAACCCAAAGTGACGGGTCACTGAATAAAAATGATGCATAAGCCCTAACCAGTTTGGCTCAGTGGATAGAGCGTCGGCCTGCGGACTGAAGGGTCCCAGGTTCGATTCCGGTCAAGGGCATGTACCTTGGTTGCGGGCACATCACCAGTGGGGGGTGTGCAAGAGGCAGCTGATCGATGTTTCTCTCTCATCGATGTTTCTAACTCTCTATCCCTCTCTCTTCCTCTCTGTAAAAAATCAATAAAATATATTTTTAAAAAAATGATGCATAATAAAATATTTTTGAGACATGTTCTTCTACAACTATAGAATAAATCTCTAAGGAAAACAAATAAATTGGGAAGGAAAAAAGCGTCATGTTTCCAAAAATTACTTTTTAAACATCTAAACAGAAAGGAGAAACTATAATTAAACAGGAAATTAAACTTCCTTATTTATTTCACTCATGGACTATACTAGTTTAAAAGTATTACTTGAGTTATCATTAAGGTATAATTGCAATATTTTTAACATCATTGGATTCATGGGCTCAGCAAAACAAAATGATAAAACACAATAAAAGTTTGAAAAAAATAGGCTTGAACCACACCCGAGCTTCATTAATAGAGACCAGGAAGTGTCTTACTGGCTCCACCCAGATGGCGTCTGTCATGTTGATTTACTGTGACACAGTCTGACCCTCTCGGGGACTTGTAGCCGGTCCAGACCGGTCATGTGAGAAACACCATAAAAACCCCAAAGGGTAGACCATGGGCTCAAAAAGTAATTCAATACACTTAAAATGATTCAAAAGCTGATTCAATAAGTTTTATGTTGTGCATATTTTACTTAACATGGTTAAGATGATAAACTGTATGTGTATTTTATCACAATTTAAAACATTTTAAAGGTAGTTTACAACATGGGCGGGGGAACTGTGTTTGATTCTACACTGTGCTAGCCTGTGAAATGAAATGGTAAATGCTCCCTTTCCCTAGGAGAGAGCCAAGCACCGAGTGAGGGCTGACTCAGAGCGCCAGGTGCTCGTCGCCAGTTAAAAGCATCTCCATCAAGCAAATGGCAAAACACCGCCTGGTATCCTTCCGGAAGTCGGCCAGCTTTATGAGGGCGCTCATTTCCTGCCACGAACACAAAGTAGTACGTGGGTAAGACCGGCCAGGTGGCAGCAGCTGGAACATCGTTACGCATTTGCCACGGGCCACCAGCAGTGCCCACCCTTCCAGAAAGAATGGAAAGAGAACAGGACTGGCAGGGCCTCCCACATTAAAGGAGGCCGAGCACGGATGCTAAGTGTGTCCCGCCTCACCTGGAACGGCAGCGCCTGGCCACCTTGCCAGGCTGGGGTTGGGGGGGGCGGGGCGTGACAGCTGGAGAAAAAGGCACAACACGGGTGGGGCTCACAGGCAGCCAGTGAGGTCAGCTCCTGTTTAACGGGGGGACTGACCGTGTTCAATGCCTCTGTAAACAAGGAGCTGCCTCCTCAAAAGCGTCAGCTACTAAAATATCACCGTCACTACTGCACGCAGGGCAGCCGGTCAGTCGACTCGCAGGTTCGGACAGCCACGTCCCAGATCCCAGGGGCTCTGAAGCCACCGGCAGCAGCTCAGACCGCTGCGTCAGAATACAGTTTCCTTTTTAAAGTTCTTCTTTTGAGTCAGCTTTACCTTGTCTCAGTGAATATTGACTTGCACTTTCTGGGCAAATACCAGGCCAGGCCGCAGAGGCGGGCACAGCGGTGGTGCACACGCAGCTGGTACTAAGCATCTGGACGTAACCCCCTGCTGGAGCCCTGGGCCCGGCAGCTCACACACGCACTCGGAGCAGTTTAGCCGCTGGCTCGGCTGTGGAAGGGGCGCTCTGCTGGACTCACTCGGGAGGAAGAACCCAGAAAGGCAATACTGGGGACATGATGGAGGACATGATGAGGGACACAGGGCCCCACCTCTCATCAGCTGTGCAGCCCGTCACAAGCGACCTGACCACCTGGCTTCGCACACAGAAAGAGTGCCGTCACCTACCGTGGGCAGGTCATGGGAGTGTCATTCCGTCTCCACTTGCCCAGTGTGTCAGGGTTAACACTGAACACCCACACATGTGTGTGCGCATACACACACACATATGCACACACGACAGGAGCACCACGCCCCCCCCCCGCCCAATCTCCTGGTTAAGAGCGGGGAAGCAACACGCTGTCTCACAGACCACCTACAGCACAGGTTCCAATACTGCTCTTTATTCTGTCCCTCCGGAATTTACTACAGCATGCAGACTGTCAAAGCCACTCACCCTCACCATGGTCACCCATGTTCCCCGTCTTCCCATGAAGAAACATAGATGGCTGGTGGCACGCTTTCCATGTCCCCAAACATACATTTCACTCATTTCTCAGCCGCTCAGCACTCCGTGACATCCAAACCCTCACCCCTGACCCCCATGTGGGCCTCCCCGCGGTCCTGGCTCAGCTAAAATACTGCCCGTGGGGCTGGGAGGCCTCAAGCAAGTCTGAGCTTCAGTGTCTTCATCAGCATCTTGACCTGACCCTTGTAGACTACAGCACTGATTCTATTTGCATTTAAAGATGTCTTATTATTCGTCACTAATGTACTCACTGAGTTTCTGTGTACATGCATGAGTCCAAGAAATCTAACCATCACTAAAGCCTTAAGAAAATTCGTTATTCACAACAACTCCTGGCAAGTGCCCTTTTTATTTTTCAGGTGTCCTTTTATTTGTTTATTTTTTCAGGTGGCCTTGAATGCAGAGGCAATGACTAAGGCTTGTCCCTCCAGCGCCTTCTCAAACCCCATCAGTAACTGATCTGGTGCTGACGCTGCCACCGGACACTCCCAGGCTCAGGCTCGCCCCCAGGCGTCAGCCTGAGGGGTTCTCCTACCAGGTGAGGCAGCAGTCACCTTGCCCCAAACCTTCCTGAAGCTCCATGGCTTCCTGCCCTCCCAGGAGACCAGCCTGGTACCTCCTCCCTCCTCTTGTCACCTCTCAGCCGGCCACGCCCTCCCCCACTGCACCTTGGACCCAGGCCCAGGCCCCAGATGGCCTCCCCAGCAGCTCACTCACTGCATCAGGCCTCTGCTCAACCTCAAATGTCACGTTATCAGAGCCATCTCTGTCTAAACTAGCACCCATCCTTCTCCCTTCCTGGTTTATGTTTCCTCTTAGCGTTGAGCACCCAACACCCCATTTCTGTTTGTTGTCTGCCTCCTGCCGCCACCGCCTTGCGCCCCTGAGAGGAGGAACTTGCTATTGAGTGCTGTGTCCCCAGCACCCAGGTGTCCATGCCTGTTTGCCAGGCCTGCTGTAACAAAGCACCACACAGCACGCACCACAACAGAAATGCGCCCTCACAGCCCGGAGGCCCCAAGTCCAAGGTCCTGGTGTGGGCAGGGCTGGTTCCTCCGAGGCTGAGGGGGGCTCTCACTCTGGCGGTCAGCTGGCAATCTCTGGTTCCTTGGCTCATCATTGCCTCACCCAGCCTCTGCCCTCATCCTCACGTGGTGCCTTCCCATACGTGTGTCTGAGTCCAGATTCCCCTTTTTACAAGGACACCAACCACACTGGATCAGGACCCGCCCTACTGACTTCATTTTCACTTGATTCCCTCTGTAAGGACCCCATCTCCAAATGAGGCCACCTTCTGAGGTACTGGGCGTTAGGACCCCAACTTCTTTTTGTTTGGAGGATAAAATTCAACCCATAAAAACCACAGCCGCATGACATTGGGCACGTGAATCTTCACAGTAAAACAGGACTAATCATTGCAGCCAGCTCACTGGGATGATGGAGACAGTGCCCCTTTCACAGAGGTGAGCCCTGTCCCTTCGGTGAGCCTCGCAGACAGGGACATGAAAGAAGCTCAGGTGCTGGGCTCTGCGGCCAGGCAGTCAGGGTCTGAGTCCTCCCTCGGCCACTTGCTGGCCATGACCTTCACAAGCTGCTTAGACTGAGACCAATGTCACGACAGGCTGTGAGGATCACACAGTAACGCATGGAGGTCCTCAGCACACAGTGCGCTCTCTATGAGTGTCGCCTGTCACAGGCAGGGCTGAGGTAGGGACAGTGTCACCCTCATCCCAGCGATATCTTGTAAATGTTTCACGGGGGCTGTTCCCACTCACTGCCTAATCACAGCAGCAGGACAGGAAGCTCGAGCAAAGAGGACACAGCAGTGGGATTAGAGAACTGGGTACCAACTAGATCAAAAAGTGGTGTTTTTAAACTTTTATTCAGTATGACTCACATCCAACTGCCTACACACATCTGCCTGATCACACTAACCCATTCCAAAGGGACCCCGTCTCCCTGCCCACCCGCAGAGCCAGCTCCTCCAGTCTCCCCACCCCATCCTTGGGTCTCCTCAAGCTGAAAACCCGGGAGAAAGCCTGGGAGCCGCACTTGACTCCTCTTTTTCTTACCCCCCACATCCTATCCACAAGGAATCCTGTTAGCCAATCCCGAGAAGTCTGTTTGGAATCCAGACCTGCCCCACAGCACCCCCTCCTTATGGGAACAGCTCTGTGCTGTCCCTATCCCTGCCTCCCCGACCCCTCCCGTCTCCCGACCCGTCCTGTTTCCTGCCCCAGGGAGCAGCTGGAAGTGGTTCCAGCAAACAGGCGGAAGCCAGGCCAGGCCCTCTGCTCAGCTCCCAGCAAACTCGGTGGCCACTGTCAGGCTTGCTTTAAAGGACCTACAAGACCAGGAGCCTCCCACCCCTTGCTGCTGAGGCCTCATCTCCTGTGCTCTCCCCATCCCTCGCTTGCTCTGTGACCTCACTGGCCTCAGACATTGCACAGCCTCGGAACTTGGTCAAATGGCACCTTCTCGGCAAGGCCTTCCTCGATGGACCCATTTAATATTGTGTCATCCCCCCACACTTACCGTCTCCTCCCTCCTTACTGTTCCAACAATATTCATCCAGCTAAGATCCCATGTATTTTGTTTATCACCCAGCTTCCCCTGTTCTCTGCTGTACCCGGATACCTAGAACAGTACTGGCATGTTGTAGGCGCTCAAATACCGAATGAATGAATGAATGAATGAATGGCCAATGCTTGAAAAGCTCCTTAAATTAGGGTTGCAACTGTACTTGATAACCTGCATTTGAATTCCACTCCTAGGTATATGCCCACAAGGGACTTGTACACAATGTTCATCGCAGCACTAAACAGCCCCAACGTGGACACCTAAAGGTTACCAACGGATGAATGGATAGACAACATGTGGTCTAGCCTTACCATGGAATGTTATTTGGTCACGAAAAGGAATACAGTACTGATACATCTTACAACTTGGATGAACATGAACACATGCTAACAACTGCAAGCAGCCAGACACAAAAGGCCACCTATTGTATGTGTGTTCATAGACACAGAAAGCATCTCAGTGGGGCTGGGGCGGGCAGGGCTGGGAAGGATTTCCACTGGGGATGGTGAAAATGTTCTGGAACTAGACATCCACACTGTGAATGTACTGAAATCCCTCTGACAATACAGTCTAAAATGGTTAAATGGTAAATTTTATGTTAGGTGAATTTTACCTCAACATAAAAATAATGAACACACACCCTCCAAAAATAAGTATGCTATCTTTAGATTCTAGGAGAGTCGAGAACTAAAACATCGAAATATCTGGAAGAACCTGCATACACCTAAATCCTACTCCAGCGCCTCTCCCTTTCTCCTAACAAAGGAAGCCACCTTCAGGCACGACAGTGAGTGTGGTGTCAGCCTGGGAATTCCTGAGCCAGAGCTCTAAACCCAGCTCCCAGGCTCTTACTTGCTCTTTTCTGACATCTGTGCATCCAGCCAGCCCCCAGCCGCGACAACCACAGGTTGTAAATATACTTTGCAGGACACACACAGCTTCCAGGCCCAACCTGTAATCACTGCCTATCTGCGCGCGCCCAACAGCCGGGGGAGTGCGGGGAGCTGCTTCCTGGCAGCCAGGTGGACTGCTGCCAGGCACTGCACCAGTGTCAGCCTGCTGGCATCCCTCACTCCCCACCCTATACCTAGAAGAGGTAGATGGAGGAATCCGTTCTCTTTAGTGAGGTCTGTTAGAGTCCCCAGTGTCTGTGACCTGGGGACCCGAAAGCTGCAGAGTAGGGAGGGGCACCCCCAACTCCCACATAGCACTGGGCTCAAAAGGCAGGTATCCCAGCCAGGAGTCCCGGCCCCACAGCCACGGAGCCCAGATATCCTCCACCTACAGGCACATGGTCCTCTGAGCGCGTGGCCATTACTGTGCCATCCTCCTTCTGGGCAGCATGGGAAAATACAGCGGTCCCACCACAGGGCATAAGGTCAAGCCCGCACGTGACCAGTCTGGGTCTTCCTGGCCTGACCTCTTCTCCTCGTCCAAACACACACACAATTTCCCGGTAGATTTCAGTATTTACTTCATCTTTATTATTCCAGGAGTTGCCAATCAGCAGAAAAATGGTCAAAAGAGTAAACCTGATTGCTGTGGCTCAGTGGTTGAGTGTTGACCTATGAACCAGGAGGTCACGGTTCGATTCCCAGTCAGGGCACATGCCCAAGGTGTGGGCTCGGTCCCCAATGGGGGGCGTGTAGGAGGCGGCCGATCTAGGATTCTCATCATTGATGTTCCTATCTCTCGCCCTCCCTTCCTCTATGAAATCAAGAAAAATATTTACTTAAAAGTAAACCTAAGAAGAAAAAGCCATATAAATCCTAAGCAGTACATGGAGAACAATCCATCTTTGAATAATTGATTGGGCAATTTCATGGTTGAGAAAGGACTGTTTAGCTATTCTACTAATGTCCACACATTAATGCTATGCTCAGGGCAAACTCTGGAAGGAGGGATAGGTTAACAGTGGTGTAACAGAAAGACAGTCCCTTAGAAAGAAAAAGGACAGCCGTGTCCTGCCTCCACGCAATCCGAACGCGCTCCGCCCACATACCTTGTTGAGCTTGCCCAGTGAAGAGATGAGATCCGCCCATTCACTGGAGGACTCAAAATTTCTTAAAGCCTTTTCAATCCCTGAAGAGTAATTTTTGTATCGGTAGTCATGTAATAGTTCCTGCTCTTCTGGATCCATCTTACATTCTCACAGCAGAGAAAGTATCTAAAAGCGAAGCAAAAATAAACAAATGAGGCAGCTATTCAAGAACATACATCGCTCCCAGCCCAGAGCTACCGAGGACAGGTGTCCGTCCACAAACTCATGGGACCCGGTAGGTGATCCAATTCAAATATTTAGCAAGGCTTCTGGGCCAGGCACTATGGTAGATAAAAGATAAACAGTTCCTGCCTCCTGGATTCTGAGCGGGACAAAGGGACGGAGCAGGCAGAAGCAAAATGCCAGGGTTTTCCTTCATTGACAAAATAATTCTAGGAGGAAAACTCACAAATTGGATGATACATATTGTTCCTGCTGGGTAACTGTGAATGCAGCTGGCCCCTCCGATTGTAGGGCGTTTATGAAACCTGAGGAAATTAGCTATTTGGCAGTCCAACCCTCTACAACTAGACTAGGACAGAGAGTTAAAAAAACATGAGATGTAAGAGTGTAGCGTCTGACAGCCTGTTCAGTTACGAAGCTGCAATCACCCACCAGGTGCTGCCCTGTCAGCTTTAGGTCACAGTGTAGACTCGCAGGGGTCCTCAAACTGCGGCCCGCCCAGGACATTTATCTGGCCCCCGCCGGGTGCCACTGCCTGTCCTGCTTAGCAGCCGACGCGTCCCAGGCCCGCAGTGCGCATAGGAATTTGTTCATAGTTTTTTTTTTTAAACTATAGTCCGGCCCTCCAACGGTCTGAGGGACAGTGAACTGGCCCCCTTGTTTAAAAAGTTTGAGGACCCCTGGGTAGAGTCTGGATGTATGGTTTCACCAGGGCCCAAGCAACCATCATTTTCTTCTTCTTGCCCTTGGATATTCTTCGATGGACTCTTTTACCCTGTGGTTAGATACATTCATTATATATGAATCCCTGCAGCTATTACAAAGCCCAGGATGTAGCCGATCTATTCCCAACTCCAACAGCATCCACTTCCCTTTATTTTTATCCCCACTGTGGCGAAAGGAAACAAGGAACAGGGAATGCTGCGCTGACCTTTGTGTAAACTTCCATCATTTACACGATGTAATGTACATAATACACACACATGCTTATGTTGCTTTGTTTTTATTCATTAAAAAATCTGATAGCATTTACTGCTGATCTATGAAGTATCCTATATTTACGACTTCAGAGGCTCATAGGTACAAAAGGACACCCTCGCCCTAACCAGTTTGGCTCAGTGGATAGAGCATCAGCCTGCAGACTCAAGGGTCCCAGGTTCGATTCCGGTCCAGGGCATGATGTACCTTGGTTGCGGGCACATCCCCAATAGGGAGGTGTGCAGGAGGCGGCTGATCGATGTTTCTCTCTCATCGATGTTTCTACCTCTCTATCCCTCTCCCTTCCTCTCTGTAAAAAGTCAATAAAATATATTAAAAAAAAAAAAAAAGGACACCCTCCCTCCAGTGTGTCCAGCGCCAGGTCCAACCCCAGGGCTGGGCAGCTTTGTCTGTTCTGTAGGCTTACACATCCAGAATCCTGTAAGGTTCCAGGCTGCCTTCAATAGGTACATTTTGAAATAAAAATATTTCCTATTAAAGATATCTGAAAGTCAACCCATCGGTCTATTCAAACAAATCAGAACTCTGAAAAGTACTCAACAAGATATGGAAAGGTTGGCATTCCTGGCACCAAGCCTTAGGTCCTCTTTCTTTCTCTCTCTATCCTTAGTGATCTCCCCATTCCTATAACTTACAAATATGATCTTCATGCTAATGACCCCGGGATTTGTAACACCTGCCCAAACCTCCCTCAGATGTCCAGACTCATGTAAATGTCCACTGGACCCCTCCACCTGGATGTAGCACAGGTGTCTCCAACTTAGTGCATCCCAACCCAGACTCTCAGGTGGCCCTCAGCAAAATGTGGCCTAGCCACCTTCATTTCCTGGCCCCAGTGAAGGGCCCTCTCCCGCAATGGGCAATGAGAAGGAACAAAGTACTGGTACGGGCTGCAGGAAGGATGGGAAATACCGGCTTAGGGGAAGAAGCCAGTCACAAAAGGCCACGTATGATTCCATTTGTGTTAAATGCCCAGAGGAGCTGAATCTATCCAGTCGGCAAGTAGATTGGTGGTTGCCGAGGGTGGGGAGTAGGAACAGGGAGTAACTGCATATAGACACAGGGATCTTTTTAGGGAAGTGGAAATGTGCTAAAATTGGATTATGACGATGATTGCACAACTCTGCAAATTTACTAAAAATCACTGAGTTGTATACTCGAATGAATATTATGCTATACCTCAATAAGGCTGTTTTCTAAAAATTCTTGATTCTATCTGCTCAGCATGCTCCTTCCTCAGATAGTGGCTCCCCCTTGCCAAAACCGGTTTGGCTCAGTGGATAGAGCGTCGGCCTGCAGACTCAAGGGTCCCGGGTTCGATTCCGGTCAAGGGCATGTACCTTGGTTGCGGGCACATCCCCAGTAGGGGGTGTGCAAGAGGCAGCTGATCGATGTTTCTCTCTCATCGATGTTTCTAACTCTCTATCCCTCTCCCTTCCTCTCTGTAAAAAATCAATAAAATATATTTAAAAAAAAAAAAAAGAAAGTGGTTCCCCATCCACATAACCTCTGACATCATTCCGGACTCTTCCTTCTCTTCACCTGCCACACTCCACGCCCATCCAGTTGGCCCTTCTCCCCAAACACCTGTGGACTCTCTCTCCCTTTATTGCACCTCTGTGCACACACCTCTCCCCTGCAGAGGCCTTCACGCTGGCCCCCTCCAATGCACTTTCACACAGTGCTCCAAGAATCCTCTTCACATGAATTAAAGCACATCCCCATCACATTTAAACTCTTCCCATTAAACTTACAATAAATCCAAACCCCTCCCCACTCACCACGTGGCCTACAAGGCTCCACCTACCTCTCTCTTCAAGGCCCTCTGCTTATCCTAAAACTGACGCATCCTACCACAGGGCCTTTGCACATGCTGGACCTCTCTGCAAAAATATACTGTACTATGCACACGCACCACACCACAGGACGGCCTACTCATTCTTGGGAAGGCCTGCCCCTTTTTCTGAAATGACCTTCACGCTTTGAAAATGTAAGGATGGTAACCAGAGGTGATAGATGTTTATTTTGCCAAGTAAGAAGTCAGTACATTCATACAGTCCATAACTCCCCCTGCTCCCCTCAAGAGATTTACAAGTCTGAAATCCAGCCTCTGAACCACTGCAGTCTCTGTTCACTATATTAAGTGTCTAAGAACTGGGGAAAGAACTATAACTGGGTTCCACTCTCACAGTTCACAGCCCAATAAACGAGGAAATACCTAAATACATCATTTCAATGTAACGTGGCACAAACAGTGAGGGAGGGTGGGCAGTAACAGTAACACTGGCAAGAGGAAAGGACAGAGGAAGCCAACTGCCTTCAGGGGTCCATGAAGTCCACAGGTATGGGCGGCTAGTTAGCAAGAAGAGAGCCTTGTCAGCGATCAGGTGTGTGCTCAGGGCAAGGAGGGTGTCGGCTAGGTAAGGGCAGGTAACTGGAGCAGTTCAATGTTATGGTTGGCTATAAGAAGAAAGAACTACTCAGCCCTGGACGGTTTGGCTCAGTGGATAGAGCGTCGGCCTGCGGACTGAAGGGTCCCGGGTTCGATTCCAGTCAAGGGCATGTACCCTGGTTGCGGGCAATCCCCAGTGGGGGGTGTGCAGGAGGCAGCAGATTGATGTTTCTCCCTTCCTCTCTGTAAAGAGTCAATAAAATATATTAAAAAAAAAAAAAAAAAAAGAACGAACTACTCAGTGTAACTAACAGCATAGTTGAAAAGTTTGGAAATAGTCATTCAAGCAAGCTCCTTTATTTCAAAATGTGGGGCATTCAATACTAGGCTATTAAGGAAGTCTCCTGGGTGGGCTTGGTAAATCCATCATTTATGCATGCATTTATCTCATGTAACACACAAGAGTCCTGTGACATGGGTATCATGGGCCTCCAGATGAGGATGCTGGGAATCAGGCCCTCCAGGATCCCAGCTCAGGTCAGCTCAGAGCCACAGAGCCTTCACTACATTGTGCTACAGGTAAAAGGAAGAGGTCAATCCTTAACGTAGCTCTTTTGATAATGATCTGGTAATCTATCCTGAATAACTTTTCTGTGCAAGACTGGCTAGCTCATAAAACTGATAAGAGTTCTACAGCCCACTAGCAAATAAACAAGACTTGTCACTTAAACAAGTGTATCTCACCAGAGGTATCTGCCTGAAAATCTAAAATGTCAGCAGAAAATCTCTCGCCTTACACATGCTTAATTTACTTTAAAAAACAAAAATCAAATTCGCCCAGCTGGTGTGGCTCGGTGGTTGAGCATTGGCATAAACCAAAAGGTCACTGGTTCGATTTCTGGTCAGGGCACATGCCCAGGTTTTGGCTCAATGCCCAGTAGGGGGAGTGCGAGAGGCAGCCAATTGATGTTTCTCCCTCATGGATGTTACTGTCTGTCTCTCTCCCTTCTCTAAAAATCAATAAAGACACATTTTAAAAAACAAAACAAAAAACAAATTCAAGTGAGAAATCTACTGCCAGATCCAAAAAAGTTCATTGTAAAGATGTTTACATGAAGGCACATTTCCGAGTTAGATGATGAATGACAGCCACCTTCCAAAGAGCAAGAACCCTTATCAACAGATAAGGACCTCAGTCTAAGCACAGAAACACCCATGGGCAATTGGTTAACTGGTTTAGCCAACACTAGGGCACTTTTTCTTTACATGTGGCCTTTCAGAGCGCTAATTAAATTGTGGAAAATTTGAAGACACTAAGGGAGCAGGCGGGGAGGGGAAGAATGGGGAGGGGGGGCCTCCATCTCCTTACCAAAAACATCCTAGGAAGGTTTTCCGGAGTGTGCGGCAGCTGCCCCAGGTTAGGCAAGGCCTGCGGGCAGTCTCCATTAGCAGCTGCACTGCGGGCGGGAAGGGGCCACCCACGCCAGCGAGGGCGGCAGTCCCGCCAGACGCGGGGCCAGGCGGGCAGAGGGCGCCACTGCGGCTCGGTCCCTCCCCCGCGGACAGCCTGGGGCCTCGGGTCTTCCCTCCGCAGGAAAGCCCTCGCTTTAGAAAGGCCTCGGTCCCTGGTCCCTCCTCCCCGACGAGGACCGCGCAGCAAGCAAAGGCGCAGCTTCTCCGCCGCCCGCCGGCCGAGGTGAGGGACCCAGGGGCCGTGACCCACCTGACCTCCACCTGCGGACCAGAGGCCGCGCCTGGCCGGCCAGGGCGTGGCCGCACTTCCGGCACCGCGGGGAGACGCGGGACCAGGGAGGTGACGCTGCCCAGCCTCCTGGGCTGTCCCTCGGGGGTCGCGGGCCGGAGCTCACGCGTAGCCTCGCGGGAGCCGCCCCCGCACTGCAGCAGCGCGGGCCAGGGTCGCGCCGTGGGAACCCCCTCCACTCCAGAGCCTCCCCCTCGGCGCAGCCTGAACCTTGAGCGGCCGGGGATGGACGCCCGCGCAGCTTCGCCGCTGGCGGGCCCGCGGGAGACGCCCGGCTTCTCTGGTTCTACAGGGCGGCCGAGGGCGCAGGCCCGACTTACCACAGCGGCAGCGGCCTTTCTCGGGGACGCGCCCACGGACGCCGCGGAGGGGCCGGCCGGGGTGGGGCAGGAAGACCGGACGACACCGGCGGCTCAGCCGGGAGCCCGGACCGCGAAGGAAGCGCCGCGCCCGAGCCCGTGCAGCCGCGGCTCAGGGAGAGGAGCGGGGCCGGGAGGCGGGACCTCCGCGAGCGGGGGCGGAGCAGGAGGCGGTCCTCTGTGCGTGGGGCGGTGACAAGGGCTGGCTCTAGGGGGGCGGGGCGGGCCATCGGCGCGCGGGGGCGGGGCCATGGGCGGTCCGCTGTGCGCGGGGTGGAGCCAATGGCTGGCTCTAGAGCGGGCCAGGGGGGCGGGGCCATGGGCGGTCCGCTGTGCACGGGGTGGGGCCAATGGCTGGCTCCAGAGCGGGTCAGGGGGGCGGGCCCTCGGCGCGCAGAGGCGGGGACTAGGGCGTGCCCTATGCGTGGGGCAGGACCGTGGGCGTATCCTGGACGCTTGGGGCGGGGGCGGGAGGCGGGCTCTTGACCTGGGGCCGATCAGGAGGCGGCACCTCGCCTAGAGGAGGGGCTGGGAGGCGGGTTCTCAGGTGAGTGGGCGGGACCTGTGCGCAGCTTCCCCGCGGGCGGTGGGCGTCCATCACCGGGGACCACTAGCTCGCGCCCTCGCTGTGAGCCTGCCCCCTAAGACCTCACACAAGTGGGCAGGGTGGCTCCGCCTCTCACCTGGAGTTGCCCTGACCCACCCAGAGAAAGGGGACATCGGTCATTGGGTCAGCCTGCCTGAGGAGGGGCTTTGGAGTTACAGATAGGAGAACCGTGGGATTCTAGAAAGGTGGGACCCATGGCACCTGGCTCACCCCATCCTTCCCATCACCCAAACCCTCTGGAGGAGGTGGGCCGCAGGAGGTTCGGGCACTGGTTACGGTGCCTCCTCCCCACACGCCGCACCTTTCTGACCCTTGGCATCAGCGAAGTGAAGAAATTAATTCACGAAATGAGCTTTCGTTCCACGCACTCTGGCTCAGAAATGGGGCTTCTCGTCAACTCCAAAGAGCATTAATATTTACAGATAAACTGTAACGCCTTCCTGTTATTCTCACGAGCCTTCGGACCTGGCCAGTTCAGACCCGCCCAGCCTGGCCTGACAGCTGCAGGGCGAGAGGCACCTTGAAGGATGTGGTTCACCTGAGCACCCAGTTGCACCAGCTGGGAAGCAGTGCCAGCCAACCCAAGCAGTGCCACCTGTTGACAGAGGTGGTAATTTCTGTAGAGGCCTCCACCCATTTAACCCCTTAAGATCCCTTGGGAATTTTTAGATCTAGTCCAGGGCTCCTGGAGGCAAGGCAGTCGTGAAAGTGTTGTTTTTTGGGGGGATGGGAGGGGGAGGATGGGACTGGGAGGACCATGTACACTATAAATTGTACAGAACCTTTTGAATAGATGAATGTTTCTGGAGAAAGGGTATATATAGTTTGTCTCAGATTCCCAAGGGGATCTATCACTTCTCTCAAATCACCAAGAATCCTCCTAAATAATAAAAGGCTAATATGCAAATTGTCCCCTCGGGAGTTCCACTGACTGGGAGTTCGACCACTCGTTATGACGTGCGCTGACCACCAGGGGGCGGTGCGGAACAAAGGAAGGCCCCTATCAGCCCTGATCACCAGCCAGGCCTGAATGAATTTCATGCACCAGGCCTCTAGGCTATATATATAAAAGGCTAAGTGACCGTCTGTCTAACCGGTAGCTATGACATGCACTGACCACCAGGGGGCAGACGCTCAACGCAGGAGCTGCATGACGCGCATTGGCCATTTAAAAATAAACGGCACCACGGACCTGGCGCCGACAAACCAACACTTGGTTTCCCCCAAGTGGAACACGGGCCCCATCCCACCAAATCGCAGCCAACGCCCCCATGGCACGAAATGCAGCCCACAGCCCAGCCCAGCCCAGAAACGGTGGCTGTGGGTACTGGGTAATGACGTCACATAGCAACACCTGGCTTCCTCTTCCTAGCAACTAGCCTCCTTGGAATTTCTTCAGCCCAGGAACCTGACTTGCTTTATAGCCAGGTGCAAACATTTTACAGTTTAACCAAATGTTTGTGACGTGTTTTCCCATGCCTCATCTCATTTGCTCCTCACAGAAGTCCTGGAGTAGGTAGATAGGAGACTCGGTAGAATCCTATTTTTTTTAGCAAGACACATATAGCGATATTAAAATATTTCTTCTAATTAATTTCCTTTCAATGTGCATGAATCCGTGCACCAGGACACTAGTATCTTAATAGTTGGGGACACTGGATGTCTGGCCTAGCCATCTCCATCTCCATTTGGCATATACCAAGTGCCCCCAATGTACATCCTCTAATGGTCCATTTCAGGCATGGTCTTAAAGTAGAAGCAGAGAAAAACTAAAGTAGTGATCATTTACCAAGAAAAAAATTACTTTCATGAAAATTGATGTTCTAATAAAGATATAAACTTCGTCTTTACAAAAACCGAGTTGACAAATGGTGAGATTTTTAAAATCCTAGCCTCATTCCACGCTGCATTGAACTAATGAGAGATGAAAGAACTGCAGATACTCACCATTTAAAAAGAGAGAGAACCAGTCTATATGTGTCAAAACCACCAGGCGCAACTTTGTTCTAATACATTTATGTAAAATAATATACATGACATTATGTTTTTATGTCACCTCCCTCCGAAGAACTCTAAGTGGGTGGGAAGTGAATTTAAATTAACTTTGGCCAATTCAAATGGTAGTTATACTCGAATTTTCAACTGTGTGGGAGGTTGGTGTCCCTAGCTCCTATGTTGTATTTTTTTAAATATATTTTTTATTGATGTCTGAGGGGAAAGGAGAGAGAGAGAGACAGAGAGAGAGAGAGAGCGAGAGAGAGAGAGAGAAACATCAATGATGAGAGAGAATCATGGATCGGCTGCCTCATGCACATCCCCTACTGGGGATAGAGCCAGCAACCTGGGCATGTGCCCTGACCAGGAATTGAACAGTGACCTCCTGGTTCACAGGTCAATGCTCAACCACTGAGCCACGCCACACCAGACAAGCCCATGTTGCATTTTAAACCCTTAAAATAATAACTCCATTTATAACCAGGATTGGCAGTAAATGTACGGCTTTATTCCTACAAGAAATCTGTTCCTTGGGTCAGGTGGTCTTGTCACATTGAAAAGTCTACTTGGCTACATTCACGTGTTTAAGGTGTAAATAGAGCAGGTTCCTTGCATAACAATACACCAACCAGGACATTTCAGGTTTAATTTAAATCAGAACTTGAATTCTTACCTCTTCTGGTCATAGAGAAGGCAGGTGACTACATTCCCTGCCTCAGGCTGGCCCACCTGTTAGAGAAATTGGCCAGGCAAACACATTCTGATTTCTGTAAGCAGAGAGGTGACTTTTTAAGCCTGTCTCTTCTTTTTTTTTTTTTTTTTTTTTTTTTTTTTTTTTTTTAAATATATTTTATTGATTTTTTACAGAGAGGAAAGGAGAGGGATAGAGAGTTAGAAACATCGATGAGAGAGAAACATCGATCAGCTGCCTCCTGCACACCTCCCACTGGGGATGTGCCCGCAACCAAGGTACATGCCCTTGACCGGAATCGAACCCGGGACCCTTCAGTCCGCAGGCCAACGCTCTATCCACTGAGCCACACCGGTTTTGGCAAAGCCTGTCTCTTCTATACACTCGAGTCTACTCCGCCCAGCCAGATGGAAGTCCTGCAGACTTCTGTATTTGACGCTGTGCCCACTTGTGGTTGCCTCGCAGGAACAGTTAAACCTTTGTCAGGATCGTCATTAACTCCACACTCCATCGCTGTTCAGCTGCTTGGTCTGTCACAATCCTTGTTGCAGTTCAGAGGTGAAGGCGAAGTCCAAGGCCAGGTCTAAGGCGGATACTGCGTGTGGGTTTGCCACACATACAACAACCTGGAAACATGTCTCACAGCGAAGCTGGTGTAGGCGGGATCCCTGGCTCCATCTGGCACCTAAAAAACACATCTGATGGGATAGTAACCCATTTAAAACATGCCACTTTAAAACCATCTTTCACGTATCTACTTCATGGGAAAGTGCACATAGAGGCTAATCTGGGGATCTAATAACCAAATGGCTTAAAGTCACTTGTATTCAGTGTATCACTTACCTTAATTTATTTTTATTTTTTTATTGTTTAAAGTATTACAAATAGTAGTACATATGTCTCCTTTATTTTTTTCCCAATTGACCTTCCCCCAGCCTTCCCTACCCCGCCCCGCCCCCCGCATATGCCCTCACCCCCATCCCAGTGTCTTGCGTCCATTTGTTATGCTCATACGCCTGCATACAAGTACTTACCTTAATTTTTACAAGAAGGGAGTTGCCCATTGTCTAGACCAGGGGTGGGCAAACTTTAAACTGGACTGGAGGGCCGGAACAAAAGCATGGATGGAGTGTTTGTGTGAACTAATATAAATTCAAAGTAAAGGAGCGGAGGGGAGAGCAAGAGAACCAGATAGAACAGCCGGATCCGGCCCGCGGGCCGTAGTTTGCCCAAGGCTGGTCTAGACTCATAATGGTGAGCTGGAAGTGACAGGTGCCAGGTGCCAAGAAAAGCCAGCGGACTCTGCACTAAGACAGTCCTGGAGGCGAAGGGGCTCTCGGCTCTTAGCTGTGTGATCTTGGCAAGCTAACCTCTCCAAGCCTTTACGTCCTCATTTGAAAAATGACATCAAGACCTACCTTTAAGGACGGTCCTGAGAATTACGTAAAACAATGTCGGGAGAAGTCTGAGTATGCCATGGGTTCTTAATTCGTGATTTTTTTTTCTTCTTTTTCCCTTCTGATTCCAAGCCTAATATTTATTTCACTACCGCATACCGTGATACATTTTCATGTACTTTTATTAGACTCCCTTTGGTTGCAAGAACAAGAACTCAGTTCAAACTAGCTTAAGAAAAGGGAAATTTCTTCTAAGGATACAGAGGAACTTGGAGCCTGTCTTAGAACCAGGGATCTCAGGGATGGTGTGAGGTCAGGGAAGGGATGCCACCGCGGGGAGGGGCTGTCTCTCTTTGGGCCACTCCGTAACTGCTACTGGTTTTTTTTGTTTTTTGTTTTTTAAAGTATACACATCCTTGCCGAAACCGGTTTGGCTCAGTGGATAAAGCGTAGGCCTGCGGACTGAGGGGTCCCAGGTTTGATTCCGGTCAAGGGCACGTACCTTGGTTGCGGGCACATCCCCAGTGGGAGGTGTGCAGGAAGCAGCTGATCAATGTTTCTCTCTCATCGATGTTTCTAACTCTCTATCCCTCTCTCTTCCTCTCTGTAAAAAATCAATAAAATATATTTAAAAAAAATAAAGTATACACATCCTTTTATTTATGTGTAACTCCCATGGGCATACCCATCTTTTGGTGGTGATAATATAATTAGAGTTAGCATTTATTGAGTGCTTGCCAAATACTAAGAATTGTGCTATGCATTTTATTTTATTATTTTTTTTGGGGGGGGGGGTTCTGGTTACCTCACGTAACTGCTACTGTTGAGTGTCCATTGCAATGCCTGGCTCCCACGCTCCTTGGACCACAGGGGGTGGGGCGGGGCTGCTTATGGGAGCAGCTCTGAGCTTTCCCTGTTCCACTGCGGCTGGTCCTGGCACTGGAGCAGTCCCCTGAGGACAGCAGGGCAAAGTCACCTTGGGGCTGCTGCAGCTGTAAACTTGGGAAGAAGCAGGCGGAGGGGGTCAGAAAGTAATTGTTGGGAAGAGGGTGCTGGGCAGACCATCCAATAAAGGCCCCCTGAGACTTTTCCATGAAAATGAGAAACGCCATTCTGATCAGCAGTTTACCAGGCAGAGTGTTCGAAGGGGACCACATGCTGATCCAGAAATGTCAAGGAGCCATTAGGCTAGAGACAAAAAAGGGGGTGAGGAAGTAAAAGGGGTCGGCCTATTTGTTGACGTGTGCACTTTCTGTCTGTGATTCCATCAGGGAGACCGGAAAGGGCCCATCGGTGGCTGGCTTCAGACGAAACCCAGCATGTAAGAGGAATTCAGGAAATGATCGAAAGCCATTAAAATGTGTTTAGAGCCAGACAAGAAGTCATTAAAATGTCTAGGGAGCTATGGTCTGAAACGAGCCCAAGAGCAAGCTGGTGTGGCTGGGTGGTTGAGCGCTGACCTATGAACCAGAAGGTCACGGTTCAATTCCCAAGCAGGGCACGTACCTGGGTTTGGGCTTGATCCTTAGGAGGGGATCAGGAGGCAGCCAATCTTTTTTTTTTTTTTTTTAAATATATTTTATTGATATTTTACAGAGAGGAAGGGAGAGGGATAGAGAGCTAGAAACATCGATGAGAGAGAAACATCGATCAGCTGCCTCCTGCACACCTCCCACTGGGGATGTGCCCGCAACCAAGGTACATGCCCTTGACCGGAATCGAACCCGGGACCCTTCAGTCCGCAGGCCGACGCTCTATCCACTGAGCCAAACCGGTTTCGGCAGGAGGCAGCCAATCTTGATTCTTTCTCATCGTTGATATTTCTTATCTTTCTCTCCCTCTCCCTTCCTCTCTCTGAAATCAATAAAAACATTTAAAAAGTGAGGTGAGGGCTGAGAGAGCTAGACGGGCCTTTTGCTGGGAGACCTTGTGCGTGTTCATGGTCACTGATTCCCAGTGGAAAACAGCGTTACCCCACTTCCCTGCAATGCTGTCGTCAGGAGGTGTGACCTTTGTGTTGCTGTCCCCGCTGTGAACAGCCTGTCATAAGCTGGGTACATGTGGGCTTCCTTCCCTTTGTACGTTGTCCACTGTGCACCTGTTGTATGTGTGTTGTTGTCTGGCTAGTCATTCCGACTGAGGTCTTGAATGCTTTGCAAACTTTCTTTGCAAGTATATTTCTTCTTTTTAGCAAGATCCTTTATTTCTACAGGGAATAAACAGAACCTGGGAGGCTGGTTGCCAAACCAATCTCATTTGAAAGGAGTGAATGTGGCCCGGCCAGGGTGGCTCAGTGGTTGAGCATCAACCTATGAACCAGGAGGTCATGGTTCCATTCCCAATCAGGGCACATGCCCAGGTTGCGGGCTTGATCCCCAGTGTGTGACCTGTGGGAGGCAGCCGATCAATGATTCGCTCTCATCATTGATGTTTCTATCTCTCTCTCCCTCTCCCTTCCTCTCTGAAGTCAATAAAAATATATTTTAAAAAATGAAGGCAGTGAATGTGGAGTTGCCTGTAGTCAGAGAGTACAGAAGGGGCAGGGAAGGCCTCTGAAGAATCACCCGGGCTATAGCCCCGAGTGGAGGGGAACAGGTTAAGGAGAAGACATCTGCATATGTTGGAGCAAAGAGATGGTCTGGACACGGAACAAGATGAAAAAGGGGGCAGGACAACCTTGCAAACAATCTGGGGAGAACACAGAATGAAAAGCCTAAAAGAAAAACCCGTTATGGAAGAAATCACATCCCCGAAAAAAATAAAATAAATAGAAGACATTCTGCCCGCGTCCTTCAAGCTACATCTACGACTTAAGAACCAATGAAAGCTGAAACCGGTTTGGCTCAGTGGATAGAGCGTCAGCCTGTGGACTGAAGGGTCCCGGGTTCGATTCCGGTCAAGGGCATGTACCTTGGTTGCGGGCACATCCCCAGCGGGAGGTGTGCAGGAGGCAGCTGATCGATGTTTCTAGCTCTCTATCCCTCTCCCTTCCTCTCTGTAAAATATCAATAAAATATATTTTTTAAAAAAAAGAACCAATGAAAATGCACTCAAATTAGCCCGGCTGCGTGGCTCAGTGGTTGAGCATCGACCTATGAACCAGAAGGTTGAAGTTTGATTTCTAGTTAGGACACATGCCAGAGTTGTGGGCTCGCTCCCTGGGGGGTGGGGGGGCGGGTGGGAGGGTGGCATGCAGGAGGCAGCCGATCAGTGATTCTCTCCCATCACTGATGTTTCTATCTCCCTCTCCCTTCCTCTCTGAAATCAATAAAATATGTCTTTTATAAAATGTACTCAAATGTAATAAAACAATGGGATACAAGGCAGAGGCAGAGGTGCAGAGCTAAGGAAACAGGCTAAGTCATCATCTCTCCAGAGTCAGCAGCCTAGGCACAGCAGAGGGCAGCTGGGAAACCCCCATCGTCTCGAGTCCTCCTAGACCAGCAGCTCTCCAAGGGCGGCCGCAGCCCCAGCAGCCCCTGGGAACTTGTGAGAAGCGCGCATTCCTGGGCCCCGGCCCTGGGCAAGGACGTGCATGCCCTCCCGCTGATCCTGATGCCCGCTAACATTTGACAACCACACGACTAGGTCCTTCCTCCAAGGCCCGAGTTCGGGCGTAACAAAGTCCCTCGGCTGGATTTCAGAACGTGACCTCTTCCCACGGGAGATCTCAGTCCACACCGCTGCAGGACAGAAACACACCAGGCAACACCCCCGGAACCCGTTCGCCCGGCCGCCTTTATTAAGCAGTGAGCACCATAGAAGATATCCACCAGGTCTGGACCACTTTGTCCCGGACTAGCTGGCCCTGAGGCTCGGTGGCATCCGGAGGCAGGAGGGCCAAGTAGACCGGGGTCTCTGCCCCCTCCTCCACCGTCCTGGAGCCGAAATCCCCAGCCATGTCTGTCTTCACCCACCCGGGGCAGCACGCATTGAGCAGAATCCTGTCGGCTTTCCTCTTCTCATCCAAACGCCGGGCCAGGATTCTGGACAGGACCGTGACCCCCAACTTAGACACCCCGTAGGCCGAGTTGGGCCAGCCTTCCCTCTCGTGCACCTCGTTTTTCGCATCCTCCACAAACTTTTTCATGAGCTCCACCAGGTCCCCCTCTGTGAGGGCCTCGCAGCAAAACATCTCCTTCAGGGGCTGGCTGCACTGCTCCAGAGCTCTGGAACCCTGGAGACTGCTGATGTTCACCACTCTGCCTGGAACCATAACGACAACACGGAAGCAGGTCACACAGACAGGCCGTCGCTGGCTGACTGTGCCACGATGGACTGTGATCGAATCATGCTGCAGGTTTAATTGCTGATTAAAAACACCACGCTAGCCGAAACCGGTTTGGCTCAGTGGTAGAGCGTCGGCCTGCGGACTGAAAGGTCCCAGGTTCGATTCCGGTCAAGGGCATGTACCTTGGTTGCGGGCATGTCCCCAGTAGGGGGTGTGCAGGAGGCAGCTGATTGATGTTTCTCTCTCATCGATGTTTCTGACTCTCTATCCCTCTCCCTTCCTCTCTGTAAAAAATCAATAAAATATATTAAAACAAAAAACAAACAAAAAAACAACAACACCAAGCTAGCACAGCCAGTGTGGGCCAGTGGTTGAGCATCGACCTACGAACTAGGAGGTCCTGGTTTGATTCCCCGTCAGGGCCTGGGTATTGGGTTCGAGCTCCAGTGTAGGGCGTGCAGGAGGCAGCCGATGGATGATTCTCTTTCATCATTGGTGTTTCTATCTCTCTCTCTCCCTCTCCCTTCCTCTCTGAAATCAATAAAAATATGTGTATATTTTTAAAAAAACATATATATATGGAAATGGAAGATAGAAAAGAAAATCAAATTATGGGAGCTACTTTATGCCTCTGAGGAAAATACAAAACCTAAGAGGAAGAAGTGTCCTCTTTTAATCCTCCCCGAGGATATGTTTGTGGGTTTTGGGGGGGAGAGAAAGAAATAGGGAAACAGCCCTAACCGGTTTGGCTCAGCCTGCAGACTCAAGGGTCCCAGGTTCGATTCCAGTCAAGGGCATGTACCTTGGTTGCGGGCACATACCCAGTGGGGAGTGTGCAGGAGGCAGCTGATCGATGTTTCTAACTCTCCATCCCTCTCCCCTCCTCTCTGTTAAAAAAATCAATAAAATATATATATTTAAAAAAAAGAAAAGAAAGAAATAGGGAAACAATCAATGTGGGAGAGAAACATTAATTGGTTGCCTCCTGCTCGAGCCCCAACCAAGGATGGAACCCGAGACCTTCAGTGCACAGGACGCTGCTCTCACCAGCTGAGCCCCACCAGCCAGGCAAGTGTCCTCTTTGATCTGGGGACACGCCTCTGGGAGAGGCCAAGGGGTGACAGTCTCAGAAGCCAGATGGGTGCAATCAACCCCAAGAAGGGCTACAGCCATTCCTCCCCCTCCTCTGCTGCGGTCCAGGTGGCCTCGCTGGTCCAGAAACGCTCTTTTAGAAAGAGTGGGCTAGTTGCTCCCCCTAGTGGCTTGACACTTCCTTAACCTATTGACTCAGAATCTCCAACAAATAAGCAAGCAGAAATAGCTCTTTAAAGTGAGATAGCCTGGCGGGAGAGGCTCAGTGATGGAGCAGCTACCAATGAAACAGGAGGCCCTGGTTTGACTCCCAGTTAGGGCACATGCCCAGGTTGCAGGCTCCATCCTTGGTGGTGGTGGTGGGGGGGGCGTGCAGGAGGCAACCAATCAATGATTCTCTCTCATCATTAATGTTTCTCTCCCTTCCTCTCTGAAATGAATAAAAATATATTTAAAAAAATTAACCTGAGCCCTAACCGGTTTGGCTCAGTGGATAGAGCGTCGGCCTGCGGACTCAAGGGTCCCAGGTTCGACTCCGGTCAAGGGCATGTATGTGGTTGCGGGCACATACCCAGTAGGGAGTGTTCAGGAGGCAGCTGATCGATGTTTCTCTCTCATCGATGTTTCTAACTCTCTATCCCTCTCCCTTCCTCTCTATAAAAAATCAATAAAATATAAAAAAAATTAACCTGAATATATATAAACCTATATAACCTATATAAACCTAAATTAACCTATATAAAGCTAAATAAAGAGTGGCTTTTAACTCAGGGAGCTAGCAATTCCCTACAAATCAAGAAGCACCAATGCTCAGCATTTTGCCCTCCAGGGACTCACCTGTCCTGGGTTGATCCCTGAGCCCCACCCTCCCTCTCGCCTTTTTTTCTCTTGCAAAGGGCTTGGTTTGCGATCACAATCACGTGGCAGCTGCAACCCTGACTTCACCAGGACTGATTATCCTGATTTGATTGAGGGGTGTAGTCAGGAACCCTGGTACTGTTTCCAGCTCTCTCAGCACTTGGCTGTGTTCACTTCAGTTTCCTTCTCTGAAAGGGAAGGTGTAGGAACCTAAGGTTTCTCCAGCACCTTGCAGCTTTCAAATTCTATGATTCTATAATCCACAGGGAGAAGACATCCTGGTACTTGGAGAGAGACACCCCCACAGTGAAATGCTACGCAGCAGTAAAAAAGGATAAGAGCCCTAACCGGTTTGGCTCAGTGGATAGGGCGTTGGCCTGCGGACTGAAGGGTCCCGGGTTCGATTCCGGTCAAGGGCATGTACCTTGGTTGCGGGCACATCCCCAGTGGGAGGTGTGCAGGAGGCAGCTGATCGATGTTTCTAGCTCTCTATCCCTCTCCCTTCCTCTCTGTAAAATATCAATAAAATATATTAAAAATAAATAAATAAATAAAAAAGGATAAGAAACCTTTGTCCTGAGCTGGAAAGAGCCCCAGATAGAGTGAATGAAGGAAACCAGGTGGCGAGCATTCTACTTAACGTCCCCCTTTGTGTAAAAAAGGGAGCAAAAAAAAAAAAAAAATGCGCGTTTAGATTTGCTTAGATTTGAATGTAAAACTCCACCCCCTTCGCCCTGGGCACTCACCAACTCCATGAACCAGGACCCAGGGCTTCCTTCTGCCAGTACCTCAGCTCTCCCTGAGGATTTCCCAGGATCCCACCCCAAGAAGAAGCTGTGGGGCTGGACACAGGGGTTGGGCAAGCTGGGGTGGGGGCAGATGGCCCGCCCTACACTGGAGCTCAAGCCCAATACCCAGGCACGTGCCCTGATGGGGAATCAATAAAGGGAATTACCTGTGGGGGCTGGACACAGGGGTTGGGCAAGCTGGGGTGGGGGCAGATGGCAATACAGGTGCAACTCTCTCAGGCAACTTTTTAGATTTTAAGGTTTTTGCACTAGAGGTCATCTTTATTCAAAATGTTAAATTTTAAAAAGTGCATTTCTAATGAGAACAACAGTGTTGTTTTTCCTTAGACTCACAGTTGACTTCTGGGGAAATAAACTCCTCAGGGAAGCAAGCCTTCCCCCCCCCGCCCCCCCCATCTCCCCTCCCCCTTCCAGCGGGGTTGTAATAGAAGCTTGGGATTCTTTGTTAATGACAGTCTCCCCCACTGGACTCAGTGTCTCCGAGGGTGACTGTCTTGGCCCATTGTGCACACATCACCCAGAGTAATGCCTGGGGTACGGGAGGCACTCAACACATATTTGTGCAAAAAACAATTAAAGTTATTTATTGAATACGCTGCAGTGTGGGCAAGGTATTTCCTAGTAAAGAAAATGTTCTGGTGGGTGTTCTGAATCAGCGAGACCAAGCTTGGTGCAAGAAGAAAGACATACAGGGAAACTCATATAATGCTAGGTCGGACACCACCCGCAACCCCAGGGGAGCTGGGTGTGGCCCCTTCACTTTGGGGAGCTGGAGGGGGACTCCCTGAGGTTGCAAAAAGGCAAGAGGACTCATGCCGAAACCGGTTTGGCTCAGTGGATAGAGTGTCGGCCTGTGGACTGAAGAGTCCCAGGTTCGATTCCGGTTGAGGGCATGTACCTTGGTTGCGGGCACATCCCCAGTGGGAGGTGTGCAGGAGGCAGCTGATCGATGTTTCTCTCTCATCGATGTTTCTAGCTCTCTATCCCTCTCCCTTCCTCTCTGTAAAATATCAATAAAAATATATATATATATAAAAAAAAGGCAAGAGGACTCTTAAGACTTGCAACCCCTATTGTTCTAGGGTTGAGTTCATGTCATGGGAGACTCAAGAGCATCACCATGTGTCGTCATACGTACCTTTTAAAGCTAAAGCTAAGATGTTTGGGTGAGGAGCAGATACAGCACTGTAAAGAAATGATGCCTTGCCCTAGCTGGTTTGGCTCAGTGGATAGAGCATCGGCCTGCAGACTGAAGGGTCCGGGTTCAATTTCTGGTCAGGGGGCATACCGGGGTTGTGGGCTTGGTCCCTGGTGAGGGGCATGCAGCCAATCAATGACTCTCTCTCATCATTGATGTTTCTATCTCTCTCTCCCTCTCCCTTCCTCTCTGAAATCAATATATATATATATATATATATATATATATATATACACACTGAGTGGCCAGATTATTATGATCTCTGAACACATAATAATCTGGCCACTAAGTGTATATCCTATATAATAAAAGGCTAATATGCAAATTGTCCCCTCGACCAGGAGTTTGACCAGCAGGTAGGCTGGCCAACCGCCCATGTCCCCTCCCCCTGGCCAGGCTGGCCGGACCCCACCCATGCACGAATTCATGCACCGGGCCTCTAATTAATATATATATATACTGAGTGGCCAGATTATTATGTGTTCAGAGATCATCATCATCTGGCCACTCAGTGTGTGTGTGTGTGTGTGTGTGTGTGTGTGTGTGTGCGTGTGTGTATATATATATATATATATATATATATATATATATATATATATTTAAAAATGATGCCATTTTCTATTTCCCCTCAGAGAACAGCACCCCTGGTGACCCCTGTGGGAAGAGAGCCCCTGGCACTCCTTGCTGAGGGATGCCACGTGACAATCCACACGCTGGACTCACCGTGAGGCTTTATTATGGGCAGCAATTCGTTGCAGACGTTTCTCGTGGCAAAAAAGTTTGTCTTCAGAGTTACCTCGGCTTGAACGTCAAAGGGCGTGGGATCATCAACTTTGAAAAAGAGAAGGAAACAAAGACAAAGTCAGGCAGAGCGGATCCGCTCTCTAATTAAAGGGGGAAGCTAACTTTTCAGCTCTGAAACCACCAGGACAGTGCTTCCCCAACTGCAGCCGTGAACCTGAATCACCTGCAGGGCCTGTTGGAACACCGCCCTCTGGCCCCGCCCCAGGGTGGGATGGAGCCGGTCTGGGTGCGGCCCCAGCATTTGCACTTCCCACGTTCCCAGGTGACGCTGCAGCGGCGGGGCTGCGGGCGAGCCGGGCTTTGGCCTTTGCTTCTCAGACTTGCACGGGCAGAGGGGCGCCTGGTGGGTCTGTTGAGGTGCGGATTCTGATTCAGCAGGTGTGGGGCCACGCCTTGAGCTCGGCGATGGCAGCGGGTGCCCGGGGTCGCAGGGGCTGAGCCCAAGGCACGCACATTGAGGGGCAAGGCTGGCAGCGCAGGCCCGTGTTCCCCCACCTGCAGCTCAGGAAGCCGGGCCCTTGTCCACCAGTCCCTCAGCCACTGGGGAGGGGGTGTCAGCCAGCCACCTGCCTGCGCTCCCAGAAAGCCCGCACACTGAGTGGCAGGTGGGGTGCACAGCAATGGGGAGGGCCCAGGGGATGAAGATTCGCGCTTCGCCATAGCGCGTTTTACTCCGTTCTCCACTAGGTGTGAGTGAGGCCGGCCTGTTCCTTCTTCCTACCCGCAGCTTTTAGCTCAGGAACTTTCTTAATCGAGCAATTGAGTCAGTCATCGCTTTAACCCCTACCCCGCCGCAAAGTATCAAAGATGCTACTCAAAACCACCCTTGTCCGTTTGGTAACCAACACAAGTTCCCCGGGGGGAGGGAACAGGCTCGCTTCCTTTTAGCCAGAGCCTATCAAAGTTCTCCATTAAACAGAGTCTCCAGTCCACTACTGTGCCAGTGCGTGCTCGTCGAGTCTCAGAGATTCATTTCCTGTCCCGAGCAGATGGCTCCTGGCATCTGTGAATGCGCCCTTTCAAGAAAGCGAAAGCCCCGAGTGAGCTTGGAGACCCTACGCAGAGAGAATGTTTCTTGCATTAGACAGAAAGCTGATGAGCTAAGCAGGGCGTGGCCCGCTCCCAGGAGGCGGTTTACTTGCAAACAGGGGCAGCTGACCGTTCGGCGAGGGCCCTGGGCTGCGCACAGGCGCGCACAGGCCTGCGGGCGGGCGGGCGGGGCGCGCTGTGCCCTGCACCCGGGCCCACTTGGCGCTGAGCGAACCGTTCCCGCAACTCCGGCAAGCGAGAACCCTCTACAGGGGCGCACGCTGCCTTTCCCGATCGCTCTAGCGGATGGGCGGGAGCGCCTGCGACTCGCTGTCCCACACCCTCGGGGCACCCAGGGCCCTCCCTGTCCCTCTCCCGCACCTACACTTGAAGGCGATGCCCGCGTTGTTGACCAGCACGTTGAGCCCTCCGTACTCCTTGCGCAGGAAGTCGCGCAGGGCGCGGATGCTCTGCAGGTCGTCGATGTCCAGCTGGTGGAAGCGCGGGCTCAGGCCCTCGGCCTGCAGCTGCTGCACCGCCGCCTGGCCCCGCGCCGGGTCCCGCGCCGTGAGCACCACGTCCCCCGAGAACTGGCGGCACAGGTCCCGCGCGATGGCGAAGCCGATGCCCTTGTTGGCTCCGGTCACGAGCGCCACGCGGCTGCAGGACGACATGGCTGGATGGGGGGCGCGCGGGGTACGTGCACGGAGAGCGGAGCGGTCTAGAGGCCACGGGGGACACCCACTTCGGGGATCCGGCCGCAGTCAGAGAAACCGTGCAGAACTGAGTTCTGGAATTCCGTGCTGCGACTTTGAAGAACGAGGCCCGGCCTCGGTCCCTCCCTCCAAGGAGGGGCCTTCTGTTGCCGAAGCTTTGGAAACGCCCCATTCCCGGGCCCGCCCCCTCCCCGCGCGGCGCCCTGGCCAGCCGCGGTCAGCCTGTGGAGCGGTTGTGGTTCTCGTTCTCCCAAAGCAACACCGGACCGTGACGGGTTGATAGGGCCTAGAGACGCAGGGCAGTTGGATAGAAGAAACTATTTTAGGAGAACCGCAAACGGGGAAAAAGAAGTGCTGACTGATTTTCTTGGGTCTGCGCCCATCATCCCCTGTAAAAGGAGGGTGTTTGCTTTTTCCTTCAAATGCAATGCAATTTTAGACTCGCAACTGCTTCTGAGGACGTTGCTTGCTTAAGAGACACTCCAAAGAGAATTAGGGCAACGCGGTCCTATGAGTAGAGCCACAGGTGCGCGCAGGGTACACCCCTGTGTGATTCCCAGTGCGCCCCCTGGCGGGAGGGGATGCCTGCGACGCTCTTACCGTCTTTTACTGGGATGTTTTCCATGGATCCTTACATGCCCCCCGCGGCTGCGAAGTGGCTGCACGTTAGGTTTGTCCAAGGTGACATAGATAATTATTTTTTCTCCCAGTGAAACCTGTGTACCCACAAAGCTCAACCGAAAAGGAATCCCAAAGGTGTGCCAAGGTGTGGATGGGCAATTAGAACTCCCCACCCGCCCTCTTTAGTGTAATCTGGGTGTGTGCGATCCCCGGGCGTTTCTTGGCGGCTTGTGGGTTTATGGAGAGCTTCCATCTCATCGTGACTCAGCTTTTCCCTAGCAGAGCAGGTGTGCACCTGCTATGTGCGGTCCCTTACTGTGGCTCAACCAATATATGCCCCCCTCCGCCGAACCTGCGGATTATTTGGAACTCTATTAAAGATACAGGGCTAGCCCTAACCAGTTTGGCTCAGTGGATAGAGCGTCAGCCTGCAGACTCAAGAGTCCCAGGTTCAATTCCTGTCAAGGGCATGTACCTTGGTTGCCGGCACATGCCCAGTAGGGAGTGTGCAGGAGGCAGCTGATGGGTGTTTCTCTTTCATCAATGTTCCTAACTCTCTATCCATCTCCCTTCCTCTCTGTGAAAAATCAATAAAATATATATTTTTTAAAAAAAGATATAGGGCTAGCACGATGTGACTCAGTGGTTGAGTGACAACCTATGAACCAAGAAGTCACTGTTCGATTCCCAGTCAGGGCACATGTCAAGGTTACGGGCTTGATCCCCAGTGCGGGGTGTGCAGGAGGCAGCTAATCAATTATTTTTTCTCATCATTGATGTTGCTATCTCTCTCTTCCTCTCTGAAATCAATAATAATAATAATAATAATAATAATAATAGATATAGGGCTATTCAGTTTCTTGTGGGCACTTAATTTGTGTTTTTTTAAAAAATAGTATATTTCATCTAAGTTGTTGACTTTGTTTATATGAATTTGTTGATAATATGCCCTTATCAATCCTTTTAATAGTGGTAGTGATGCCACCCTCTCATTTCTGATATTAATAATTTGTGTCTTTCATGTTTTCTTTTCCTGGCTAGAGGTTTATATTAAACATTTTTTTAATCAAGGCAGCAGCTTTTTGGTTTCATTGATCTTTTTCTTTGGTTATATTATATTTTGTTCTAGTTTTTATTTCATTTTTTTTACTCACTTTGGGTTTTATTTGTTTTTTTCTAGTTTCTTACCATGAAGGTGCGCTCATTGATGTGAGATCTTTCTTCTTTTCTAATAGAGGCATTAAGGGCTATCAATTTTCTTTTAAGTACTGAGTTAGCAGCGTTCAATAAACATGGATATGTTGTGCTTCAATTTCAATCAGTTTGAAGTACTTTCTAATTTACTTCTTAAAATTTTAATTTTTTAATTTTTTTGATTTCAGAGAAGAAGGGAGAGGGAGAGAGAGAGAGAAACATCAATGATCAGAGAGAATCATTGATTAGCTGCCTCCTGCACGTCCCACACTGGGGCTTTATCTGTGATTCTTTTCAAACTGACTTTGCTCTTACTCTGAGCCACTACTACCCCTTGTGTCCCAGATAATTAGGTTATGACCTAAGCGTTCCCAGCAGCGTATGTTCAAAGTTCTTCTTGTTCAAAAAGCCCGTTGTCAAGAGAAACCAAGATGGCGGCATAGGTAAACACTGTACTTGCTGCCTCCCCCAACCACATCAAAATTACAACTAAAAGACAGAAAAGCTATCATCCAGAACCACGGGAAAGCTGGCTGAGTGGAAGTACCACGACTAGAGAGGCGAAGAAAGCGCAGTGAGACTGGCAGGAGGCGCGGAGGCGCGGAACGGGCTGGCACCTGGGTGTGCCACTTTTTTAACCGGGAGGGAGATACAAACTCCAGCTTTCTCTGAACTCCAGTTCCGGGTGAGGCTCTGGGGGACCCAGACACATACGGGGAGAAACTGGACTGTCAGGCATCGGGGCAGGAACGTGAGGGCGGCTTTCTCCCAGATGGAGGTGCTGGCAGCGGTCATTGTTCCTGCGCTGGGACCTCTCCAGTGCAGGGCTGACTGGCAGCCATTGCTGTTTACTCCGCCTGGTGATTCCCTGAGACCCCGCCCCGCCCAAATTACAACCCCACCCAAGCTGTGGGCAGTGGCTTTTGCATAGGAATGGCCTGTCCTTTCTCAGCCTAAAACCTGTCAAACAGGCAGCAGCTGGGTCAGTGGCTGAAAGCAATCAATCTGGCAGCAGCAGCTGGCCTTGCTACATAGCTGGACCTCATCTGGGCACTTCCAAACCCGAGACAAAGAGGAGGAATCCAGATCTTTCTGTAGCTCCTGCTGGGTGGCCTCAGGCAGAGGCTGACTTTGCACCTCCTTGGAGATCCAAGAGCCAGTGTACCCAGTGGTCAGTGTGAAGCCATACCACATTACAACTCTTCACATCCATAAGTGACACACTCAGGAGGCAGACTCAATGAGCGCCAAAGCCCCACTGAAGCAAGTCCTGCCCCGTAAGGGTGTCTCCTGCAGCTCTTCCATTGTAGACACAGCTGGTCTTCACAGCCAATTGGCCTGGAGGTCAATTCCTCCCAGTGTACCAACAACAATCAAGACTTAACTACAACAAGACTGTGCACTCAGCCTACAAAAGGGTGCACCAAGAGCGTCCACCTCAGGTGACTGGGGAGGTTGAGCCACTGGGCCCTATAGGACACCTAGCACACAAGGACACTCTATCAACTCAAGGAGACTTAGCAGCCACTCAATAAATAGAAACAAACACAGGGAAGCAGCTAAAATGTGGAGACAAAGAAACATGTCACAAATGAAAGAAATGGATGAAAGCAAAATACTGGATATAGAGTTCAAAACCACAGTTATAAGGTTACTCAAGAATATTCTAGAAACCTCCAAGGAACTTAGTGAGACCCTCAAGGATCTTAGTGAGAATGCCGATAAAATGGAAAAGGACCAGTCAGAAATTAAGCATACACTGACTGAAATAAAGAGTAATATACAGAGATTCAACAGCAGACTAGAGGATCCCAAGAATCAAGTCAAAGATTTGAAATACAAGGAAGCAAAAAACACCCAACCGGAAGAGCAAAAAGAAAAAAGCATCCAAAAATATGAATATGGTGTAAGGAGCCTCGGGGACAACTTCAAACATACCAACAACTGAATTATGGGGGTGCCAGAAGAAGAGACAGAGAGAGAGCAAGATATTGAAAACCTATTTTTAAAAAATGTATATTTTTATTGATTTCAGAGAGGAAGGGAGAGAGATAGATATATCAATGATGAGAGAGAATTATTGATTGGCTGCCTCCTGCATGCTCCCTACTCAGGGGGGGATCGAGCCCGCAACCTGGGCATGTGCCCTTATCAGGAATTGATCCTGAGATCCTTTAGTCTGCAGGCTGACGCTCTATCCACTGAGTCAAATGGCTAGGGCTTGAAAACCTATTTGAAGAAATAATGACAGGAAATTTCCCCTACCTGATGAAAGAAATAGACTTACAAGTCCAGGAAGCGCAGAGAACTCCAAACAAGAGGAAACCAAAAAGAACCACACCAAGAAACATCATAATTAAAATGCCAAGGGCTAAAGACAAAGAGAGAATATTAAAAGCAGCAAGAGAAAAACAGTTAATTACCTACAAGGGAGCACCCATACGACTGTCAGCTGATTTCTCAACAGAAATTATGCAGGCCAGACGGGAGTGGCAAGAAATATTCAAAGTGATGAATAGCAAGAACCTACAACCAAGATTACTCTACCCAGCAAAGCTATCATTCAGAATTGAAGGGCAGATAAAGAGCTTCACAGATAAGAAAAAGCTAAAGGAGTTCATCACCACCAAACCAGGATTATATGAAATGCTGAAGGGTATTCTTTAAGAAGAGGAAGAAGAAGAAAAAGGTAAAGATAAAAAATATGAACAGTGACAAAAAAATACATATCTATCAACAAGTGAATCTTAAAATCAAATGAATAAAAAACCTGATGAACAGAACAGACTGGTGAATGTAACAGAATCAGGGGCATGGAAAGAGAGCGGACTGACAATTCTCGGGGGGAGGAGGGTGTGGGGGGTGCGGGAAGAGATTGGACAAAGAGCTTACACGTATGGACAAGGTCAGTGGGGCGGGGGGGCGAGGGCCTGAGGTGGGGTGGGAACCGGGTAAAGGGGAGCTATGGGGGGGGGGGAGAGGAACATCTGTAATACTCTGAACAATAAGGATTAATTTAAAAAAAGAAATATATTACTATATTATAAAAAAAAGAAAAGGCCCGTTGTCATCCGGGGGACTGGATGTCCATGGCATTCCTCCACTCATGTCCTCCGGTGACTGTCCGAGCACCTTAGGGTCCAGGCGTGTTCAGGAGTGAGCGGACAGGGGGAGCTCTCCGTGCCCCATGGAGCTGCTCTCGGCTTTGCTGCTTCTGGGCCAGGTGGTCTTGGGCACGGTTCTCAATCTCTCAGTGCCTCAGTGTGCTCATTTGTAAGGTGGGAATAATTGTGGTTTCTAGTCTTGTGATTGCTGCAAAGCTTAAATGAGTTAATGTTATAAAAGTGCTCAGATGCCCTGGCCGGTGTACCCAATGGTTAGAGCGTTGGCCCCCACACCGGAGGGTTGCAGGCTTGATTCCCAGTCTAGGGCACGAACCTGGGTTGCAGATTCGATTCCCGGCAGTCAGGGCATGTGTGGGAGGCAACTAATTGATGTGTCTCTCTCACATTTCTCTCTCTCTCTCTCTCTCTCTCTCCTAATCGATCTCTCTCTCTCTCTACTAATCGATGTGTCTCTCTCACATCTATCTCTCTCTCTTTCCTTCGTTCTCTCTCTCTCTCCTAATCGATGTGTCTCTCTCTCTACTAATCGATGCGTCTCTCTCACATCTCTCTCTCTCTTTCCTTCGTTCTCTCACTCTCTCCTAATCGATGTGTCTCTCTCTCTACTAATCGATGCGTCTCTCTCACATCTCTCTCTCTTTCCTTCGTTCTCTCTCTCTCTCCTAATCGATGTGTCTCTCTCTCTACTAATCGATGCATCTCTCTCACATCTCTCTCTCTCTTTCCTTCGTTCTCTCACTCTCTCCTAATCGATGTGTCTCTCTCTCTCTCTACTAATCGATGTGTCTCTCTCACACCTCTCTCTCTCTCTCCCCCCCTTCCTCTCTCTCTCTCTCTCTCCTAATCGATGTCTCTCTCTCTCTCTCTCTCTCTCTCTCTCTCTCTCTCCTTTCCACTCTCACTAAAAATCAATGGGAAAGTGTCCTCGGGTGAGGATTCCCAACAGAAAGTGCTAGAGCAGTCCTGGCAGCTGGGAACACCACAGGGAGGTGTGCGGCGTATGCTCTCCAGCACGCAGACGGTCCCGGGAAACCAGCGTGTTGACTTGCTTACAGCCGTGCATGGTCTTCCTGGGTGACAGCCAGGACTCTGCCACTTCTTTGCTAGAAGCAGATGGCAATGGAGGCAGAGGTGCGAGATGGGGAGCACCTGTCTCCAGCCCCCTGGGAGGCAGCGCTGTTGACTGCTGTCAGCTTTCACATTTGGGTTGCCCAGGGCAGACCCCAGCAGGAGCCGGGCCCATTGGCTTCCTGGAAGCAAGGTTGAGATGGGGTTTCTGAGCCACCAGGAGAGCTGGACCGGCGGCTGCCCTTGTCCTTTCTCCAGCCCCAGGGTTCAGCCCCTGCCCTTCCCAGGGTGAGCCGTGACGGGGCCGAGGGTCAGAACCAAGCCGAGGGTCAGAACCAAGGCGAGTGTCACATAGGTGGCAAGTCCTGCAAACCCCCAACACGTCACTGCTCCCCGCTCCCCTTCCTCTCCTGCACTGTAGGCCTGCGTGCTGCGGGTGGGGTCCTCCCAGGTCCCCACAGACTCAGACAGGAGGCAGGACCAGCAGGTGTGGATGGCTATTCTTTTCCTTTCTTTTTGAATATATATTTTATTGATTTCAGAGAGGAAGGGAGAGGGAGAGAGAGAGAAACATCAATGATGAGAGAGAATCATTGATCGGCTGCCTCCTGCACGCCCCCTACCGAGGATTGAGCCCATAACTGGGCATGTGCCCTTGACCGGAATCGAACCCGGGACCCTTCAGTCTGTGGGCCAATGCTCTATACACTGAGGCAAATCAGCTAGGGCTATTCTTTTCTTTATTATCCTTTTTTTTTTTTTGGTGAGGAACACATAACCAAAATCTACCATCTTCACTATTTTCAAGTGTACAGTACAGCAGTGTTAACTGTGTGCATGTTACTGTGTAACATATCTCTAGAACTTTCCATATTACTTACCAAAACTATACCCCTTGAACAACAACCCCCATTTCTCCCTCCCCCCGGCCCCTGGTAACCACATTCTACTTTGTTTCTATGAGTTCGACCACTTTAGATACGTCATATACGTGGAATCATACCCTATCTGTCTTTTATAACTAGCTTACTTCACTTAGCATAATGTCCTCAAGGTTCATCCGTGCTGTAGCTTATAACAGAATGTTCTTCTTTAAGGCTCAGTGATATTTCCTTGTATATGTACCACATTTTCTTTATCCATTCATCTGTCAATGGGCACTTTTAATATGTTCTTTTAAAATTTATTTTAGAGAGACAGGATGAGAGAGAGGGAGAAACACTGATGTGAGAGGGAAACACTGACCAACTGCTTCCTGCATGCCCCCTATTGGGGACTGAGCCTGGAACCAGGGCACATGCCCTGGCCGGGAATCAAACCGGCAATCTTCGGTGCATGGAACAATGCCTAACCAACTAAGCCACACTGGTCAGGGCTCAAGGCTTTTTTCTGAGTCTTTCATTTCTTAAAAATGACCAGCCCAGCCATGGTGGCTCATTGGTTGAGTGTTGACCTAGGAACCAGGAGGTCATTGTTCGTTTCCGGGTCAGGGCACATGCCCGGATTGTGGGCTCAATCCCCAGGGTGGGGTGTGCAGACGCAGCTGATCAATGACTCCCTCTCATCATTGGTGTTTCTATCTCTCTCTCCCTCTCCCTTTCTCCCTGAAATCAATTAAAAAATATATAGAGAGAGAGCAGCTTAGAATAATCAGTCCTCCGAAGATGAATTTTGGAGTGTCCCACTCTGCTCTCCTCAGCATGCAGAAGCAGGTGACGGTGACTTCTGAGAGCTGGTGCACTGTCTTCACCACCGTCCCCCGTTCCTCACGAACGTGGGGAAGTTTTTTGTTGGTAAGGATGTTAACTCCTGCTCACAAGGCTGTGTTTTCCCAAGTGTTTTGTTTGTATCTTCTGTTGTCTACGTGGCTCCCTGGCACCTAGAAATCACCAACATACCTGCGTATCCTCCTTTCCCATTTTTACAGCTCTGCCATGCAAATGTCCTCTGCCAATATTCTTTCCAAAAGTTTGCCTACAGTTTTTAGGAGGTTCATCTTCAAAGTATTTTTTAAAATCTGGGTCTTAAATTCTTCCAAGTCAGGTAACTCTACGACAGACAGGCTTGACAGCAACTATGTTGAATCCGGGCTCCGGGCATCTAAACCTACATGGTATTGCCTCCTCCTGGCCAAACACCTGAACAGCTGGAGGTTATTCTTCCAATCTGACAATGGATTTGTGTACTAAACCCTGGTCTTTGATGTGTATATCCACCTTGCCTTAGGACAATTTGTGTTAATAAAAAGCAAGGGGTCCTGAGAGAAAGAGAACTTGGTTTCTTCAGCCAAGCTCCTCTGGTCCCCCAAATGCCTTCCAAAATTATGTTTCATCTCTGCACTCTTGATTAATTTACACACAGCGCTTCTCCAGATTCCTGAACCCTTCTAGATGCTGGATCAAGACCACCGGCAGGGACAGCTGAACCCTCCCATCCTGCCTCTCTCATATCTGTAGGAGAGGGAAGGCTGCGTTTTATTTTATTTAAAATGTTTTTATTGCAATTTTTTTAGAGAGAGAGAGGAAGGGAGAGGGAGAAACACTCTTCAGCTGCCTCCTACATAACCCTCACTGGGGATGGAGCCTGCAACCCAGGCATGTGCTCTGACCCGGAATTGAATTGGTGACCTCTCGGTGCATGGGACGACGATCATTCAACTGAGCCACACCAGCCAGGGCAAGCAAGGCCTTATTTTAAAACTCTAACCCTCTTAAGATCCACTCAAGCACTAGTCTAATTACTATTGGCTCAGCTGTGTTATCTTACTTAGATGAGTTTAATAAAAGCATTCTTGTAGCCAAATTGGCTAATTAGTGCCAAGTTCTCCAGTTAATGGTTCATTAATAGCAATGTTATTATGGAAATTTGAAAACCAAGTCTATTCCTTTACTGTTATGTACAGAGCCCCACCCCCATCATCCTGGCTTCAGTAATTATTAACACACTGACAATCTTGTTTCATAAATACCTTTCTCCACCCCCTTCTCCTTTCATCCCACAGGTAAGTTTTATAATTGAACACATCCTATTTTCTCCATAGATATCCAATATATGCCTCTAAAAGAGAAGGACTATTCTTACAAACACAGTGATCACACCGAAAACTAACAATTTCTCTGTATTGATTATTTGGTCAGTGCTTACATTTCCTTGATGGTCTTAAGAATTTCTGAGTTGTTTTGATCAAACCAGGACTTAATCCAAGTTCATATGATCACATTGTGCCGGGAGCCATAAAAGCAGTTCGGTCTTACTTCCTGGTCAGCCCTACTTCCTGATTGAGCAAGGACAAAGAGCAAGGACAAAGAAAGCCCGCGCGCCCAAGGGCCAGAAGAACCCCCCACATCAGAATAACCGATCAGCTAGGACAGATACCCAGTCCCCAACCAATCATCCCATGGCAACTCCTTATCCTACCCCTCCCCTCCTGAGTGCTGATATACCGCAACACTCGAATAAAAAAAACGAGGCTTGATCAGAACCTTGTCTTGCCTCCGTTCTTCGAGTTCCTTGTTTGTTTCATTCTCTTAGGTGGTTCCTGCGTGCCCTCGTTGCTGCCCTGAGGGCCGGGGCAACATTGCCCTTGATTGACATGTCTCTTAAGTCTCTTTAACCTATGGCTGTCCTGTTACACAGCGCCCCGCCTCACACACACTTAAGAAAAAAAAGGAAACATAATTTGTCCTGTGGAATGTCCCACGATTGAGTGTTAGTTGATTGCTGCCCTTGGTACCTGTTGGCTTCCTTTGTTTTTCTGTAAATGAACCGTTCTATACCCACAGGCTTGGTTAGTCAGTTGGCATGGATATTTCACGGTAGCTGGCGCCCAGGGGAGCATCGCGGTGTCTTCCTTGGTGTGAACCACTCTGTGCGGCCCAGTGCTCATCCTCAAAGCATCCCCACATTTAGCCCATTTTTTTCTTTTTTAAGTCATTTTTAATTTTTCAGTGATAGTTGACATGCCATATTATATTACTTTCAGGTGTATACGCCCTAGTGATTAGACATTATACAACTTACTAATTGATCATCCCAAGTAATTTCATACCCATCGAACACCACACCTAGTTATTATAATACTAGAGGCCCAGTGCATGAAATTAGTGCACTGGGGGGGGGGGAAGGGGGTCCCTCAGCCCAGCCTGCACCCTCTTGCAGTCCAGGAGCCCTCGGGGGATGTCTGACTGCTGGCTTAGGCCCACTCCCTGCCACTGCTGCTGTCCGGCTTCTGGCTGAGCGGCACTCCCCCTGTGGGAGTGCACTGACCATCAGGGGGCAGCTCCTGCATTGAGCGTCTGCCCCCTGGTGGTCAGTGTGCATCATAGCGACGTCATTCCGCTGTTTGGTCAATTTGCATATTAGCCTTTTATTATATAGGATTATTGGCTATCTTCCAGGTGAAAGTCCAGCTTAGGAAATACAGTCAATGCATTGAGAGGTCACCCATGCACTGAGAGGTCACCAATTCCTTCTAAATCCCTTCATCTTTTTCACCCATCCCAACCTCCCTCTCATCGGGCAACCATCAAAATGGTTAGCCCATGTTTTTGCCCTGTGTTTTACAAGAAAGTCCCCAAAAAGCTAAGAACAGGCCAGAATCCAGGATAAGGAGGCACAGCAGGCGAGAGAGGCAGTCCAAAGAAAAAGAATATAGTTAGGAGCCATGCAGTTAGGAAGGGCTGTGTTAAACCTCTGATAACCTAACACGATGGGCTCCCTTGCAGATAGACTTTTGGTTGAGTGTCGGTGATATTTTGGGAGCTGGCTGGGCTTTGAGTCAGATGGATAAAGTGGGATTCACTGTTTACCCATCTAGGATGTGAACAGCAGGCCCCTGGTTGGTGTTTTGGCACTGCCTATGTGGTTTACAAAAACTGGTGTAGGTTTTAGGTGGGGAGGGGCCACCTGTGTTCTGGAACCACTAAGGTTTTTTTTTGTTGTTGTTTTTTTTAAAATATATTTTATTGATTTTTTACAGAGAGGAAGGGAGAGGGTGAGAGAGAGTTAGAAACATCGATGAGAGAGAAACATCAATCAGCTGCCTCCTGCACACTCCCCACTGGGTATGTGCCCGCAACCAAGGTACATGCCCTTGACCAGAATCGAACCTGGGACCCTTGAGTCCGCAGGCCGACGCTCTACCACTGAGCCAAACCGGTGAGGGCTGGAACCACTAAGGCTTTGAGGGAAGTGTGTTCTGAAGGAAACCAGAAGCCCAGCGTGTCTATTGCCTTTCTGCATCGACAATACCGTATCGTTGGAATGTCAAGGTAATTTTCTTCTTTTCTGGACCCTTCAAAGGACAGGCACCGCTCTGCGGAGACCACAATTCCCTCATTGTTAGTGAGTTAACTGTTGACTGTTAGCTATCCTGGCACCCACCTGAGTTAAAGAAGTACGTGTCTATCATTTTACTTTTTATCCAGTCCCAGAGGCTTCCCCGCTTTGCTTTCCCCCACCTCCCTAATCTATCACCAGTGGATTTTGTGTAACCCACTAATGTCTCCTCTTTTGATTCTAATGTATAAAACAAGGTAAAAAACCGCCATTCTCTGGAGCATCATCCCAACCCCTTGAGATTCTGCCTCCCGGCATCGGTCGACAGTTTGGCTCCAATAAACTCACAAAAATTCTTCCCAGGTTTGAATGTTTCTCACAGGAACAATATATATATTCGAATAGAAATGATGTGACAGTGTGCATGTCCCTTTGGTCAATTCAGGACAGTAACACAATGGGGCCCACGGAGGGGGCTGTGGGGAGCTCACCATTGTTCCACCCTTTTCTCCATAACAAACTGTCCGTGAGGCCCCTCAGCATCGGCGGGCAAAAGGGCCAGGAACACAGGGGTCTCCGCGCCCTCCTCTGGGCTTTTGGTGGCTTTAGGTCCGGCCATGTCGGTTCTCACCCACCCCGGGCAGCAGGCATTCAGGAGGATCTTGTCCCCGCTCCTGTGCGCACTCAGGGTCCTGGCGTGGATCCTGGACAGGACCGTGACGCCGATTTTGGTGACGCCGTACGCAGTGTTGGGCCAGCCTTCCTTCTGGTGCACCCCGTTCCGTGCATCTTCCACGAACTTGTTCATGAGCCCCACCAGCTCCTCCTCGCTGATGGTGTCGCTTCTGAACTTCTGCTGCAGCTCGGGGCTGCAGTTTTTCAGAGCTCTGAGACTCACCATGCTCGACACGTTCACCACTCTGCCTGAAATGCAAAGGAAGCTGTTATGGAGAAAGGCAGGCACGAGAATACGGGGGCCAAATCTGCCGGGATTCAGGCCCAGGAAGTCTGCATCTGAGAAATTTAGAGCGTGCCAAGAGCACGGAGGAAGACGGCCTCTATGATGATGGACAGAGACAGCCTAGAAGCCGGTCACACCCAGCATGTCTCAGAGGATGTCAGAGAAGTGGTTAAATGGGGAGGGCGGTGCCCAGAAGTTCCATGAGAACAAGAAGATGGTTTTTGCAGGAACATGCTAAGGCAGGTGTCCTCAAACTACGGCCCGCGGGCCAGATGCGGCCCGCCGAGGACATGGATCCGGCCCGCCGGGTGCCGCTGCCTGTCCTGCTTAGCAGCCGACTCGTCCCGGGCCCGCAGTGCGCATAGGAATTTGTTCATAGTTTTTTTTTAAACTATAGTCCGGCCCTCCAACGGTCTGAGGGACAGTGAACTGGCCCCCTGTTTAAAAAGTTTGAGGACCCCTGTAAGGGAACACAAGGAGGTGCTCCTTGCATTCAGTAGATAGCCTCCTTTCCCCAAGACTATCTCCGGGAACGTGTGAGGATCGTATGGTCACTTGCGCAGGGCTCTCTGCACAGGTGTCTACTGACCGACAAAGAGCAGTTCTAAGGTGAACGGACAACACCTGATCTGGAAGGCTGCTGCTCTGATCACGGCAGATAAAAACAAATTAGTTTGCCCGAGCCCCGTGGTCGGCAAACTCATTAGCCAACAGAGCCAAATATCAACAGGACAACGATTGAAATTTCTTTTGAGAGCCAAAATTTTTAAACTTAAACTTCTTCTAACGCCACTTCTTCAAAATAGACTCGCCCAGGCCGTGGTATTTTGTGGAAGAGCCACACTCAAGGGGCCAAAGAGTCGCATGTGGCTCGCGAGCCGCAGTTTGCCGACCACGGCCCTAGCCGATTTGATTTGGCTCCCTGGATAGAGCGTCGGCTTGCAGACTGAAGGGTCCCGGGTTTGATTCCCGTCAAAGGCATGGTCAAGGGTACGTACTTCAGTTGTTGACTCCTTCTCGGCCAAGGCCCTGGTCAGGGTGCGTGCAGGAGGCAACCAATCGATGTGTCTCTCTCACATTGACATTTCTCTCCCTTTCCCTCTCTCCTCCAATCTCTCTAAAAATCAATGGAAAAATAATCTTCAGTGAGGATAGAAAAACAAACAAACAAAAAACCCCCACAGCCCTAACCGGTTTGGCTCAGGGGATAGAGCGTCGGCCTGCAGACTGAAAGGTCCCAGGTTCGATTCCGGTCAAGGACATGTACCTGGGTTGCGGCACATCCCCAGTAGGAGGTGTACAGGAGGCAGCTGATCGATGTTTCTCTCTCATCGATGTTTCTAACTCTCCCTCTCCCTTCCTCTCTGTAAAAAATCAATAAAATATATTTTAAAAACAAAACAAAAAAACCCACAAATTAGTTCAGTGGCTAATTACCAGGCCAGTGTTACAAACTGTCCAAACCCAGATGGGGAGAAGACTAGCTTGTCTTCTCCCGTGTGGGTTCTGGGCAGCGGGGGAGCAGTGGATGGAGCGGAGGTGGGCAGCTGCAGTGATGCAGAGGTGGGATCATTGCAGACATGTGACTCCTGCACCCTCTGAGCCACAAAATGCCGAAGACCATTCTACCTGGCAGCGAGGGAGCCAGAGACTGCAAGTGGTTATGCGAGAGGACGGCCCTGCACGAAGCTGGCAAGTCGGGTTGAAGGCAGTGGCCGGGGGAGATGAGCGGTCCCTACTGGACCAGAAGATACGGCACCAATTTGGACTGAGAAGCTTTACCTGCAGACCAAGCGACACAGGTGGAGACAGCCCAGTGATTCTGGGCCCGTGTGACCCTCCCCTCCGTGAACAGCAGTGGACTGGAGGGAGGCATGGGTTAGACTAGCGTCCCCAGGCTGTCAGGAGCGGCACGTGGCTGAACTTCACGCCCCTCGGGAAAGTGAAAAAGTTGGGGTAAAACTCACGATAACTGGGGAGAAGTGGGGCGCTAGAAAGGGTGAAGCCAGGTGTTGCCAAGACCACGCCTGCTTTGGGGACTGACAGGTGGAAGGGGAGCTCGCACGGCTGCGCGGCATGGCGGTGGGAGGCAGATTCCCAAGCCCCGGTGATGAACTGAGTGGGACACTGGGAATGCGCCAGCTCCCTTGATGCTTACTCGTCAGGTTCCATGTACAACTGCACTGTGACATGGTGTAACACTGCCTGGTTGGTAACATGCAATGGCCATGTGTCCATGAGCTACGTGATGACACTGCTATCAGTAACCACAGGCATTGGGAGACTGAGTGAGTCTCCTCAGGATGGAAGACAGATGGAAAGCGACTAGCCCAGCCGTGGGCAAACTACGGCCCGCGGGCCGGATCCGGCCCGTTCGGCTGTTCTATCCGGCCCGCGGAGCCGAAAGAGCAGAGGGTTCTCTTGCTCTCCCCTCCACTCCTTTACTTTGAATGTATATTAGTTCACACAAACACTCCATCCATGCTTTTGTTCCGGCCCTCCGGTCCAGTTTAAGAACCCATTGTGGCCCCCGAGTCAAAAAGTTGGCCCACCCCTGGACTAGCCTGATGAGCTGGGTTTAGCGAGCCACCAGTGAATTTCTGTGCTGTGAAGCTAAGGGACAAGGAAGCCATGTCACTCTGGCAGCTCTAACACCACGGTGGCCTACATAGGCAAACTGAAATCTAAGCCTGTACATGCCTCAAGGTTACAAAACCGAAACCTAAGGACCACCAATCAGAAACAGACACCGAGGCTTAAAGCTATAGCCAACCGATAATCCCCTTATTTTGCTTCTGCCTTTTCTCTGTCATAATCTCTCCCCAACACCTGTGGATAGAGCATTCCAAAGCACTTCCGGTTTGCTGTTTCCCAATTCAAAAAGATTTTTTTCTCAAAGAAACTCTTAATCTCTTGATATGCCTCGGTTTATCTCTTAAGAAAACAAAATAGTTCTGCAAAAAGAGTTGTATGCTGGGTAAAGTGTAACTGGCAAAGGTTTGGCCCTTTGCCCAGAGCTGCTGGGGTAATCTTTAAACCCTGGACTGTCCTGCTTGATAAGACTGTCCTTGTTTACTTGGGGGTTTAGGGTCAGGCTACACCATGGATGTTAACAATATGGTTATGGTGAGGCTACCTGGTATTAGGCTACCTGTACCTCTGGGGAGGGCGCTGGAGAGGAAGGTCAGCCCAGAGAGCAGTGGGCCCTGTCTATGAGGCCAACCCTCAGCAGACACACCTGAAACAAGGTGGGGAGCGTCCCTGGAGGGCAGTGCTCCGCGCTACTGTCACTCACAGCTGCTGTCTGCAGGACTCCAGGACAACAGGACAACAGAAGCTCCCTGCGGGCTTCCCTGGCCCCTGGGCCCTGAGAGCTCCCCCACGGCTGACTGGCATCCCTCTCCCTTCCCTCTAACACTGCGCACTGCGGTTCTGAGTACAGTGGCTTCCCTGGGTTCTGAGTCCTCGCAGTGATTCTTGAACCTGAGGGTGGTCGTGGGGACCTCCTGAACCTGTTAAAGCCACGTGATGTTTATCTCAGTGTGTACGGTTGGTTTAGCATCTCCAAACCAATGAGTGCAACACACTGTATCAGGAGAGTACCAAGCAAGGCCGTGTGATCAGATGCTGAAGAGTTTACGGGTCTAAGGCAGTGGTTGGCAAACTGCGGCTCGGGAACCACATGCGGCTCTTTGGCCCCCTTAAAGTGTGGCTCTTCCACAAAATACCACGTGCGGGCACGCACCTACAGTGCGATTGAAACTTTGTGGCAGAAGTCGGTTTCCGCTCTCAAAAGAAATTTCAATCGTTTCACTGTTGATATTTGGCTCTGTTGTCTAATGAGTTTGCCGACCACTGGTCTAATGAGTTGGTGGTAGGAAAGGTCACTCAGGAAGGGAGGGAGGTGAGTGAAGGAAGGATCTGGCCTGGGATCCTCAGGGGACTCCAAAGGTTGTGAGGGGCACCAGCAATGACTGGCATCTCTGAGGAGGCTTCTGAACAAAGAGCTGAAGGATAAACAAGAGCTGGTTGTGCAGAGATCCCGGGGACACAGAGCACAGACACTGAGTCCCGGGCCTGTTGAGACCCCAGGGGGCAGTGCAGCCCAGCCCAGCCCAGCACAGGCCAGGAGCAGGAGCAGGAGCAGGGAGAGGCCTGGAGATGACAGTGGGGCGGGCAGGACTGGATGCTGCCACCAACAGGCAGCCAGGCTCCTACACTCACCTTGGGGTTTCATGAGAGGCAGCAGCTCCGTGCAGACGTTTCGGGTACCAAAAAAGTTTGTTTTCATCGTCACTTCCGCTTGAATATGAAATGGTGTGGGATCATTCACTTTCAGGAGAGAAGGAGGTATAGTTAATAAATAGTAGCCATGTGGTAACATTCCATAGAATGACATAAAATGTGAACTTTGTGTAAAATTGGCGCCCATGCAATGACCGTTTCCTTGTTCCCTGATGTTCCCTAGTGTGTGAGATGGTGCCATTCCCGGAGGCTGGTGAAGGGTGCACGATGGGATCTCTGAACCTGTTTGTGCAATGTTCTTGTTTATTTATAAATCCCTTCAAAATTCACACAGCTGCCCTAAAAGCTAATCCGGAAGAAACTGAAAACTTGAAAAGACTCCCAGGCATCTGAGCCAAGAACACAAAGGTCCTTGGGCCAGAAAGTGCTCAGGTTTCTTTTGCACTTTGATCTTGTGGCACCCTGGCCCCTGCCTCTCCTAGTTCCCTCGGGAGCCATTCTGCACCCCATACACGCGTGGAGCCCCATTGTACCTATACCCCGACATACCAGCCACCTTGGCTGGAGGTGCTGGGCTGATCCCCCCCCTCCCACAACACCCCCAGCTGCGACCACCCAGCCTTTTACCCTTAAAGGCGATGCCCGCGTTGTTGACCAGCACGTCCAGGCCCCCGTACTCCTTGCGCAGGAAGTCGCGCAGGGCGCGGATGCTCTGCAGGTCGTCGATGTCCAGCTGGTGGAAGCGCGGGCTCAGCCCCTCGGCCTGCAGCTGCTGCACGGCCGCCTGGCCCCGCGCCGGGTCCCGCGCCGTGAGCACCACGTCCCCCGAGAACTGGCGGCACAGGTCCCGCGCGATGGCGAAGCCGATGCCCTTGTTGGCCCCGGTCACGAGCGCCACGCGGACGCTGGACGACATGGCCGGGCTGGTGGCTCGTGAAGCACTTGCGTGGAGAGCGGAGCGGGCTGTGGATGCCCAACGGTTGCGACCAGGGCTTCCGCGAGGCTCCGAGCGTCTCCGAGCGCGACTGGAGGGCGCACAGTGCGCACCGGCTGGAACCGCTTGTCCTCCTGCCCAGCACGCAGGCGCGAGCCACGCCCCTAGGGGCGTGGCCCCGCCCCACCCGCCCAAGGTTGTTGGAGTGCGAACCAGGGCCACCTGGCAGGTTTACAGATGGGCGGGCCCTTTGGCTGCTGGCGACGCCTGCCTGTCAGCAGAGAATCATTTTGATTGGTCGTCTGACTACCTTTAAACTGAACCTTTAGCTTTGGTCCTCCATGGGTTTTCCGCTGGTGTTTTAAACAATACAGCCCAGAACAAGTCTTCGGAACGGTAACTGTGGATGAGCTGAGAGAAGGCGACAAGGACTCCCGTGTGTGTTGATTTGTCCCCTAATTGTGTGAAAGCAAAGCTCCCGGCTTTTCCCTGGCTGGTCTTCCCATCACAGTGGCCCCACACGCCTTGCAGGGGTCCTCAAACTTTTTAAACAGGGGGCCAGTTCACTGTCCCTCAGACCGTTGGAGGGCCGGACTATAGTTTAAAAAAAAATTATGAACAAATTCTTATGCGCACTGCAGGCCCGGGACGAGTCAGCTGCTAAGCAGGACAGGCAGCGGCACCCGGCGGGCCGGATCCATGTCCTCGGCGGGCCGCATGTGGCCCGCAGGCCGAAGTTTGAGGACCCCTGATAGACGCTCTACAGGTCTTAGCTGTGCAGATGGTGGCAGCGGGACCTGGCCAGCGGCCTGGGCTGTGTCTACACAGCTGCCCAACGCCCCCCCCCCACCCATCACACACTGGTTGGTAATGCTAATCTAGGGCTTCAGTTGAACTAAAGAAACTATTTCAGGAGAACCCCAAAAGGTGGGAGATTGTGCAGGAGTCATTGGTTTGGACCCAGGCCCATCCTCCACTGCAGAGAGGAATGTCTGCTTTTCTCTAAAATGCAATCAAGTATGGAGACAGGGCAACTGCTTCTGAGGACATAGATCCCCTTCCTTTCTTAAGAGAAACCAAGGCAGAATTAAATAGGTCCTGTGACTGCATTCAGTGTGGGGCCCCCACGTGGGAGGGAGGGTTTATGAAGCTCTTTCTGGGGGCCAAGTTAGTGATGGCATGTGTATTTCATGGTTACATAATCCTGTTTGCTTAAAGTGCCTACAGTAGGTTTCGTCCTTGGTCACAGTTAATAGAGAGAGCGATGTAAAACCCCACGCCCCTCACTGGTTACAAACTGTGGCTGCCTGCATGCTACCACAGCAGATCGGAGTACTCCCAAGAGACTGTGACTGCAAAGCTGAACACATTTACTCTCTGGCTCTTTCTAGAATGTGTGTGAGCCCCTCACTCACACTGTCCCATCCTTGGCTTAACTTTTAGGTCTGATTTCTGAGCGGGTGCAGCTTACAAATGATCTGCAGGATGGATCTGTAGAAAGACCCATTTACCCACCTGCTAATGTTCAGTCATTACTCTCACCCACTCGCCTTTTTCTCCCCATGTCACAGGAGAAATCACAGACTCAGAATTAGCAGTCAACTCAAACTGATACTTCATAAAGGGGCTAACATATGACAAAAAGGGGCCACATGCTAACCTGACTAGCTCAGGGTAGACCTGTGTGGCAGCCTTGAAAACGCAGAAACTGAAAGTAACCACATGGTGGTCTGAGATTAAAACTTTTAATTAAAAATTTTTTAATTGATTTCAGAGAGAAAGGGAGAGGGAGAGACAGAAACATCAATGATGAGAGGGAACCACTGATTGGCTGCCTCCTGCATGCCCCCTACTGGGGATGGAACCCGCAACCTGGGCATGTGCCCTGACCCGGAATTGAAACAGTGACCTTCTGGTTCATAGGCTGAAGGTCAAATGCTGAACCACACTGGCTGGGCTGAAAGGAAAACTTTTTAAATTAAAAAGCAGTTTATGATGGGTAATCATGTTCTAGGCCGACATCTTCCCTGACAAAGGTCAATCTTCACCATAACGGAGCCTGTCTATTGTCTTTTTGCATCTACAATAACATATCATGGAATGTCAAAGGCATTTTCCTTTTTTCTGGAGCCCTCAAAGGTCAGGCTCGCTTTGTGGAGACCACAAATCCCCTCATTACAACTGAGTTACTTATTGACAGTTAACTATCCTGCAGCCACCTCAGCAAAGGCAGTACATGTCTATCATTTTACTTTTTATCCAATCCCAGTGGTCTTCTCCTCCCCTCACCCCGCTTTGCTTTCTCCTGTCTCCCTAACCTATCACCAATGGATTTCATGTAACCCACCTGTTAGGATGGAAAGAAGGCCTTTCCTTTTCTTTGCTGTAGCCTTCCAGAATTTATGAGAAGCACCTGATAATTAAATCCCAGGACGGTTAGCTCCTTTGGTTCAAACAGCCCCTCTGTTCAAACTTACAGACAAGGTAAGTGACTCTGAAGGCTTCCGACTTCCTCCCTGCTGGTTTACAACTCAGGGTAAGACACCTCCCTAGGACTTCTGCCTGGACCATCTCCTGAAGAAATAACAGACAACCCCTGCTGTCTGCGCCATTGCACCTAGCAACAGCAGCTGCCCCCAAATGCCCCTCCCTTCCCTGTCCAAGGCTGTAAAAGGAAGAGCAGTTTTGATGTTCTTTGCCCTTGGTTAGCAGTGAACTGGGCTTTCCCTCTGGGAAGTGAAGTAAACTCTCTCTCTCTCTCTCTCTCTCTCTCTCTCTCTCTCTCTCTCTCTCTCTCTCACTTACTTTCTCTCTTCTCACAGTTGAAGTCCCCCAGTCCCGGGCCCAAGAACCGTACCAGAACTTTCGTCTCCTCTTTTGATTGTAATGGACCAAACAAGGCACAAATCCGCCGCTCTCCAGAGCATGATCTCCATCCGGTGAGAATCTGCTTCCCAGCAGGTGTCGACACTTTGGCTCAAAAAAACTCATAAAAATCTCAGGTTTGAATGTGTCTTACATTAACAATATATATTTGGACATAAATTATGTGACAGTGCACGTGTCCTTTTGGTCTATTCGGAACAGGTAACGCAATAGGGCCCGTAGAGAGTAGCTCACCATTTTACAATATTTTTCTCCAGAACAAACTGTCCGTGAGGCCCCTCAGCATCGGCGGGCAAAAGGGCCAGGAACACAGGGGTCTCTGCGCCCTCCTCTGGGCTTTTGGGGGCTTCGGGTCCAGTGAGGTCGGTTCTCACCCACCCCGGGCAGCAGGCATTCAGGAGGATCTTGTCCCCTCTCCTGTGCGCACTCAGGGTCCTGGCGTGGATCCTGGACAGGACCGTGACGCCGATTTTGGTGACGCCGTAGGTGCTGTTGGGCCAGCCCTCCCTCTGGTGCACCCCGTTCCGTGCATCTTCCACGAACTTGTTCATGAGCCCCACCAGCTCCTCCTCGCTGATGGTGTCGCTTCTGAACTTCTGCTGCAGCTCGGGGCTGCAGTTTCTCAGAGCTCTGAGACCCTCCATGCTTGACACGTTCACCACTCTGCCTGAAATGCAAAGGAAGCTGTTATGGAGAAAGGCAGGCACGAGAATACGGGGGCCAAAAATGCTGAGATTCTAGACCAGCAGGTTTCCATGAGCATTAGTGAAGACCGCCTCTATGATGAAGTCCAGAGACGGTCTAGAAACCTGTCATACCCAGTATATCTCAGATGATGTCAGAGAAATGGTTTTTTTAAAAAATATATTTTTATTAATTTCATAGAGGAAAGGAGAGGGAGAGATAGAAACATCAATGATGAGAGAGGATCATTGATTGGCTGCCTCCTGCATGCCCCAAACTGGGGATGGAGCCCACAACTTGGGCATTGGCCCTGACTGGGAATCGAATCATGACTTCCTGGTTCATAGGTCAACCCTCCACCAGGGAGCCAAGCTGGCTGGGCTCAATTTATCTCTTAATACTAAAGAGTTCTGCAGAAACAGTTGTATGCCAGCTAAAGGTAAAGCAGTTGTTCAAAGGAGGACACAATCTTGGTATGTCATGGCTTTACAGGATGGACTGTGTGTGCCTTTCCATCTCTCCTTAGCCCACACCGGTTCCTCCAAATGGCAGGCTTACTCCCGTACTGTGTCTGTATCTGTTACATAAATTCTATACAAAGTGTGTATGCTCAGTGGTCCTTCGGCTGGAACGGAGCAGGGAGATGGGGGGCGAGGCTGTGAAAATAAAGGATTATGCTTGGCCAGAGCAAGGTTTGGCCCTTTGCCCTAGTCAGCTAGGGTAATCTTTAAACTGTTGGACTGTTCATCCTGATAAGACTGTGCCGTTACTTTGGGGGTTTAGGGTCAGGCTACACCATGGATGTTAACAATATGGTTATGGTGAGGCTACCTGGTATTAGGCTACCTGTACCTCTGGGGAGGGCGCTGGAGAGGAAGGTCAGCACAGAGAGCAGTGGGCCCTGTCTATGAGGCCAACCCTCAGCAGACACACCTGAAACACGGTGGGGGAGCGTCCCTGGACGGCAGTGCTCCGCGTTACTGTCACTCACAGCTGCTGTCTGCAGGTCTCCAGGACAACAGGACAGCAGGAAGCTCCCTGCCCGGGCGTCCCTGGCCCCTGGGCCCTGAGAGCTCCCCCACGGGTGACTGGCATCCCTCTCCCTTCCCTCTAACACTGCGCACTGCGGTTCTGAGTACAGTGGCTTCCCTGGGTTCTGAGTCCTCGCAGTGATTCTTGAACCTGAGGGTGGTCGTGGGGACCTCCTGAACCTGTTAAAGCCACGTGATGTTTATCTCAGATGTGTACGGCTGGTTTAGCATCTCGAAACCAATGAGTGCAACACACTGTATCAGGAGAGTACCAAGCAAGGCCGTGTGATCAGATGCAGAAGAGTTCAGGGGTCTAATGAATTGGTGGTAGGAAAGGTCACTCAGGAAGGGAGGGAGGAGGGTGAAGGGAGGATCTGGCCTGGGATCCTCAGGGGACTCCAACGGTTGTGAGGGGCACCAGCAATGACTGGCCTCTCTGAGGAGGCTTCTGAACAGAGAGCTGAAGGATAAACAAGAGCTGGTTGTGCAGAGACCCTGGGGACACAGAGCACAGACACCGAATCCCCGGCCTGTTGAGACCCCAGGGGGCAGTGCAGCCCAGCACAGAGCAGGAGCAGGAGCAGGAGCAGGAGCAGGAGCAGGGAGGGGCCTGGAGATGACACGTGGGGCGGGCAGGACTGGATGCTGCCACAAACAGGCAGCCAGGCTCCTACACTCACCTTGGGGTTTCATGAGAGGCAGCAGCTCCGTGCAGACGTCCCGGGTACAAAAAAAGTTTGTTTTCATCGTCACTTCTGCTTTAATATGAAATGGTGTGGGATCATGCCCTTTTACGAGAGAAGGAGGGTATAGTTAATAAATAGTAGCCATGTGGTAACATTCCATAGAATGACATAAAATGTGAATTCTGTGTAAAATTGGTTTCTAGTAATAGCACTGTGCAATGACCATTTCCTTGTTCCCTGATGTTCTATAGTGTTTAAGATGGTGCCATTCCCGGAGGCAGGCGAAGGGTGCTCAATGGAATCTCTGAACCTGTTGGAGACCACCCAGCCTTTTACCCTTGAAGGCGATGCCCGCGTTGTTGACCAGCACGTCCAGGCCCCCGTACTCCTTGCGCAGGAAGTCGCGCAGGGCGCGGATGCTCTGCAGGTCCTGGATGTCCAGCTGGTGGAAGCGCGGGCTCAGGCCCTCGGCCTGCAGCTGCTGCACGGCCGCCTGGCCCCGCGCCGGGTCCCGCGCCGTGAGCACCACGTCCCCCGAGAACTGGCGGCACAGGTCCCGCGCGATGGCGAAGCCGATGCCCTTGTTGGCCCCGGTTATTACCGCCACGCGGCTGCTGAACGACATGGACGAGTAAGGGGTCCGTGAAGCACTTGCGTGGAGAGCGGAGCGGGCTGTGGATGCCCAGCGGTGGCGACCAGGGCTCTCAAAGCCTCCGAGCGTCTCCAAGCGCGACTGGAGCGCGCAGAGTGCGCACGGGCTGGAACCGCTTGTCCTCCCGCCCAGCACGCAGGCGCGAGCCCCGCCCCTGAGGGCGTGGCCCCGCCCGGCCGCACCCGGCCCCGCCCGGCCCGGCCCAAGGGTGCTTGGAGTGCGAACCAGGGCCACCTGGCAGGTTTACAGATGGGCGGGCCCAAGGCCAAGGCCTTTGGCTGCTGGCGACGCCTGCCTGTCAGCAGAGAATCATTTTGATTGGTTGTCTGACTACCTTTAAACTGAACCCTTAGCCTTGGTCCTCCATGGGTTTTCCGCTGGTGTTTTAAACAATACAGCCCAGAACAAGTCTTCGGAACGGCAACTGTGGATGAGCTGAGAGAAGGCGACAAGGACTCCCGTGTGTGTTGATTTGTCCCCTAAGTGTGTGAAAGCAAAGCTCCCGGCTTTTCCCTGGCCGGTCTTCCCATCACAGTGGCCCCACACGCCTTGCACAGGGATCATGTAGACGCTCTGCAGGTCGTCGCTGTGCAGATGGTGGAAGCTGGGCCTGGCCTGCAGCCTGGGCAGCGGCTACACAGCTGCCCCACCCCGCCCGGTCCCGTGCAGTGAGCACCGCTTCCCCGAGGACCGCTGCACGGGTCCGGCGTGATGGCGAAGCGATGCCCTTACTGGCCTCTGTCTCCACTGCCCGAGGCGCAGGTGTTAAGATGCCATGGCTGGGAGGGGTCCTGGGGCACTTGAACAGAGAGCAGACAGCGCTGTGGTCACAGGGGTAAGGGGGTGTTGTCGCGCTCTGTGGTGACCCAGACCATCTGAGAAGCAGCACAAACTGAGTTCTGTGTTCCAGGGCTGTGACTTCTATCCTCCGTCCCTCCCTCCAGTGTGGGGCTGAATGTTCCAGGTTTACTAAGGCCCCCATTCGGGTCTGCCCCTTCCTGTGATGTACCTTGGCCCCAAGCAGGACATACACAACCCTCTTTAGATCCCAGCTCTGAGCCCAGCAGCGGACAGGGTGGAGAGGAGTGCTTTCCCCAAAGCACACTGGTTGGTGATGCTAATCAAGGGCTTCAGTTGAACTACAGAAACTATTTCAGGAGAACCCCAAAAGGTGGGAGATTGTGCAGGAGTCATTGGTTTGGACCCAGGCCCATCCTCCACTGCAGAGAGGAATGTCTGCTTTTCTCTAAAATGCAATAAAGTATGGAGACAGGGCAACTGCTTCTGAGGACATAGATCCCCTTCCTTTCTTAAGAGAAACCAAGGCCGAATTAAATAGGTCCTGTGACTGCATTCAGTGTGGGGCCCCCACGTGGGAGGGAGGGTTTATGAAGCTCTTTCTGGGGGCCAAGCTAGTGATGGCATGTGTATTTCATGGTTACATAATCCTGTTTGCTTAAAGTGCCTACAGTAGGTTTCGTCCTTGGTCACAGTTAATAGAGAGAGCGATGTAAAACCCCACGCCCCTCACTGGTTACAAACTGTGGCTGCCTGCATGCTACCACAGCAGATGTGAGTATTCCCAAGAGACTGTGGCTGCAAAGCTGAAAACATTTACTCTCTGGCTCTTTCTAGAATGTGTGTGAGCCCCTCACTCACACTGTCCCATCCTTGGCTTAACTTTTAGGTCTGATTTCTGAGCGGGTGCAGCTTACAAATGATCTGCAGGATGGATCTGTAGAAAGACCCATTTACCCACCTGCTAATGTTCAGTCATTACTCTCACCCACTCGCCTTTTTCTCCCCATGTCACAGGAGAAATCACAGACTCAGAATTAGCAGTCAACTCAAACTGATACTTCATAAAGGGGCTAACATATGACAAAAAGGGGCCACATGCTAACCTGACTAGCTCAGGGTAGACCTGTGTGGCAGCCTTGCAAACGCAGAAACCGAAAGTAACCACATGGTGGTCTGAGATTAAAACTTTTAATTAAAAATTTTTTAATTGATTTCAGAGAGAAAGGGAGAGGGAGAGACAGAAACATGAATGGTGAGAGGGAACCACTGATTGGCTGCCTCCTGCATGCCCCCTACTGGGGATGGAACCCGCAACCTGGGCATGTGCCCTGACCCGGAATTGAAACAGTGACCTTCTGGTTCATAGGCTGAAGGTCAAATGCTGAACCACACTGGCTGGGCTGAAAGGAAAACTTTTTAAATTAAAAAGCAGTTTATGATGGGTAATCATGTTCTAGGCCGACATCTTCCCTGACAAAGGTCAATCTTCACCATAACGGAGCCTGTCTATTGTCTTTTTGCATCTACAATAACATATCATGGAATGTCAAAGGCATTTTCCTTTTTTCTGGAGCCCTCAAAGGTCAGGCTCGCTTTGTGGAGACCACAAATCCCCTCATTACAACTGAGTTACTTATTGACAGTTAACTATCCTGCAGCCACCTCAGCAAAGGCAGTACATGTCTATCATTTTACTTTTTATCCAATCCCAGTGGTCTTCTCCTCCCCTCACCCCGCTTTGCTTTCTCCTGTCTCCCTAACCTATCACCAATGGATTTCATGTAACCCACCTGTTAGGATGGAAAGAAGGCCTTTCCTTTTCTTTGCTGTAGCCTTCCAGAATTTATGAGAAGCACCTGATAATTAAATCCCAGGACGGTTAGCTCCTTTGGTTCAAACAGCCCCTCTGTTCAAACTTACAGACAAGGTAAGTGACTCTGAAGGCTTCCGACTTCCTCCCTGCTGGTTTACAACTCAGGGTAAGACACCTCCCTAGGACTTCTGCCTGGACCATCTCCTGAAGAAATAACAGACAACCCCTGCTGTCTGCGCCATTGCACCTAGCAACAGCAGCTGCCCCCAAATGCCCCTCCCTTCCCTGTCCAAGGCTGTAAAAGGAAGAGCAGTTTTGATGTTCTTTGCCCTTGGTTAGCAGTGAACTGGGCTTTCCCTCTGGGAAGTGAAGTAAACTCTCTCTCTCTCTCTCTCTCTCTCTCTCTCTCTCTCTCTCTCTCTCTCACTTACTTTCTCTCTTCTCACAGTTGAAGTCCCCCAGTCCCGGGCCCAAGAACCGTACCAGAACTTTCGTCTCCTCTTTTGATTGTAATGGACCAAACAAGGCACAAATCCGCCGCTCTCCAGAGCATGATCTCCATCCGGTGAGAATCTGCTTCCCAGCAGGTGTCGACACTTTGGCTCAAAAAAACTCATAAAAATCTCAGGTTTGAATGTGTCTTACATTAACAATATATATTTGGACATAAATTATGTGACAGTGCACGTGTCCTTTTGGTCTATTCGGAACAGGTAACGCAATAGGGCCCGTAGAGAGTAGCTCACCATTTTACAATATTTTTCTCCAGAACAAACTGTCCGTGAGGCCCCTCAGCATCGGCGGGCAAAAGGGCCAGGAACACAGGGGTCTCTGCGCCCTCCTCTGGGCTTTTGGGGGCTTCGGGTCCAGTGAGGTCGGTTCTCACCCACCCCGGGCAGCAGGCATTCAGGAGGATCTTGTCCCCTCTCCTGTGCGCACTCAGGGTCCTGGCGTGGATCCTGGACAGGACCGTGACGCCGATTTTGGTGACGCCGTAGGTGCTGTTGGGCCAGCCCTCCCTCTGGTGCACCCCGTTCCGTGCATCTTCCACGAACTTGTTCATGAGCCCCACCAGCTCCTCCTCGCTGATGGTGTCGCTTCTGAACTTCTGCTGCAGCTCGGGGCTGCAGTTTCTCAGAGCTCTGAGACCCTCCATGCTTGACACGTTCACCACTCTGCCTGAAATGCAAAGGAAGCTGTTATGGAGAAAGGCAGGCACGAGAATACGGGGGCCAAAAATGCTGAGATTCTATACCAGGAGGTTTCCATGAGCATTAGTGAAGACCGCCTCTATGATGAAGTCCAGAGACGGTCTAGAAACCTGTCATACCCAGTATATCTCAGATGATGTCAGAGAAATGGTTTTTTTAAAAAATATATTTTTATTAATTTCATAGAGGAAAGGAGAGGGAGAGATAGAAACATCAATGATGAGAGAGGATCATTGATTGGCTGCCTCCTGCATGCCCCAAACTGGGGATGGAGCCCACAACTTGGGCATTGGCCCTGACTGGGAATCGAATCATGACTTCCTGGTTCATAGGTCAACCCTCCACCAGGGAGCCAAGCTGGCTGGGCTCAATTTATCTCTTAATACTAAAGAGTTCTGCAGAAACAGTTGTATGCCAGCTAAAGGTAAAGCAGTTGTTCAAAGGAGGACACAATCTTGGTATGTCATGGCTTTACATGATGGACTGTGTGTGCCTTTCCATCTCTCCTTGGCCCACACCGGTTCCTCCAAATGGCAGGCCTACTCCCGTACTGTGTCTGTATCTGTTACATAAATTCTATACAAAGTGTGTATGCTCAGTGATCCTTCGGCTGGAACGGAGCAGGGAGATGGGGGGCGAGGCTGTGAAAATAAAGGATTATGCTTGGCCAGAGCAAGGTTTGGCCCTTTGCCCTAGTCAGCTAGGGTAATCTTTAAACCCTGGACTGTTCATCCTGATAAGACTGTGCCGTTACTTTGGGGGTTTAGGGTCAGGCTACACCATGGATGTTAACAATATGGTTATGGTGAGGCTACCTGGTATTAGGCTACCTGTACCTCTGGGGAGGGCGCTGGAGAGGAAGGTCAGCACAGAGAGCAGTGGGCCCTGTCTATGAGGCCAACCCTCAGCAGACACACCTGAAACACGGTGGGGGAGCGTCCCTGGACGGCAGTGCTCCGTGTTACTGTCACTCACAGCTGCTGTCTGCAGGTCTCCAGGACAACAGGACAGCAGGAAGCTCCCTGCCCGGGCGTCCCTGGCCCCTGGGCCCTGAGAGCTCCCCCACGGGTGACTGGCATCCCTCTCCCTTCCCTCTAACACTGCGCACTGCGGTTCTGAGTACAGTGGCTTCCCTGGGTTCTGAGTCCTCGCAGTGATTCTTGAACCTGAGGGTGGTCGTGGGGACCTCCTGAACCTGTTAAAGCCACGTGATGTTTATCTCAGATGTGTACGGCTGGTTTAGCATCTCGAAACCAATGAGTGCAACACACTGTATCAGGAGAGTACCAAGCAAGGCCGTGTGATCAGATGCAGAAGAGTTCAGGGGTCTAATGAATTGGTGGTAGGAAAGGTCACTCAGGAAGGGAGGGAGGAGGGTGAAGGGAGGATCTGGCCTGGGATCCTCAGGGGACTCCAACGGTTGTGAGGGGCACCAGCAATGACTGGCCTCTCTGAGGAGGCTTCTGAACAGAGAGCTGAAGGATAAACAAGAGCTGGTTGTGCAGAGACCCTGGGGACACAGAGCACAGACACCGAATCCCCGGCCTGTTGAGACCCCAGGGGGCAGTGCAGCCCAGCACAGAGCAGGAGCAGGAGCAGGAGCAGGAGCAGGAGCAGGGAGGGGCCTGGAGATGACACGTGGGGCGGGCAGGACTGGATGCTGCCACAAACAGGCAGCCAGGCTCCTACACTCACCTTGGGGTTTCATGAGAGGCAGCAGCTCCGTGCAGACGTCCCGGGTACAAAAAAAGTTTGTTTTCATCGTCACTTCTGCTTTAATATGAAATGGTGTGGGATCATGCCCTTTTACGAGAGAAGGAGGGTATAGTTAATAAATAGTAGCCATGTGGTAACATTCCATAGAATGACATAAAATGTGAATTCTGTGTAAAATTGGTTTCTAGTAATAGCACTGTGCAATGACCATTTCCTTGTTCCCTGATGTTCTATAGTGTTTAAGATGGTGCCATTCCCGGAGGCAGGCGAAGGGTGCTCAATGGAATCTCTGAACCTGTTGGAGACCACCCAGCCTTTTACCCTTGAAGGCGATGCCCGCGTTGTTGACCAGCACGTCCAGGCCCCCGTACTCCTTGCGCAGGAAGTCGCGCAGGGCGCGGATGCTCTGCAGGTCCTGGATGTCCAGCTGGTGGAAGCGCGGGCTCAGGCCCTCGGCCTGCAGCTGCTGCACGGCCGCCTGGCCCCGCGCCGGGTCCCGCGCCGTGAGCACCACGTCCCCCGAGAACTGGCGGCACAGGTCCCGCGCGATGGCGAAGCCGATGCCCTTGTTGGCCCCGGTTATTACCGCCACGCGGCTGCTGAACGACATGGACGAGTAAGGGGTCCGTGAAGCACTTGCGTGGAGAGCGGAGCGGGCTGTGGATGCCCAGCGGTGGCGACCAGGGCTCTCAAAGCCTCCGAGCGTCTCCAAGCGCGACTGGAGGGCGCAGAGTGCGCACGGGCTGGAACCGCTTGTCCTCCCGCCCAGCACGCAGGCGCGAGCCCCGCCCCTGAGGGCGTGGCCCCGCCCGGCCGCACCCGGCCCCGCCCGGCCCGGCCCAAGGGTGCTTGGAGTGCGAACCAGGGCCACCAGGCAGGTTTACAAATGGGCGGGCCCAAGGCCAAGGCCTTTGGCTGCTGGCGACGCCTGCCTGTCAGCAGAGAATCATTTTGATTGGTCGTCTGACTACCTTTAAACTGAACCCTTAGCCTTGGTCCTCCATGGGTTTTCCGCTGGTGTTTTAAAAAATACATCCCAAAACAAGTCTTCGGAACGGCAACTGTGGAATGAGCTGAGAGAAGGCGACAAGGACTCCCGTGTGTGTTGATTTGTCCCCTAAGTGTGTGAAAGCAAAGCTCCCGGCTTTTCCCTGGCCGGTCTTCCCATCACAGCGGCCCCACACGCCTTGCACAGGGATCATGTAGACGCTCTGCAGGTCGTCGCTGTGCAGATGGTGGAAGCTGGGCCTGGCCTGCAGCCTGGGCAGCGGCTACACAGCTGCCCCACCCCGCCCGGTCCCGTGCAGTGAGCACCGCTTCCCCGAGGACCGCTGCACGGGTCCGGCGTGATGGCGAAGCGGATGCCCTTACTGGCCTCTGTCTCCACTGCCCGAGGCGCAGGTGTTAAGATGCCATGGCTGGGAGGGGTCCTGGGGCACTTGAACAGAGAGAGACAGCGCTGTGGGTCACAGAGGTGAGGGGGTGTTGTCGCGCTCTGTGGTGACCCAGACCATCTGAGAAGCAGCACAAACTGAGTTCTGTGTTCCAGGGCTGTGACTTCTATCCTCCGTCCCTCCCTCCAGTGTGGGGCTGAATGTTCCAGGTTTACTAAGGCCCCCATTCGGGTCTGCCCCTTCCTGTGATGTACCTTGGCCCCAAGCAGGACATACACAACCCTCTTTAGATCCCAGCTCTGAGCCCAGCAGCGGACAGGGTGGAGAGGAGTGCTTTCCCCAAAGCACACTGGTTGGTAATGCTAATCTAGGGCTTCAGTTGAACTAAAGAAACTATTTCAGGAGAACCCCAAAAGGTGGGAGATTGTGCAGGAGTCATTGGTTTGGACCCAGGCCCATCCTCCACTGCAGAGAGGAATGTCTGCTTTTCTCTAAAATGCAATAAAGTATGGAGACAGGGCAACTGCTTCTGAGGACATAGATCCCCTTCCTTTCTTAAGAGAAACCAAGGCCGAATTAAATAGGTCCTGTGACTGCATTCAGTGTGGGGCCCCCACGTGGGAGGGAGGGTTTATGAAGCTCTTTCTGGGGGCCAAGCTAGTGATGGCATGTGTATTTCATGGTTACATAATCCTGTTTGCTTAAAGTGCCTACAGTAGGTTTCGTCCTTGGTCACAGTTAATAGAGAGAGCGATGTAAAACCCCACGCCCCTCACTGGTTAGAAACTCTGGCTGCCTGCATGCTACCACAGCAGATCAGAGTATTCCCAAGAGACTGTGACTGCAAAGCTGAAAACATTTACTCTCTGGCTCTTTCTAGAATGTGTGTGAGCCCCTCAGTCACACTGTCCCATCCTTGGCTTAACTTTTAGGTCTCATTTCTGAGCGGGTGCAGCTTACAAATGATCTGCAGGATGGATCTGTAGAAAGACCCATTTACCCACATGCTAATGTTCAGTCATTACTCTCACCCACTCGCCTTTTTCTCCCCGTGTCACAGGAGAAATCACAGACTCAGAATTAGCAGTCAACTCAAACTGATACTTCATAAAGGGGCTAACATATGACCAGAAGGGGCCACATGACAACCTGACTAGCTCAGGGTAGACCTGTGTGGCAGCCTTGCAAACGCAGAAACCAAAAGTAACCACATGGTGGTCTGAGATTAAAACTTTTAATTAAAAGTTTTTTAATTGATTTCAGAGAGGAAGGGAGAGGGAGAGACAGAAACATCAATGATGAGAGGGAACCATTGATTGGCTGCCTCCTGCATGCCCCCTACTGGGGACGGAACCCGCAACCTGGGCATGTGCCCTAACCCGGAATTGAAATAGTGACCTTCTGGTTCATAGGCTGAAGGTCAAATGCTGAACCACACTAAATGGGCTGAAATGAAAACTTTTTATTTTTATTTTTTTTAAGTATATTTTTTTGATATTTTACAGAGAGAAAGGGAGAGGGATAGACAGCTAGAAACATCGATGAGAGGGAAACATCGATCAGCTGCCCCCTGCACACCTCCCACTGGGGATGTGCCCGCAACCAAGGTACATGCCCTTGACCGGAATCAAACCCGGGACCCTTCAGTCTGCAGGCCGACGACGCTCTATCCACTGAGCCAAACCGGTTTCGGCTGAAATGAAAACTTTTTAAATTAAAAAGGAGTTTATGATGGGTAATCATGTTCAAGGCCAGTGGTCGGCAAACTCATTAGTCAACAGAGCCAAATATCAAGAATACAACGATTGAAATTTCTTTTGAGAGCCAAATTTTTTAAACTTAAACTTCTTCTAATGCCACTTCTTCAAAATAGACTCACCCAGGCCGTGGTATTTTGTGGAAAAGCCACACTCAAGGGGCCAAAGAGCCACATGTGGCTTGTGAGCTTCAGTTTGCCAACCACTGTTCTAGGCTGACATCTTCCCTGACAAAGGTCAATCTTCACCATAACGGAGCCTGTCTATTGTCTTCTTGCATCTACAGTAACATATCATTGGAATGTCAAAGGCATTTTCCTTTTTTCTGGAGCCCTCAAAGGTCAGGCTCGCTTTGTGGAGACCACAATCCCCTCATTACAATTGAGTTACTTATTGACAGTTAACTATCCTGCAGCCACCTCAGCAAAGGCAGTACGTGTCTATCATTTTACTTTTTATCCAATCCCAGTGGTCTCCTTCCCCTCCCCTCACCCCCCTTAGCTTTCTCCTGCCTCCCTAACCTATCACCAATGGATTTCATGTAACCCACCTGTTAGGATGGAAAGAAGGCCTTTCCTTTTCTTTGCTGTAGCCTTCCAGAATTTATGAGAAGCACCTGATAATTAAATCCCAGGATGTTAGCTCCTTTGGTTCCAACAGCCCCTCTGTTCGAACTTACAGACAAGGTAAGTGACTCTGAAGGCTTCCGATTTCCTCCCTGCTGGTTTACAACTCAGGCTAAGACACCGCCCTAGGACTTCTGCCTGGACCATCTCCCGAAGAAATAACAGACAACCCCTGCTGTCTGCGCCATTGCACCTAGCAACAGCAGCTGTCCCCAAATGCCCCTCCCTTCCCTGTCCAAGGCTGTAAAAGGAAGAGCAGTTTTGTTGTTCTTTGCCCTTGGTTAGCAATGAACTGGGCTTTCCCTCTGGGAAGTGACGTAATCTCTCTCTCTCTCTCTCTCTCTCTTTCTCTTCTCACAGATGTGAATTCTTTTCACAGTGCAAGTCACCCAGTCCCGGACCCACGAACCCATGCAGCACTTTCGTCTCCTCTTTTGATTGTAATGGACCAAACAAGGCACAAATCCGCCGCTCTCCAGAGCAAGATCTCCATCCGGTGAGATTCTGCTTCCCAGCAGGTGTCGACGCTTTGGCTCAAAAAAATTCATAAAAATCTCAGGTTTGAATGTGTCTTACACTAACAATATATATTTGGACATAAATTATGTGACAGTGCACGTGTCCTTTTGATCTATTCGGAACAGGTAACGCAATAGGGCCATAGAGAGTAGCTCACCATTTTACAACATTTTTATTCTGAACAAACTGTCCGTGAGGCCCCTCAGCATCGGCGGGCAAAAGGGCCAGGAACACAGGGGTCTCTGCGCCCTCCTCTGGGCTTTTGGGGGCTTCGGGTCCAGTCATGTCGGTTCTCACCCACCCCGGGCAGCAGGCATTCAGGAGGATCTTGTCCCCCCTCCTGTGCGCACTCAGGGTCCTGGCGTGGATCCTGGACAGGACCGTGACGCCGATTTTGGTGACGCCGTAGGTGCTGTTGGGCCAGCCCTCCCTCTGGTGCACCCCGTTCCGTGCATCTTCCACGAACTTGTTCATGAGCCCCACCAGCTCCTCCTCGCTGATGGTGTCACTTCTGAACTTCTGCTGCAGCTCGGGGCTGCAGTTTCTCAGAGCTCTGAGACACTCCGTGCTCGACACGTTCACCACTCTGCCTGAAATGCAAAGAAAGTTGTTATGGAGAAAGGCAGGCATGAGAATACGGGGGCCAAAAATGCTGAGATTCTAGACCAGCAGGTTTCCATGAGCATTAGTGAAGTCTGCCTCTATGATGAAGTCCAGAGACGGTCTAGAAACCTGTCATACCCAGTATACCTCAGATGATGTCAGGGAAATGGTTTTCTTTAAAAAATATATTTTTATTGATTTCAAAGAGGAAAGGAGAGGGAGAGATAGAAACATCAATGATGAGAGAGGATCACTGATTGGCTGCCTCCTGCATGCCCCAAACTGGGGATGGAGCCCACAACTTGGGCATTGGCCCTGACTGGGAATCGAATCATGACTTCCTGGTTCATAGGTCAACCCTCCACCAGGGAGCCAAGCTGGCTGGGCTCAATTTATCTCTTAATATTAAAGAGTTCTGCAGAAACAGTTGTATGCCAGCTAACGGTAAAGCAGTTGTTCAAAGGAGGACACAATCTTGGTATGTCATGGCTTTACAGGATGGACTGTGTGTGCCTTTCCATCTCTCCGTAGCCCACACCGGTTCCTCCAAATGGCAGGCTTACTCCCGTACTGTGTCTGTATCTGTTACATAAATTCTATACAAAGTGTGTATGCTCAGTGGTCCTTCGGCTGGAACGGAGCAGGGAGATGGGGGGCGAGGCTGTGAAAATAAAGGATTATGCTTGGCCAGAGCAAGGTTTGGCCCTTTGCCCTAGTCAGCTAGGGTAATCTTTAAACTGTTGGACTGTTCATCCTGATAAGACTGTGCCGTTACTTTGGGGGTTTAGGGTCAGGCTACACCATGGATGTTAACAATATGGTTATGGTGAGGCTACCTGGTATTAGGCTACCTGTACCTCTGGGGAGGGCGCTGGAGAGGAAGGTCAGCCCAGAGAGCAGTGGGCCCTGTCTATGAGGCCAACCCTCAGCAGACACACCTGAAAAACGGCGGGGGAGCGTCCCTGGACGGCAGTGCTCCGCGTTACTGTCACTCACAGCTGCTGTCTGCAGGACTCCAGGACAACAGGACAGCAGGAAGCTCCCTGCCCGGGCTTCCCTGGCCCCTGGGCCCTGAGAGCTCCCCCACGGTTGACTGGCATCCCTCTCCCTTCCCTCTAACACTGCGCACTACGGTTCTGAGTACAGTGGCTTCCCTGGGTTCTGAGTCCTCGCCGTGATTCTTGAACCTGAGGGTGGTTGTGGGGACCTCCCGATCCTGTTAAAGCCACGTGATGTTTATCTCAGATGTGTACGGTTGGTTTAGCATCTCCAAACCAATGAGTGCAACACACTGTATCAGGAGAGTACCAAGAAAGGCCGTGTGATCAGATGCAGAAGAGTTCAGAGGCCTAATGAATTGGTGGTAGGAAAGGTCACTCAGGAAGGGAGGGAGGAGGGTGAAGAGAGGATCTGGCCTGGGATCCTCAGGGGACTCCAACGGTTGTGAGGGGCATGAGCAATGAATGACTGGCATCTCTGAGGAGGTTTCTGAACAAAGAGCTGAAGGATAAACAAGAGCTGGTTGTGCAGAGACCCCGGGGACACGGAGCATAGACACTGAGTCCTGGGCGTGCTGAGACCCCAGGGGGCAGTGCAGCCCAGCCCAGAGCAGGAGCAGGAGCAGGAGCAGGGAGGGGCCTGGAGATGATAGTGGGGCGGGCAGCACTGGATGCTGCCACAAACAGGCAGCCAGGCTCCTACACTCACCTTGGGGTTTCATGAGAGGCAGCAGCTCCGTGCAGACGTCCCGGGTACCAAAAAAGTTTGTTTTCATCGTCACTTCTGCTTTAATATGAAACGGTGTGGGATCATTCACTTTCAGGAGAGAAGGAGGTATAGTTAGTAAATAGTAGCCATGTGGTAACATTCCACAGAATGACATAAAATGTGAACTTTGTGTAAAATTGGCGCCCATGCAATGACCGTTTCCTTGTTCCCGGATGTTCCCTAGTGTGTGAGATGGTGCCATTCCCGGAGGCTGGTGAAGGGTGCACGATGGGATCTCTGAACCGGTTTGTGCAGTGTTCTTGTTTATTGAAAAATCCATTCCACATTCACCCCCTTGCCCTCAAGGCTAAACCGGGAGAAACTGTGACAGCCTAGAAAAGACTCCCAGGCATCTGAGCCAAGAACACAAAGATGCTTTGGCCACAAAGCCCTTCAGCTTCTCTTCCACTATGATCTAGTGGCCCCCCTGCCCCCTGCCCCCTCCCTCTCCTACTTCCCTCGGGAGCCATCCTGCACCCCATACGTGCCAGGAGCCCCATTGTACCGATACCCCGACATACCAGCCACCTTGGCTGGAGGTGCTGGGCTGACCCCCCGCTGCGACCACCCAGCCTTTTACCCTTGAAGCCGATGCCCGCGTTGTTGACCAGCACGTCCAGGCCCCTGTACTCCTTGCGCAGGAAGTCGCGCAGGGCGCGGATGCTCTGCAGGTCCTGGATGTCCAGCTGGTGGAAGCGCGGGCTCAGGCCCTCGGCCTGCAGCTGCTGCACGGCCGCCTGGCCCCGCGCCGGGTCCCGCGCCGTGAGCACCACGTCCCCCGAGAACTGGCGGCACAGGGCCCGCACGATGGCGAAGCCGATGCCCTTGTTGGCCCCGGTCATGAGCGCCACGCGGCTGCAGGACGACATGGCCGGGCAGGTGGCTCGTGAAGCACTTGCGTGGAGAGCAGAGCGGTCTGGGGATGCCCAGCGGTGGCGACCAGGGCTCCCGCGAGGCTCCGAGCATCAGCGCATGTGCTGGACTGGGCGCCAAGGCGCCTCTTGCCCAGTGCGCAGGCGCGCAGTCCCCGCCTCCTCTGGGCGTGGCCCAGGGACCCGCCCACGGGTGTTTGTTACCTAAACAAGGGCCACCTGTAGGTTTACAGCTGGGCTGGCCCAGGTCTGAGGCCACTGTCTGCTGGCTGAGCCTGCTTGTCAACAGAAAATCATTTTGATTGGCTGGGTGGCTACCTTTAAACTCAGTGGTGGGCAAACTCCTTAGTCAACAGAGCCAAATATCAACAGTACAACGATTGAAATGTCTTTTGAGAGCCAAATTTTTTAAACTTCTTCTAACGCCATTTCTTCAAAATAGACTCGCCCACGCCGTGGTATTTTGTGGAAGAGCCACACTCAAGGGGCCAAAGAGCCGCATGGGGCTCGCGAGCCGAGGTTTGCTGACCACTGTTTAAACTGAACCCTTATCCTTGGTTCTCCAAGGGTTTTTCCTGCGATTCCCCTAACGAGGCTTTCACAGTTGCGACTGAAGAAATGGAACATTTGTACAGATTGCCCTCCATCCTGGCCCCCTAGCCCCCCGTCCCCCCGGATTTTTTAAAATATATTTTTATTGCAATCAGAGTAGAAGGCAGAGAGAGAGAGAGAGAGAGAGAGAGAGAGAGAGAAACATCAATGATGATTGGTTGTCTCATGCACGCCCCCCACTGGGGATGGAGCCCACAACCTGGGCATGGTCCTTGACTGGAATTGAACCTGGGACCCTTCAGTCCGCAGGTTCTGCCCACTGAGCCAAATCAGCTAGGGCTCCCCCTGCCGCCATATTTTAAAAAATATAACTTGAAAACGGAAGTCTTTGGAACTGGAACTGTGGAATAAGCTGTGTGAACATGACAAGCGCTCACGTGTGTGTTGATTTGTCCCCTAAGTGTGTGAAAGCAAAGCTCCCGGTTTATCCCTGGCTGGTTGTCATATGACAGTGGGCAACTATTCATGTGACTCATGCCAGGCTTACCACCCCCCTAGACCAGCGATTTTCAACCATTGTGCCACGGTTGAAGACATTTTAAAACATGCAATGCCTACTTATTCAGGGGCACTGACCTCTTTTCCCTTAGGTTGTCAAGGTAAAAAAGACAACAGCCTACATACAAGCATGTCACACTCAAAGGCTACCACGGGCCAAATAAACAAGGTTTAAGTTTATAAGGGCCACAAAAAAGCCCAAAAGCTTCAATTTTCATAGCAACGTAGGTTTATTTCAATAGAGACATACTGAATACAAAGGGCTGACATAAATGAGTAATTGTTAATGAGTATTTGTTGTGTGCCGCATGCGGCCCGTGGGCCAAAAGCTTGACATGCTTAGCCTACACAACAAGAGCTGACACGTGTTGGTGAATCAAAATTATGCTATTTTTTTTGTCAGATCGGAAAAAAAATACATATATTTTTGGTGTGTCGCAGAATTTTAGTAAATTAGTTTGTGTCCATGAAATGAAAAAAGTTGAAAATCGGTGCCCTAGCCCTAGCCAGTTTGGCGCAGTGGCTAGCGCATCAGACTGCAGAATGAAGGGTCCCAGGTTCTATTCTGGTCAAAGGCACATACCAGGGTTGTGGGCTCAGTCCCCAGTGCGGGGGGGGGGGGGGGAGTGTACAGGGTGCAGCCAATCGATTCTCTCTCATCATTGATGTTTCTATCTCTCTCTCCCTCTCCCTTCCTCTCTGAAATCAATAAAAATATATATTTAAAAAATCGGGGCCTTAGTCACTTGCAAGGTCATTTAGTTACCTGTATCCAGATGCTCCAGTGCAGAGGTACCAGGTAGCTTTGTAGCCTTTCTCATACTCAGAATAACTTGTCAGGATGCATCCTCAGAAAGTGGATCCTCAGGAAGTTCATAAATTAGTTGTGATGGGAAATGAACTTTCTTCCTATTTAGTACTCACACCAGAGGAGATAGGGGAGTATAAAGCCCAGTTTCATCTCTGTGCTGTCCCTTATGGAAGCTACGGAGCCACAGGTGGCCATTTAAATGTTATTTTAATCACAATGATACGATTTAAATTCCGTTCTTCAGTTGCACTAGCCACATGTCCAGTGCTCAGTAGGCACATGTGTTAGTGGCCGCTGTATGGGACAGTGCAGACATGATGGTATCAACACAGCAGCAAGTTTGGCGGGAAAGCAAGCTTTAGGCAGAATCCAATTATACTGCAGTTTCAAAGTAGGTTTGGCAAAAAACCAAAACTAATGATCACGGAAAGACCTTTACTTTTTTTGAGTGAAACTTTCATGGTGATAATTGCAGGTTCATTCCCACCCCCCCCCCCCCCCCCGCTCCGCCCCACCGCCGTTTTCCTCAGTGGTAACATTTAGGAAAACTGTAGTACAGCCCGGCCAGGCATCTCAGTGGTTAGAGCACCCTCCCCATACACCAAGTTGTGGGTTCGATCCTCCCTTAGGGCACATACCAGACTCAACCAATGAATGCATCAGTAAGTGGAATAACAAATGGATGTCTCTATCTCTCTCTCTCTCTCAAGTCAATAAATAAATAAAAATTAAAAGAACTTACAGTACAATGTCACAATCAGAATATTGACACTCATGCAATCCACCCACCAATCATATTCAAATGTCCTCAGTTTTACTTGTACTTGTGAATGTGTTTGGAGCTATGCAACTTTATCACTTCTGTAGGTTTGTATATCCACTACTATTGTTAAGATATAAAACATTTCCATCAGCATAAACATCTCTCCTATTGCTCTTTTTTTAACCAAACATACTATCTCTTGCCCACGACCCCCAACCCTATCTCTTAGGAACCACTAATCTCATCTCCATTTCCAAAATTTCACTGTTTCAAAATGTTACATAGATGGAGTCATATGGTATGTATTTAGGATTTTTATTTTCATTGAGGATGACTTAAGAGCTTTGTTTTGGATTTTCTCCCTTGCCGGGGTTCTTTTCCCAGCCTTACAAAGGGTTCAACATTCTGGAGAAAGGGGCTGCGCGTAGATAATTAAAGAGTCCGGAGAAGAAAGATAATTTTGAAAGGCATTGGGGGGTCAGAGGATCTTCAGCTGAAGGAACTAAAGACTACTTCCTTGTCTAGGACCCTGTGCTTTTTTATAAACACAATTTGTCCTAAGGCAAGGCGGAAATATACACTTCAAAGGGTAAGGTATCAAAGGGTAGGGTACAGAAGCATTGTCAGTTTGGGGAATAGCCTACAGCTGTTCAGGTGTTTGGACAACAGGAGGCAGTAAAATGCCCTGAGCTGTCTGGCAGCAGACAATCCTATTCAGGTTTGGGGGAAGTGCGGTTTAGCCGTTTCCAACAGGTAAACTACATATGCGGCTCACCCTTGTTGAGCTGCCCAAGCCCCATCAACCTTTTGATGGAACTCTTGTAATTATTACATGCTGGAATTGGTTCCCGGCACTCCCTTATCCAAATACTAGTGGCCTGGTGCATGGATTTGTGCACACTGAAAGGAAATTAATTAGAAGAAATATTTTAATATGAATGTCAATAAAAACAACCAAATTCAGGATCGACAATGACAGATCAAAACACACACGTGCGATTGGAGCCAGTGAGAGCTTTATATGTATCGAGTATGTGCCAGTCAATGTTTATTTTTAAATTGCCAGTGTGCACCATATGTACCACCTGATGGGCTGGTTGGTCGGATAGTTGTATGAACGTATGGTCGGTCACTTAGCCTTTTATATGTATATAGACTAGAGGCCCAGTGCACCAATTCATGCACTGGTGGGGTCTGGTGGCCCGGCCCCAATCAGCGGATTGGGCCCTGGCCTGTTGGGAGGAGGAGATGGTGGGAGGTTGGCTGGCTGGCCCACCCCAATTGGGGCTTGATCAGGGACAGGCCGGCTGTGGGGAGGGGCTGTGAGTGATTGGCCGCTAGGCCCCACTCCCAAATGGGGTAGGGGGGGCAATCAGGGGTCACTGGCTGTGGGGTCACTGGCTGTGGGAGGGACTGTGGGAGGTTGGCCAGCCAGCCCCATCCCCAATTGGTGTGTGTGGGGCTGATTGGGGGAGGAACTGGTTGGGGAAGGGGCTGTGGGCCGATAGGGGTGGTGGGGGCTGATCGGGGGCCAGTAGCCTGGGGGAGGGGCCATGGGTGGTTGGCCAGCTGGCCCTTTCCCTGATCAGAGTGGGGGGGGCAATCAGGGGAGGAGCTGGCTGGGGGGAGGGGCCTCGGGCTGATCCAGGTGGTGGAGGACCATCAGAGCGGGGGTCGGTGGGCCCCTGATCAGGGTGGGAGGGCCAATCTGGGGTGGAGCCAGGCAGGGGGAGGGGTTGCAGCAGATTGTCCAGCTGGCCCCACCCCCTATTGGGATGGGTGCTTGGCTGTCCGCCCACCCTTCATCAGGGTGGGAGAAGCTGATCAGGGGTGTGGCCAGATGGGGGGAGGGGCTGGGGAGGTTGGCAGGCCGGCCCACCCCCCATTGGGCTGGTTTGCTGGCCACAGTGGGCGTCATAGCGACCTGTCATTCCCGTCGTTATGGCGTTCTGGTTGCTGGCTTTTTATATAGATAGATAGGCTTGGTCTGTCACTTGCTGGACTCTTTCTACACCACCCTTTACTCTCTTGTATAGCTGGGGTGAGCCAGTGTTAGAAGGAAGGGGATGGGTTAAATTTACTAAGAGGGCCACTCAGCGATAGCACATGGTGTGTAGGGAACTTTGGTGAGGGGCCTGCTGTTTCAAAAGGCCTATTCTAAGAGGGCATGAATCATGGTTTTCAGCCTGATTTGCTTATCATTTTGGTACTGGTAGCAACACAAGAACTGACAGGTCAGTAGGGCAGGATCCTCCAGAAAATACAATATATAAAACATCACGTAGTAACGAGAATTTAGCATATGATGTAAGTGGCATTAACAATTAATGGGGGAAAGGAAGAATTATTCCAAAAATGGTACTGGGATAATGACTGGCAAGAAAAAACAAACACCAATTAATTTCCTAAAGAGAGAGAAAGTGTTTTCTCACTTTCTAAAGCATTGTTTTATTTATAACACCATAAAACAAGAATGAGAAAACGCAAGTAAAATGTATATTTTTCAATTTGGGAAAAGAACTTTGTAAGTCTGGAGCAGGAGGACTCACAAAGGGAAGTACTGATTGACTGGACTATGGGAACCTTTTTGAAAATGTACTTTGAAAAGCATGCTAATGTAAAGCCAGTGAATTAAGCTCTATTTGGATGATTTTGTATCTTTTTTTTTGCTCTGTCAAATTTGTGTCTTGGTCCGGGTGGCATGTTTGAGCCCCTCCCACTCCCCATACACGGCACCTTGTCTGGGTTTGAACATCCTTGATTTCTGTTATTACTGCTGTTGGCCAATTGGCGACCCTTAAGCTGTGAGAGTCAAATCTGAGGTCATCCTGGCTGCTATATGGAAAAAGAATTTTATCACATCACATCTGTTAACTTGTGGAATAAACTCCCATCTTCACTATCCCACCTGTGCACGAATTTGTGCACCGGGCCTCTAGTTGTTACATAAGTTACTACGCTCTCAAGGTCTTCCCTTGCCCAGGCTTACTGACCCTCACAAAACTCAGCTTGATCCTGGCTTTGCTTCTTACCCTGCTTGTTTAGGGTGGCCAGTAAGTCTTCCTACAGGGTACAGCATGGACTTTGAGTCGGGGAATCAATGTGTGGCTGAGCTGTTTAGTAGATAAGTAACTACAAACAATTGACTTGATTCTGTCAAAGATAAAACTGGATACTGAAGGGGTAAGGCAGATTTGAACCAGTAATAGACTATTGCAATAGGGAAGAGGGTCCAGCATGAACTGAACTCAACGGGGCATTTTAAAGGGAGAGTGAGGGAGCGGGGTGGGGGACCAGAGGGACTTGAGTCAGGGAAGTGAAACATTCCTATCAATGTAAACGCTGATTAGGGCAGTTGTGTGGAAGGCAGGGGCTCTGTCCTTTCTGATAATTACATTTCAAAGCAATGGCTTTCAGGTCCTTGAGAAAGACACTCCTGAGCTGTAGGAGATACATAATATCACCCGCGCACTGAAGGAGGATTCTCACAGTGTAAGCCTTTTTAGTCAATGCTCTAAGGAAGCTTGGTAAAGGGCCAGCCATCAAGTGTTACCTAGAACAAAAAGTAAATTCTGCTGGCCGCCTTGAGCCCCTTAAGGGGAGCAAGGTCATTCTGGGGAAGCAGCCTGGAGATGTTAGAAACAATGTTAGTGTTTAAGTCTTTAATGTGGGAGGGGTGGAGTCCATGAAATCACTCTTGCTGAGTCTGAAGATTGTGTACCTGAAGGTTGATGACGCGTGGCGATGAAGGCTCAGAAGAGCTTGGCTAGAGTTTGGTCAAGGAAAATGGGAGGATACGTTATCTTCCTTCCCCATAAAAAACAAAAACAAAAACCAAAATGTTTTGTTTGCTCCTTTCTTCCTGTTTGGAATGTATTGTGTGAGAGTGTGATGACTGAAGCTGTAGCAACTGTCTTGAGACCAGGAGGAAGCAAACCAGAAGGTCAATAGCCAACTCCCTAAGAAGGGTATTATGTGGAAAACTAGAAAAAGCATTGATTTTTGATGACATCACTGACTCTTGGGTCTAAATCTGGGACCATCAATTCCCAGCCCCTCCCTCCTATCCTTTTCAGCAAACTTTAAATTTTAGAATAGATTTATTGAAAAGTTGGAAATGTAGTGTTAACATTGTAAATCAGCAAGCTAAAACAGAAGACGCCTTCATCAATAAGCCCAATTAATTTGGAGTCTTTTATTATGCTGGCAGGCTCAGAGGAATATTGCTTCTCAAATTCTGGGCCCCAACATGGAGGAAGTCTTCCCTTTTTATACTTTTCCTAGTCCTTTGTCTCCCAAATTTGGAATGAGACTTCCGGGCCTTCTGAGAAAGAAGCCCTGTGTGCTGGGAAGGGGCCATGAGACCATGTCTCAAGGCCTGGCCTGGTGCCAGCACTGACAACTCTGTCTGGGGCATGGTTTATGGCCTCTCTGGAATGGGAGTAGTTTTATTTTCCCTATTATTTAAGCAAGCAAGCGTTTACAGAAGCCAAAATAGCAGGGTTAAAATTGCAAATATTAGTTTTTACACAAGATGGAGGTTACTATGCTTCAGTAGTACAGAGAATGCTAATATATCCCTTATCAAATTTCCCCAACTATTAACCATCTTACTATGATGGCTCACTTGTCACAAGTAAGAAACTACCATTGGAACAGTAGTAATAACTGAGCTCCATGCTTTATTTGAATTTTACTAGTTCCCCCCTAATGCCCTTTTTCTATTTCTGGATTCCCTACAGAGTACCACATTACATTATCTGTCTTGTCACCTTAGTTTCCTCTGGTTTATGACAGATTCTCAGTTTCCTGGTGTTTCGTGACCTTTGACACAGTTTACGAGTACTGCTCAGGTGTTTTGGCGTTTGTCTGATGTTCTTCTCAAGGAAGAACTCGGTTGTAGGATTTGGGGGAGGAAGACCACAGGGGTGAAGTGCCCTCCCTATACCCTGGCATGCTATCACCATAATTCATTACTGACCATGTTAACCCTCAGCACCTGGCCAGGCATGGCTTGCCAGGTTTCTGCACTGCACACTTACTTTTCCCCACTTTCCATACTGCATTGTACACTTAGAAGCAAGTCACTAAGCCTATCTCACAATTCCGGGGGCGATGGGGGGGCAGAAATTGAGCTCCATCTCCGCACAGGGAGGAGTATTTACTTAAAAGATATGGACTTCTCCTGCGAGGCTGATCCTGGGAGAACTAGGCCAGGGAGGGTGAAATGGGGCGGGCACGCGGGGTGGGGCGGGACTTGCTGAGCAAAGGGGCGGGGCGGGGCACGCGGGGCGGGGCTAGCCGAGCAAAGGGGCGGGGCGGGACTAGCTGAGCAAAGGGGCGGGGCAGGGCTAGCCGGGCAAAGGGGCGGGGCGGGGCTAGCCGAGCAAAGGGGCGGGGCGGGACTAGCCGGGCAAAGGGGCGGGGCAGGGCTAGCCGGGCAAAGGGGCGGGGCGGGACTAGCCGAGCAAAGGGGCGGGACGGGACTAGCCGAGCAAAGGGGCGGAGCGGGGCACGCGGGGTGGGGCGGGCACGCGGGGTGGGGCGGGACTAGCTGAGCAAAGGGGCGGGGCAGGGCTAGCCGGGCAAAGGGGCGGGACGGGACTAGCCGAGCAAAGGGGCGGAGCGGGGCACAAGAGGCGGGGCGAGGCACGCAGGGGCGGGGCGCGTCGGGGAATCGGGGGCGGCGGGAAGTTCTGGCTGCCTGGGCTCGCTGTTCCGGCGTCGAGGCGGAGACGGAGACGGAGACAGAGGCGGAGCAAAAGGGGGGTTGGATGCCGGCCCTGAGGGTCAGGCCTGGGACGTGCGTAGGAAGTCCCTCCCCTCCGCTGGTCCGCACTTAAGCTGCGCTCCACGCCGACGGGCCCCTGAGTTTTCCTGTTCGCGACTCCGGGTCGGGGGACGGACCACGTCGGGTGCGGGCGTCCCCGGCGCTGCGGGAACACACCGCGCATGCCCCCGGCGGAAGCCCGCGGCGGGGAGGGGGCTCCGCCGGGCGGCCCAGGACTTGGCTTCGGTTAGTGAGGACGCGGGGCGCGCCAGCCGCTCCCTCCGCGGAGGCCCGAGTCTGGTCTTAACTCGCGGTCACCGGTGCGGTTTGGGTCTCCCTGGGCCAGCCGCCCCGCCGCCGTCACCTTGGAGACCGTCCGGGCGCCAGGTGAGCCGGAAGCACTTCCGGGCCGGGGCCTCCGGTTGCCCGGGTAACGGGAGCAGCTGGCGCTGGAGCGTTGCTACTATGTTACTTTTTTGATGTAAAAAGAACTGAGTTCGTGTCGCAAACTCCGCTAGGCCCGGAAGTGGTTCCTCTGGCGAACGTTGGCGCGCGAGGCGCAGGGCAGCGGGGTGGGAGCTGCGGGTGGGACGGGGAGGAGGGTCTGCGCCCTGGGCGGCGTCACGCCGGCTCCGCGTGCAGAGCTCGCACGCCCCCGGGGACCCGCGCAGCTGGCCCGAGTCTGTGCGGGCGGAGCGCGGGGCGCCGGGGGCGCGGGGCGCGGGGCACGGGGGGGCGAGTCGGGCTCGGCTCGCCACCTTTTGGTCGATGAAGCAGGGGGACCCTTGCAGGGCCGAGGCGGGTGGTAACAGTGCCTGGAGCTCTTGGCTTGTTACTCATGTCTGCCCGGTGTCGGTGGTGGATTTTAAGAGTTGTGTGGTTAAAGGGCACACAGAAAAGCCTAATTCTCCCAGGGTACTGTCACCGAAGCATTCATGCACATGGAAGTCACAATAGGAGTGTATAAAAGTCACCATAACGCCCCTCCCCTTGCACATCTTGGGCTATCTTTCCTTAAGTCTTCTGGTTTTATAAACATACATATTGTGTTCCCAATCAAACCTAAAAGGGATCATTGATGTTTCTGTCTATCCTCTCCCTTCCTCTCTGAAATCGATAAAAATATATTAAAAAAAAGGGGATCATTGAGTTTGTAATGTTCTGAAACTTTGTTTTTCTCCTTGGACATTTCTACACCTTAGCTTATATTTTTTCCTCCTGTTGATGGCTACATAATATTCCAGTATCTGAATCTTGGTGTTGTTTTAATTCTCACCTGAGGATATTTTTATTTTATTTTAAATACTAAAAAAAATTGATTTCAGAGATAGAGAGCAATTGAGAGAGAGAAACATTGATGAGAGAGAACATAGATCGGCTGCTTCCTGCACATTCCCTACTGGGGATCAGCCTGCAATCTGGGTATGTGCCCTGACTGGGAGTCAAACTGGGGTCTCCTGGGTGCATTGGTCCACACTCAACCACTGAGCCACACCAGCTGGGCTTTTTTTTTTTTTTAATTTTAGAGAGGAAGGGGAGAGAGGGAGAGAGAAACATTGATGTGAAAGAGGAACATCTACCAGTTGCCTCCTGTACATGCCTACGGTATAAATTTATATATATATATATATATATATATATATATATATATACACACACACACACACACACACACACACACACATACACACACACATTTTTTTTAAAAAAAGGAACTGTTTTAGAAGGACCAGTAAAATGTGCATTCCATTACTGCACAAGGGATCATGATTTAGCTCTCTGTATAAAAGTTCTGTATATAAAAACACTTTAGAGAAATGGTTTACCAAATGATATATATTTGTTGATTTAAATTTTTATAGGTACCAAGAACAGTAATTATCTTACATTGGGAGAAGGAGCAGAAGAAGTGCTTTTTATTTTCAATTGGGCACCTAAACAGAAATTGCAGTTGTAGTATGAAGAAGGGAAGAGGAAGAACAAGCCGGATCAGAAGACGAAAACTCTGCAGAAGTTCTCAGTCAAGAGGAGGTACAGTTTTTATTTTTTTTGGTGCCGGTGATATAAAAAAGGATCTTTTGTTGCTTGATAGTAACAGATGCATATAGCTTTTCTCAAAGGCACATGGGCAATGTTCACAGAGAATATTTCTTAAATAATTCTCTTTGTAATTGTGCCATTGTATGCTTTTTAACCCTTGTGGGAATATAAACATATTTATCCTTCCTGGGCAATGTTTACAGAGAATATACTATCTTGTAAAGAGGGAATATGCTAATTGACCATCACGCCCTCACAAAGATGGCGGTGCCCACAGCCAATAAGGAGGAAATATGCTAATTGACTGCCACACCCTCAAAGATGGCTGCGCCCACAGCCACAAGATGGCAGCGTCCAGTCCCCTCAGCCCCGCCAGCCACCCAGGGCTGGCCTGAGGCACAGGCAAGCCTCGGGTGTCGGCTGCCCAGCCGCCCAGGGCTGCCCGAGGCTCAGGTAACCAGGGCTGGCAGAGACTTGCGCTACCGGCAGTGGCAGCAGCAGAGGTGTGATGGGGCGTCGCCTTTCCCTGATTGACAGGTTGCCACCTGTCCCTGAGGGCTCCCGGACTGTGAGAGGGGGCAGGCTGGGCTGAGGGATCCCCCCACTCCAGTGCATGAATTTTCATGCACCGGGCCTCTAGTTTCTTAAATAATTCTCTTTGTAATTGTGCCATTGTGTTCTTTTTAACTCTTGTGGGAATATTAACATATTTCTCCTTCCTTCAACTGTGTCTTTTCTGGGGACTCCCAGGTTTCTGTTTCTAGTCCTGCCCGCTCTCCTGTCCTCTAATTACCTGCAAGGTATCAATGTTTGGATATAAACTCCCCATTTTGAGTTCCCTGTCACCCGGTTTGAAGACATACTGTCTGTGAAAGTGCCTGGCTAACTGGGAGGTACTACATTGGTAACGGTCAATTTTACCAGTTGCTTCTGCCTCTTTGAGACGATCATATGTTTTTTCTTTTTAGTTTACATTATTTGTACATTTTAAAATTCATTTCTTTTTATGATAACACTGAGACAATTCATCAGAGATTTTCTTTTTAAATGGTAATCTGATTTTATAGTGATTTTAATCACCATTTTTTCTTCCATTGATTAGTGAATGAGAGCTACAAGCCTGAATTTATAGCGCTTAAGAAGTGGTTGAAAGCTAGGAAGTTTGAAGATACAAATTTAATACCTGCTTGTTTTCCAGGTGAGTCTGGCTGTCAGTTCTCATGACCTTTGTCACAGGTGACGTGGGCACAGGTGACAGGAAAGCAGGGCTGAGCCTAGTAGGCGGCTGTATTCTCTCGGGGAGCGTATCTCGTATTGTGTCAGACTTCCTGCCTTGTAGCTGTAATTTTCTTTTAAAAAATATATTTTTATTGATTTCAGAGAGGAAGGGAGAAGGAGAGATAGAAACATCAATTATGAGAGAAAATCATTGATTGGCTGCCTCCTTCATGCTCCGTACTGGAGGTTGAGCCCACAACCCAGGCACGTGCCCTGACCGGGAATCAAACCCTGATCTGGTTTATAGCTCGACTCCCAACCACTGAGCCGTGCAGGCCAGGCTGTAGCTGTAATATTTGAGAACGTGGATTAACATGCTTTACCTTGTTCTAAAAGTAAATTGAAGTGGCTTATGGGAAGACATTCCAGAATGGTGAAATAAAATTCGAAATTACAAAAGGGGGATGGGAATAGAAAAATAAGGCGAAGGCAGGAATAAGGATAATTCATAGAAGTTGTGATTATAGGACCTTGCGCCCTCTCAGAGGCGAGCCACCAATTTGATGCTCCTTTCCAGCAGTGTAGACAAGGTACATGGCCAGTGACCCGAGTCTTAGTGCTGTTGTCTGTCAGCAGAAGCGCAGACATTCCCGGAACTTAGTCTGTAATAAGCTTTACTTTCACAAGGTCCTTGTGGCCACTTCCCGCCTCGCCTTAGTAAGTGTAGGTGGCCATGCTCTGTTTTCTGAACTTTGTCCAGTTTCTTCCTGCACCCCCCACACCCCTTTCCCCCCCGAGAGTTGTCAGTCCACTCCCTTTCTATGCCCCTGATTCTATTATATTCACCAGTTTATTCTGTTCATCAGATTTTTTATTCACTTTATTTTTAGGTTCACTTGTTGATAGATATGTATTTGTTGTTCATAATTTTTATCTTTACTTTTCTCTTCTTCTTCCTCTTCTTAAAGAATACCCTTCAGCATTTCATATAATACTGGTTTGGTGGTGATGAACTCCTTTAGCTTTTTCTTGTCTATGAAGCTCTTTATCTGCCCTTCAATTCTGAATGATAGCTTTGCTGGGTAGAGTAATCTTGGTTGTAGGTTCTTGCTATTCATCACCTTGTATATTTCTTGTCACTCCCTTCTGGCCTGCATAGTTTCTGTTGAGAAATCAGCTGACAGTCGAATGTACTCCCTTGTAGGTAACTAATTGTTTTTCTCTTGCTGCTTTTAATATTCTCTCTCTGTCTTTTGTCCTTGGCATTTTAATTATGATGTGTCTTGGTGTGGTCCTCTTTGGATTCCTTTTGTTTGGGGTTCTGTGCGCTTCCTGGACTTGTAACTCTATTTCTTTCACCAGGTGGGGGAAGTTTTCAGTCATTATTTCTTCAAATAGGTTTTTAGTATCTTGCTCTCTCTCTTCTTCTGGCACCCCCATAATTCGGATGTTGGTACGCTTGAAGTTGTCCCAGAAGCTCCTTACTCTATCTTCATATTTCTGGATTCTTTTTTCTTTTTGCTTTTCCAGTTGGGTGTTTTTTGCTTCTTCATATTTCAAATCTTTGACTTGATTCTTGGGATCCTCTAGTCTGCTGTTGGATCTCTGTATATTATTCTTTATTTCAGTCTGTGTATGCTTAATTTCTATTTGGTTCTTTTTCATATCCTTGAGGGTCTCACTATATATTTCTTAGAGGTTTCTAGAAGATTCTTGAGTAACCTTATATCTGTGGTTTTGAACTCTATATCCTGTAGTTTGCTTTCCTCCATTTCTTTCATTTGTGACATGTTTCTTTGTCTCCACATTTTGGCTGCTTCCCTGTGTTGATAGGGTGGCTTCGTGTGCTATGTGTCCTATAGGGCCCAGTGGCTCAGCCTCCCCAGTCACCTGAGGTGAATGCTCTTGGTGCACCCCTTTGTTGGTTGTGTGCACAGTCTTGTTGTAGTTAAGCGTTTTTTGCTGTTGGTATCACTGGGAGGAATTGACCTCCAGACCAGTTGGCTATGAGGACAAGTTGTGTCTACAATGGGAGAACTGCTGTGCTGGAGACACCCTTATGGGGCAGGACTTGCTTCAGTGGGGCTTTGGTGCTCACTGAGTCTGCCCCCTGAGTGTGTCCCTATGGGTCTGAGGAGTTGTAATCTGGATGGTCCCTCTCTGACCCCTGGGTACACTGGCTCTTGGATCTCCAAGGAGGTGCTAAGTCAACCCCTGCCTGAGGCCGCCCAGCAGGAGTTACAGAGAGATCTGCAGATTTCTCCTCTTAGTTTGGGGTTGGGAGGTGCCCAGATGAGGCCCAGCTGTGAAGCAATGCAGGCTGCTGATGAGCCTTAGGTCGTCTTTTGGAAGCTCTGGGGTTCTTTGACCCAGCTGCAGATTGTGAGGTTAGGTTGCAAAAGGCCAGGCCATTCATATGCAAATGCCTCTGTGCACAGCTTGGGTGGGGTTGTAAATTAGGTGGGGCGTGGTCTCAGGGAATCACTGGGCGGAGCAAACCGCAATGGCTGCCAGTCTGCTCTGCTCTGATAGGTCCCTGGGTCTCTGTGTCCTGCGGCCCCGTGCAGGAACAATGAACGCTGCCACAACCTCTGATAGAAAGCCGCCCTCGAGCCAAAACCGGTTTGGCTCAGTGGATAGAGCGTCAGCCTGCGGACTGAAGGGTCCCGGGTTCGATTCCGGTCAAGGGCATGTACCTTGGTTGCGGGCACATCCCCAGTGGGAGGTGTGCAGGAGGCAGCTGATCGATGTTTCTCTCTCATTGATGTTTCTAACTCTCTATCCCTCTGTCTTCCTCTCTGTAAAATATCAATAAAATATATTAAAAAAAAAAAAAAAAAAAAAAAAAAGCCGCCCTCGTGTTCCCGCCTGATGCCAGACAGTCCAGTTTCTCCAGAGTCTCGCCCGGAACTGGAGTTCAGAGCAGTTGGGAGTTTGTATCTCCCTCCCGATTGGAAAAGACCACAGCGTACTAGGTCGCCAGCCCATTTCCACATGCGCCTCCGTACCTTCACTCTTCCGCACCTCTGCACCTCCTACCCGTCTAGATGTGCTTTTCTCTTTCCTCCTTGTTGTAGAACTGGCTCTCAGCCAGCCTTCCCGTGGTTCTGGATGATCCGTTTTTTCTTTTAGCTGTAGTTTTTTTTTTTCTCTCTCTTTTTTTAAAATATATTTTATTGATATTTCACAGAGAGGAATGGAGAGGGATAGAGAGCTAGAAACATCTATGAGAGAGAAACATCGATCAGCTGCCTCCTGCACACCTCCCACTGAGGATGTGCCCGCAACCAAGGTACATGCCCTTGACCTGAATCGAACCTGGGACCTTTCAGTCCGCAGGCCGACGCTCTATCCACTGAGCCAAACCGGTTTCAGCTAGCTGTAGTTTTGATGTGGTTGTGCAAGACAGCAAGTTCAGGTGTTTACCTATGCCGCCATCTTGGTTCCTCTCCTGCTTTGTTTTTTTTTGTCTATAAAGTTTTACATATGTCTCCTTTTTGCCCAGTTGACCCCCTCTCCCGCAGCCATTCCCACCCCGGGCAAGCCCCCACTGCCCCAGTGTCTGTGTCCATTGGTTATGCTAATATGCATGCACACAAGTCCTTTGGTTGCTCTCTAACCCCCCCTCTCCTCCATTTGTCTCTGGATCTATTCTTGTTCATCAAATTATGTTGATCATTATATCCCACATATGAGTGAGACCATGTAATATTTCTCTTTCTCTGACTGGCTTATTTCGCTTAGCATAATGCTCTCTGGTTTCATCCATGTTGTTGCAACTGGTAAAAGTTCCTTCTTTTTTATAGCAGCGTAGTATTCCATTGTGTAAATGTACCACATTTTTTTTTTTTAAATATATTTTATTGATATTTCACAGAGAGGAAGGGAGAGGGATAGAGAGCTAGAAACATCGATCAGCTGCCTCCTGCACACCCCCCACTGGGGATGTGCCCACAACCAAGGTACATGCCCTTGACCGGAATCGAACCTGGGACCCTTGAGTCCCCAGGCCGACGCTCTATCCACGGAGCCAAACCGGTTTTGGCTGTACCACATTTTTTTAATCCACTCGTCTGCTGATGGGCACTTAGGCTGTTTCCAAATCTTAGCTATTGCAAATTGTGCTGCTATGAACATAGGGGTGCATATATCCTTTCTGATTGGTATTTCTGGTTTCTTGGGATATAGTCCTAGGAGTGAGATTACTGGGTCAAATGGGAGTTCCATTTTTAACTTTTGGAGGAAACTCCATACTGTTCTCCACAGTGGCTGCACCAGTCTGCATTCCCACCAGCAGTGCAGGAGGGTTCCTTTTTCTCCGCATCCTCGCCAGCACTTGTCATTTGTTGATGATAACCATTCTGACAGGTGTGAGGTGGTACCTCATTGTTGTTTTGATTTGCATCTCTCAGATGACTAGTGACTTTGAGCATGTTTTCATATGTCTCTTGTCCTTCTATATGTCCTCTTTCGAAAAGTGTCTATTTACATCCTTTGACCATGTTTTGATTGGGTCGTTTATCTTCCTTTTGTTAAGTTGTAGGAGTTCTCTGTAAATTTTGGAGATTAAGCCCTTATCGGAAATATCATTGGGAAATATGTTCTCCCTTGAACACTATGTTGTAGAAATATTGGTAAAGCATCTTCCAGGTTTATCCCATATGCCAGGTTCTGTTCATATGCAGAGGTGGATGGAAGTCGGTTAACAGTTGTGAGTACTCAAAACACAGTTTATTCTTGTATTATAATGCATGAATTATTGTATTATTTATTTGTATTTCAACTGTAAGCCTACTTTTGCCCATCCCTCTATGGTTGGAGATAAATTTCCACTTAAATTAGCATACAAGTCTAAGGAAGACCCCGCGGAGGAGGTCAGCCTAAGGGTCCCTAAGAGACCCAGCAGCCGCTCTGTGGAAGGTGCATGGTCTTTAGGTCTCGATTCTGCAGGCCACTTTCCCCTTCGAGGATCGCAAACCCAAGAGGAGGCCAGCACTTGTCCGTTTTCCAGAGCAGCGTCTTGACCCTCTGGGACTCAAAGGATACGAGACGCCGGCTTTGACGGTCATGCGCATCTTCTCTCCAGAGAGTGCTCTGAGACCTGGACGCTGCAGCAGCATTCACTCTTTCCTGTCTTTGCGTTCCTAGATACCGGAAGAGGGCTGATGAGCAAAACGTCCCTGCAGGTGAGAATCTCTCTTGTCCTTGAAACCCAGTGTAGATGTTGCTGCTTTGTTTTGTGGGTTGAAGCACGTGGAGTAAACATACGTTCGGCATACAGGCATGTTTCACTTACTGGATGTGTTTCAGTACAACTCTGCCAGTTAGAGCTGCTTGCCGCATACCGAGACAGACCCACGTAGCAGGGCTGCACAGGGCAGTTTATTTTGCCGTCACGTGTACGCGCCCTGGTAGGCGACCTGGCTGCTGTGGCATCCGTGGCCGTCAGAGGCCCAGGACTTAGCAGCTCTCTACCCACGCCCTTGGAGGGAGCCGCCACCCTCGGGCCCAGCGTGTGGCTCCTGGAGCCTGAGCAGCAGCACCAAGGGGTGAGGAAGGGCAGCTTCTCCCGGCAAGGAAATGGGACCCATGAGCCAGCCTCCTCTCAGCTGCCAGCGACGCGGTGCGCAGCCCCAGCGGCTGGGAGGCGACCCCTGTGGGCAGTGTCCTTCGGGGGGGGGGGTTGGGTGGTGAGGAGGAGCGAGGCCTGTTGGGTAGGCAGCCAGCGGTCTGCCACAGCAGATTTTATAAAGCAGATCATGTGATAGCCGTGCCAGGGGAGGGAGCCGCTCTCATCTGAGAGGAGGTAGAACCGAGCAGGCGGAGGGAGGAGGCTCGGTGCTGCCCCAGGGGCCAGCCTGCGGTGGCACCGGCGGGACAAGGCTCCGGACTGTGGGCTTCCGTGTCCTCACCTGGAAAACAAGGAGGGAATGGCATGGTGATCGGACCTCCCAGGTCCGTTTATGCCATTTAAAGCACATCTAATGCAGTTTTCTGTAAAGCTACTAATCAGTTCCTTAATTTATTTTTATTTCAAATTGTTTTAATTTCTCAATTTAATTTATATACACCCCAGCCTTGTACATACGTTTAGTGTAAAGAATGGTAACTTTTAGTGTTGTAATTCTATTATGCTATTTTAATTTTTAAATTACTTTATAATTTTTAATTTTGGCAAAATACATACTAGTATAAAATAAAACTTACCACTTTAAGTGTGCAGCTTATTGGCATTAAGTGCATGTACATTGTTGGGTAATATTGTTATTTTTTGAACAGAGGTGTAATTGACCTCATTCTATAGCAGACTTTGGAGAGGAGACATATACCTCTCATGTATAGAGCAGTGACTATAGGTTATTTTTTTAAATAGGTTTTTATTTACTTTAGAGAGAGAGGAAGGGAGAGGAGAAAGATAGAAACATTGATGAGAGAGAAACATGGATTGGCTGCCTCCTGCACACCGCCTACTGGAGTTTGAACCTGCAACCTGGGCATGTGCCCCGACCAGGAATCAGACCTTGACCTCCTAGTTCATAGGTCATAGGTCAATGCTCAACCATGGAGCCATGCCGGCTGGGCTGCACAGCTTTTAAGTGTTCAGTTTGATGAGTTTTGATGATGAAGAGATTTACCCCAAGGAACATATAGACCATTTTATCAAGTGGCTTTAAAAAAAATCCTCACCTGAGGCTATGTTTTTATTGATTTGGGGGGGGGAGAAAGAGAGAGAGAGAGAGAGAGAGAGAGAGAGAGAAGAGATCCACATGAGAGAGAAACATTGATAGGTTGTCTCCCTTACCCGCCCTGAGTGGAGAAGAACCTGAAACCTTGGTATGTACCCCGACTGGGAATCGAGCCACAACCTTTGGTGGTACAGGACGATTCTCTAACCACCGGGCCAGCGGGTGGATTTTTAAAAATCATAAAGTCACGGATGTTGGGGCAGGAGGAGGTGGTAGTGATGATCTAGTTTAATCTCGATTTACAGATGAGGCAACTGGAAATGGCACCCAGCTGATAGTCAGCTGGGATTTGTAACTGTGACACCAGTTTCAATGCAAGCAGGACCTCACACCGGCGTCCTGGCGCCTTCCTTGTTTCTGGTGTCCGTTACTTGCATCTTAATTTCCTTTCTCTGTTCCCATCTCCGTGGGAAGAGCTGTGTTTCGGCAGGTGTTAGACGAGCCCCTTGTGCTGGGTGCGCTGCCCTTGCTTTCGCAGGTGGACACAGGCAGGGGTCCTCAAACTACGGCCCGCGGGCCACATGCGGCCCGCCGAGGACATGGATCCGGCCCGCCGGGTGCCGCTGCCTGTCCTGCTTAGCAGCCGACGCGTCCCGGGCCCACAGTGCGCATAGGAATTTGTTCCTAGTTTTTTTTTTAAAAACTATAGTCCGGCCCTCCAACGGTCTGAGGGACAGTGAACTGGCCCCCTCTTTAAAAAGTTTGAGGACCCCTGGACTAGAGGGAGGGTGGCCATTTCTAGGACAGCCACTGGTACATGGGGTTGCACACATGGGGTTGAGTGTGTGTGGGTTCTGTCTGTCTCCTGAAGGAGCACCACTTCCTGGCCTGAGAGAGGGAAGGGACAGTTTGATCTGGGTTGTCAGTGTTGCCACACTCCTTTCTGGTGGAAGGTTGACAGTCACGTGATTGACCTTTAACTCCTGTGGGGGTTGTAGTGCCTGTGTGGGAGCAGCCTTGCCTACAGCGCTGACGCAGGGGCTTGGGAGTTAGTCGCCGGTGGTTGCTGTGGTCGGGTTATCCTGGGTTCTTAGTAGATGAAACGGAGGGCTTGAGAAGACGCGCACCCACAGGTCCTTCCCCAAGCATGGGCGTTCTAAACTTTGCTTTCTTTTTCGGTAAGGAGGGACAGGTGATTATTTCGTTGCCTGAGAGTTGCCTGCTCACCACGGACACAGTGATTAGGAGCTACTTAGGGGCGTACATTGCTAAGTAAGTGACCGCTCACATGCTACCGGGGCACTGCTTCTCCTTCAAGTGTGTACCATCGGCAGGTATGTCACCTAAGGCCGAGTTCAGGAGGACCCAGCCCCTTGCACAGCTGATACCTGAAATGGTGCAAAGGTCTACTCTGGGCTGTGAAGTTTGTTTTTAATTCATCGCAAACTGGGAGGTGGGTTTGAATCCTGATCTGTCCCAGAAACGGAAGATGAGATGGGATAATAAAGGAAGTCATGGCTGAGCGCCTTGCTCATAGTAGCTTGTTCTCCATCGTAGTAGAGCTTGACAAATGTTAATTGCTTTTTTATTTTTACCCTCATTGTACTTGCTTAAATTTGCTTTCAACTCTGAAGAGCTGTTGACATTATGAAAGAGTTAGTTTTATTTAGCATAGACGAGAGGGGGCCAGCCTTGGCGTGGAGAACTAATTTCCAGCTCATGTTATCCTGGGCCTCTGTTCGGGGCACTGAGGACAGAGTGCGTGAGATCCTCAGCAGAAGGGTTTCTAAATTATGAGGTTGAAAGATTGAATTGTTTCTTAACCCAGGGTAAATTCTGAATGTGTCCTCCCCCACCCCCTGCTAGCTTTTAAAAAAGTTAATATATATTTTTTTGATTTCAGAGAGGAAGGGAGAGGGAGAGGTAGATAGACACATCAATGATGAGTCATCGATCCATTGCCTCCAGCACGCCCCCTACTGGGGATCGAGCCTGCAACTGGGGCATGTGTCCTGACTGGAATTGAACCAGGACCTACCTATGTCTTGGTTCATAGATCGACACTCAACCACTGAGACACACTGGCTGGGCCCCACTGGCTTTTGTAAGAGGACTGATATATCTTTTTTTAAAAAAATATATTTTTATTGAGTTCACAGAGGAAGGGAGAGAGAGAGAGGGATAGAAACATCAGTGATGAGAGAGAATCATTGATCGGCTGCCTCCTGCACGCCCCCTACTGGGGATCGAGCCCGCAACCCAGGCATGTGCCCTTGACCGGAATTGAACCCGGGACCCTTCAGTCCGCAGGCCAACGCTGTATCCACTGAGCCAAACCGGCCAGGGCAGGACTGATATATCTATTGGTGTGAGTAGAGGCAAGGATGCTCTTAGTATTAATATTTTCCATGTCATTCTGAAATTTTGAGTAGAATGTATGGTAATATAGGAATCTAGATGTTGAAGGATTATTCTAAATACATTCATGCAGCATGAGATTTTTACTGTGAACAGATAAAAATCCTGCAGTGTATAATTTGCAATAGAGGTGGTAAGTTTAGGATTAAAATAGAAATACCTACATGTACCAGTGGATGTACTGGATTCTTTCCATCGCTTCCCCCACCACGTGCTCTATCGTTGTCCCAGCGAAACCAGTGGACTTCCAGCAAAAGCTTAAAGCTGGAGAACCAACTTGGAAGCAAAGAGGGGTTTTGCAGAAAGGAATCTTGCACACAAAGCTGGGACTCGGGTTAGTGAGTCCATTCTGGTGTGGACGTGACTTGCTCAGAGCACTGGTGTTGGGCGCTCTCTGGAGAGCAGAGCTTTGAGGAAGGAAGACCCTCCCACAGGCGCATGAAATCAACTGGGCGAGTGCTGACCGGCCCGTTTCTGTGGGAGCAGAACTAACCACTAGAGTGTCTGTGTCTCCCCATAAAAGTAACTTCCTTCCTTTGGCTTTTCATTTGACAAGGTGGCAGCCTTCCCCGTCTCCTCTGCTGGCTCTGTGCACCTTTTTAGTCGCAGAAAGGCATGCTGGGGATCGGTCTCCCTGGAAGCCCTACCTGGAGGTTTTGCCAAAGGCCTACACCTGCCCTGTTTGTTTGGAGCCGGAAGTGGTGACTCTTCTTCCCAGGCCGTTGGCAGCGGAGGCCAGAGAGCAGAGGACGCGCGTGCGCGAGCTGTTCACTTCCTCCCGAGGCTTCTTCTCCTCCCTGCAGCCTCTGCTTTCGGAGGCCGCGGAGAGCGTCTTCAGCTACAGGGCCTTCCTGTGGGCCTGGTGCACGGTCAACACCAGAGCCGTGTACATGAAGCGAGGCCGGAGGCAGGGCCTGTCCGCGGAGCCAGACACCTGCGCGCTCGCCCCGTACCTGGATCTGCTGAACCACAGCCCAGCCGTCCAGGTGAGAGGCTGCCGAGGGGACGTGTTCTGTTTGCACAGGAAGGACACCGACCTGCAGAGCCTGTGACCTAGAGTAGTGAGTGGACCCACAGGGAAGGTGTAGCCGGCTCTCGGTAACGGCCTGCCGCCAGGTGTGCTCCTGTGTCCTCCCAACCCCGTCGCCCTCCAGGCCCGCAGAGCCCAGTGTTACATCCCGCCTCCCCCAGGTCTTCACCGCAGCCTGCGCTCCCGCGCCCACCTGTGGTGCAGGTCTGCCTCCTTCCAGAACTGGCCCTGGAGGGTGGCTTGCGTTCCTGTCCCGACCCCTTTTATACGTGGGGCCTTGCTTCCGCTTTGATCTTTGCTGTGATCTCTGGCTAACGTACTGCCTCCCTCTCTGAGCTCTGCAGTCTCAGAGGACGGGCACTTTGCTTTGTTCCTCTTTGCGATCCCAGTGCGCAGCGCAGGGCCTGCACACAGTAGGCCTTCCATAAACCTTTATTAAAAAACACAAAACCAGTGAACCTTCATTGAACGGGGGAAGGAGTCGAAATCATTGGAGAATCCTGCTTTGGGAGAGTCAGATCTCTTGCTCTCTGCCCCGCTCCCCTGTGGCACAGGTTGAGCCAACCCTCTCAGGGTCCACGTGGAGGCACACTGGCTGGGACCCATGCTCACTGTGGGAAGACCCGTGCCCCCTGGTTAGCCCACGGCCGTTGGGAGAGAGCGTGGGGAGGCCCTGTCGTGCTGTCCAAGGCCAGGACACCCCTTGCCTGTCTGCTTGTCACTTCCTAGGAAGATGCGTTGCTGACAACGCTGAGGGTAGGAGGCCGAGCCGGAAGGGTGTGTCTGTGGTTGCTGTCGATGAGATGAGTCGGGCGTAGTGCATAGGGTGCTGGACACAGGGACTCTGCCCCGTTGGCGGACTTGCTTTTTATGGGGCTGTCAATGCACTTACGCCCCCAGGACCAGTGATTTTACAGTTGAGTGTGGGTGCTGCCTACCGCAGCCTGGGGCACGGGGCTCAGGGCCCCGGAGGGCCTGCACTCGTCCCTCTCTGGCCCTCTGCGGAAGAAGATTGCCCCGGCTCTGAAGTGCGTGGTAGCTGGCTTTCGGCATGCGACTCCAAACCGCGGCCTTAATCTGTCGTTGATGCTGCAGGGTGGGAATTCCAGCCTGCTCCTCATCCTCGCCTCGCTGGGGCATGCTGGGCTTTGCTGCTAAGGAAGGAGGCCTCAGTGCCTGCACCCACTCCTTTCTGTGGGGAGCAGGTAGGTCTTGTTCTTCTCCTCTCTACCCATCAACGCACAAAACAGTCACCAACTTCCCATGACCGCGTCAGGCTCAGAGGCCTGTTGTAAGACTGAATTCCGCACGCGCCTCGGCACCTTTGGGCTCACAGGCCCCAGAGGTCTGCGGACAGCCCCTCTGCTCGCCCCGGGCCGTCCCTGGCCGGTGCAGAAGGCTTCCCATGCTGGTTGCTCTGTCAGCCAGACCAGCCCCCCACCTGGTCCGCAGCCTGACAGGTTCACCTCCCTGCCAGCCCTGGAAGTTACTCAAACAAGTAAATCACATCGTCCCCGGGGAGCCAGGGACCTCTTGTTAGCACACAGCCTGCTTCCTGTGGCCCCTGCTGGTGATGCCCGAGTGCAGCCTGTGGGGCCAGAAGGCCTGGCTGCCTGCCTCCCCGTCCCTCCCTGGGCTGTCTGTGTGACATAGCCATTGTCAGGGGTTCGCCATCCCCAGGACCCAGGGGTGGGACTCCCTCACCAGTGGGGCGAATGGGGGTGAACGAGGGGCTGCCGTGGGGACCTTCATTGTCCCCACGTGTGGGTACATTCAGCAATGAGTGTTCCAAAGGGTCATCTGGCTTAAATAAACATAATAACTTAGTCTTTTTAGTTTGGGGTTTTGCTTTAAAAAATTAATGATTTTCCTTTCTAGGTGGAAGCAGCATTTAATGAGGAAACCCGCTGTTATGAAATCAGGACGGGCTCGGGCTGTAGACGGCACGAAGAGGTGTTCATCTGCTACGGCCCCCACGACAGCCGGCGGCTGCTGCTGGAGTACGGGTTCGTTCCCCGCGGGAACCCCCACGCGTGCGTGCCCGTCTCACAAGGTCGGCGTGAGCTTCGGTTCCTATCACTAAGATGGTATACGCTTCCCCCCTCTGGGGGTGAGGTTCTTTTAAGTTTTAGTAAAAATGGCAATCCTGTTTTTCCTTCTAAATATTTTTATTGATTTCAGAGAGGAAGGGAGAGGGAGAGAGAGAGAGAAAAGTCAACGATGAGAGAGAATCACTGATCGGCTGCCTCCTGCACGCCCCGCAGTGGGGATCAAGCCCACAACCCAGGCCTGTGCCCTGACAGGGAATTGAACTGTGACCTCCTGGTTCATAGGTTGACACCCAACCACTGAACCACACCGGCCCGGCAGCAATCCTTCAAATGTGTATTGTTTATTTTCTCCGCGGTAGGGCTAGCCTTACTCTGGCTGACCATGTAATTGCAATAATTCAGAAAAAAAACGAAGCTTTGACCAACATTGGGGATGAGAAGAACCGAGAAGAGTTTATTGTGTTCGGTCAGACAGGAATGGAGGAAGAGTGTAAGGAGATGCACGCTTAATAGATGGAAAGAAATGGAAATCTCTGCACGGAGACGTGTCACCGTCACTAACGGTAGAGCAGGATTAGAAAGCAGCACAAACATTAAGCACCTGCTGTGTGTGAAGCACTGCTCACCGCAGAGAGAGGTACGCAGGCCTCGCTCCGGGGCTTGTGCCGCGATGAAGGCCTGGGTTACGCTCTTTTGTGCCCGTTAAGTAGCCATCGCCTTGGTGTTACTCTTTCTAAGATCAGGATTTAGCTGGTAAATTTATGCTGTGGCCCAGCTGGCGTGGCTCCGTGGTTGAGCGTCGACCGACCTATGAACCAGGAGGTCACAGTTCATTCCTGGTCAGGACACATGCCCGGGTTGTGGGCTCCGTCCCCGGTAGGGGGCGTGTAGGAGGCGGCCGAACAGTGAATTCTCTCATCATTGATGTTTCTGTCTGTCTCTCTGTCTCCCTTCCTCTCTGAAATCAATAAAAACATATTTTTTAAAAAACTTACGCTGAGAAAATTCCCAACATAGTGGGAAACAGTAGGTGGGAGCCTGACCCCTTCCCCGGAGGCGGCGGAGACGTCTCCAGGCGTGAGGAGCCCACAGTCACCGAGTGGGTAATTGCGGTGGTTTTAGTACAAGTCCTAGCGGAAATAGGAACCTGTCGAGGTGATGCTACTCCATCCTACGGGCAGAAGAATGCTGTTCTTCATGAAATAAAATAGACACACAAAAGCGGGCCTTGCTGGGCGTCTCAGAAAAGGGGCTTTGAGACTAGCCTCGTGTTATCAGAATAACTGGTGACCATGGAATGCTGACTTGCGATCAACATTTATGCATTGGTTATTATTGCATTTAAAAATAAAAACAAATACAAAGAGAAAATTTAAAAAGACCAAGTCCCTCTGACCCTGCTGCCCCAGGTGGCTTAGCGGCTGTTTGCATCTTCACGTTCAGCTGCTCAGGTTGTAGTCACAGTTGTGCAGACAGTTGTGAATGTGCTGTTAGAAACTCCGCGTCTCCTGTTGGTGCAGCGCCCGCCCTCGGAGGTGGACGTCCGAGCAGGCGGCTGAGGGAGGTCGTCGGGACCTGGGTTTGTTGGCCCGTGTGCCACGGGGGAGCGTGAGCTGGACTGTGGGTGCTCGGTCCCTGCCTTGTGGAGTTCCTGTGGCTTTTCTAGAGCTGATGACGGTCTTATTGTGTGGGCCTAGAACAGCCGTGGGCAAACTACGGCCCGTGGGCCAGATCCGGCTGTTCTATCCGGCCCGCGGAGCCGAAAGAGCGGAGGGTTCTCTTGCTCTCCCCTCCGCTCCTTTACTTTGAATTTATATTAGTTCACACAAACACTCCATCCATGCTTTTGTTCCGGCCCTCCGGTCCAGTTTAAGAACCCATTGTGGCCCTCGAGTCAAAAAGTTTGCCCACCCCTGGCCTAGAAGAATAGACCTCTTTTTGTATGAATGAATGAGGTAAAACTGTTTCCGTACGTCTGGATTGCGATGGGAAGGAAAGTAAGCTGAGAAGGAAAGGTTTCTACTTGTGTCTGAATTACACCCTAAATCTCAGTCTGATTTTTTTTATGTAGATATGCTTGTTAAATACCTTCCATCAACAGATAAGCAGATGAACAAAAAGATTTCCATTTTAAAGGATCATGACTTTATAGAGTAAGTGTTGCTCTCTCAGAATTGTCCCCTCGGGAAATGGTGATGAAACAGTGGAGGGTTAGGGTTCTGTAGGGAGGAGACACCTCTGACTCACCAGCTGGCAGGTAGGTGTTGATCGCGCGCTTACTCTGTGCGGGTGTCGTGGGGCACACAGGAGTGTAAGATACTTTTCGAGAAAGCTTTTCAGAGACGTAGATGCCAGCTTGGACAGGAAATCCTGGTGCCACCAGAGAGCCTGGATGTGTTGGTTGGTGGCCCAGGTTGCGTTTGTCTCTGAATGTGGTACAGTGGGGTGGCATTGGCTGCTGGAGGCCAGGCTGGCCCTCACCTAACACGGCCTGGGCTCTGGGGATGGGGGTGGCTGGTGACTTCACACCCAAAGGGATAAGAGGGTCAAGGCTCTCCCTCCGGTAGCTAAAGTGCAGTTGTGAGGGACCCAGCTCAGTGCCAGGCCTGTCGCGCTGGGGGCGGGGGGCTGTTAGTTTAATCCCCGGAGACCCAGCGGCGTCTGCCTCTGTCTCCCTGTGCCTCGCACGTGCCTGCCGCTGGGACCTCATCCAACTTCAGCTTCTGACCCAAGCACGTTGGAAAATAGCTGCTTGCATTTTTTAAAAAAATATATTTTATTGATTTTTACAGAGAGGAAGGGAGAGGGATAGAGAGTTAGAAACATCGATGAGAGAGAAACATCGATCAGCTGCCTCCTGCACACCTCCTACTGGGGATGTGCCCACAACCAAGGTACATGCCCTTGACCGGAATTGAACCCGGGACCCTTGAGTCCGCAGGCCGACGCTCTATCCACTGAGCCACACCAGTCAGGGCTTTTTTTTTTTTTTTTTTTTTAACATGAGAGACTTTCCTGTTACTCAGGCTTTACCTTTAGGTATTTGAAGACTTATTTTCCTTTTGTCTTTCTGACCAAGACCGCAGGCTCCGTAACGCTTAGTGGCCGCTTTAGAACAACTGCTTTGGCCCTGGCCCCGAAGTCCTAGTGACGCTTGTCCTGTCCTGTCCTCCCTCGCAGGAACCTGACGTTCGGATGGGACGGGCCGTCCTGGCGGCTGCTCACGGCCCTGAAGCTGCTGAGCCTGGAGGCTGGGGAATTGTGAGTGCGCCATCGGTCAGGCTGTAGCTCTGGGACGCCACTGGGGACGCGGGCGGGTGCTCTTCATGCCACTCCCCGTGGGCAGGGTGTTTCTCTGCTGAGGGTGCCCCATCTCCGGGTTCTGTTGGAGCATCACGGTCAGAGTGCGTGGTTTGGAGACTTCCAGTCTCTCCTCGAGGTCCCACCGGGGACCCGCAGCTCCTTGTTCAGAAGCGTGGGCACCGGCACTGCCCAGAGAGGAGTCTGAGTGGGTGGGTTTTCCCGGAGCCGACAGAGCTCCCCCTGCCCCCGGTTCTGCCCCAGGGCCAGGTCCAGGGAGAGGCCTGGTGTGTTCATGGGGGAGGCGGCAGGGAGTCCCTGGGTAATGTGGGTCCCGGTTAGGCCTGCACGGAAAGGATGGGGGCTCCCGTGGCGTGTGCTGCACGGCCCGGAGCTCCTGCAGCCGTGCGGGTCGGAGCCGGTGCTGGTCGGAGCCGGTGCTGGTCGGGGCCGGTGCTGGTCGGAGCCGGTGCTGGTCGGGGCCGGAGCTGGTGGGAGCCGGTGCTGGTGGGAGCCTGTGCTGGTCGGGGCCGGTGCTGGTCGGAGCCGGTGCTGGTCGGAGCCGGTGCTGGTCGGAGCCGGTGCTGGTCGGGGCCGGAGCTGGTCGGGGCCAGTGCGGGTCGGAGCCGGTGCTGGTTGGAGCCGGTGCTGGTCGGAGGCGGAGCAGGGAAGCTGCGTGCAGGGAGGACTTCCTGAAGCGGGGAGCGTCCCTGAGCGGTGGGGGTCGCGTGAGCTAGCTCAGTGCCCGGACGTGGTGGTGCTCGCTCCGTGGGGCCTCTTAGGTTTTGGTTCTGCCTTTCTAAGCGCCTTCTGTACTTGGAAGCACCACCACGTGTGGGCACTGAGCTAGCTCACGCGACCCCCCACCACTCGGGTCCGCTCCCCGCTTCAGGAAGTCCTCCCTGCGCGGCTCCCCTGCTGTACTTGCACTCGCATACTGCCGCAGCCCAGTCACCATGCCTGTCGCCGTCAGCCACTTCCTCGGAGACACTGTCCGTCCAGCATCTGTTCCTCCACCCTCCCTCCCATTGGTGCTTCTTCCAGCGTATGGAGCGGCACTGCCACCCTCGGTTCAGCATCCTGCTGTGGCTCCCTCTTTAAAAAGAAATACGTTCTTACTGATTTCAGAGAGAGGAAGGGAGGGCAGAGAGACAGAAACATTAACGATGAGAGAGACTCATAGACTTGCTGCCTCCTGGACTCCCGCACGCCCCACACTGGGGATCAAGCCTCCGGGCATGTGCCCCGACTGGGAATCGCACCGTGATCTCCGTGGTTCAGGGGTCGACGCTCAACCGCTGAGCCACGCCAGCGGGCTGCTCGGGCTGCTCTTGCTCCCTCTTGCCACCCTCAGACATGTATACCACCTGCCTGCCCACTGCGCCAGACCCAGGGTTGCGTGGTGATGAGAGTGCCAGGGCCGCTTCCTGTTCTTGCTGTGCCTTCTTGTAAACCTTGTCCGCTTCAGCACAGGACGAGCACGTGGCGGGAGCGTGGGGAATCCCCGTGGGGCAGGTTTCTGAGCGGGATCCACTGTGGGACGGCTTTTATAAGCTGGAAACGAGAAGGCTGTGTGTGCTGTGTTTAGGTGTCAAAGTCGTCTTCATTTTTTGAGGCCCTGCTGAAATGACCTTATTAAACATTTTGGTTCTAGTCTATGCTGGAAAAAAGTACTTCTCGGGGAGATAATTTCAGATGTAAATGAGAAGACGAGTTTGGACATCGCCCAGAAAATATGCCGTTATTTCACAGAGGAGGCTAGTGCTATGCTTCAAAAGGTATGTTTCTATAATTTTGCATCTTTTTCTTTCTTTTCTTTAATATATTTTTTTTCCTATTGATTTCAGAGAGGAAGGGAGAGGAAGAGAGAGGTAGAAATATTAATGATGAGAGGGAATCATTGGTTGGCTGCCTCCTGTATGTTGGACCGAGCCCGTAACCCAGGCATGTGCCCTTGACCGGAATCGAACCTGGGACCCTTCTGTCTGCAGGCCGGCGCTCTATCTGCTGAGCCAAACCGGCTAGGGCTTGCATCTTTTTCTTAAAGAAGTGTTTTGACCAAGAAGTTACTTGTTTTGGGCATGTTGGATAGGGATGGTACACCTTCTTTGAGTGTTGTTTAATGCCTTAAATACTTGAACATGGATGTTATTTGTTTTTTGACTATTAACATTGTGCCTGCACCTTTTAATAGGCAAAATTACCGTGTGAATTCTTGAAACTAGATTTTTTAAGTATTCTTTTCCTCTTATTTTTATTTAGTAACTGTTTCAATTAAATGAGAAAAGAGCTGCCTGAGCCGGTTTGGCTCAGTGGACAGAGTGTCGGCCTGTGAACTCAGGGGTCCCAGGTTTGATTCCGGTCGAGGGCACATGCCCAGGTGCGGGCTTGATACCCAGTGGGGGGCGTGCAGGAGGCAGTCAGTCAGTGATTCTCTCTCATCACTGATGTCTCTCTCTCCCCCTCTCCCTTCCTCTCTGAAATCAATAAAAAAATATAAATAAATAAAAGAACAGCTCATTTGAATAAAAACATTACTGGGACGTAAACTATTTTGATGAACTTTGAAGGCAACATTGTGCAAAGTGGAGTAAATCAGAATGCAGGAAACAAACTGCTCGGCCCACCCCTGGGAGGACCTGGGACAGGGAGATGCTCAGACCCAACTCTGGGAGGACCTGGGACAGGCAGGTGCTTGGCCCCACCTCTGGGAGGACCTGGGACAGGGAGATGCTCAGACCCACCTCTGGGAGGACCTGGGACAGGGAGATGCTCAGACCCACCTCTGGGAGGACCTGGGACAGGCAGGTGCTCGGCCCCACCTCTGGGAGGACCTGGGACAGGCAGGTGCTCAGACCCACCCCTGGGAGGACCTGGGACAGGCAGGTGCTCGGCCCCACCTCTGGGAGGACCTGGGACAGGCAGGTGCTCAGACCCACCTCTGGGAGGACCTGGGACAGGCAGGTGCTCGGCCCCACCCCTGGGAGGACCTGGGACAGGCAGGTGCTCAGACCCACCCCTGGGAGGACCTGGGACAGGCAGGTGCTCGGCCCCACCCCTGGGAGGACCTGGGACAGGCAGGTGCTCGGCCCCACCCCTGGGAGGACCTGGGACAGGCAGGTGCTCAGACCCACCTCTGGGAGGACCTGGGACAGGCAGGTGCTCAGACCCACCTCTGGGAGGACCTGGGACAGGCAGGTGCTCGGCCCCACCCCTGGGAGGACCTGGGACAGGCAGGTGCTCAGACCCACCTCTGGGAGGACCTGGGACAGGCAGGTGCTCAGACCCACCTCTGGGAGGACCTGGGACAGGCAGGTGCTCAGACCCACCTCTGGGAGGACCTGGGACAGGCAGGTGCTCGGCCCCACCCCTGGGAGGACCTGGGACAGGCAGGTGCTCGGCCCCACCCCTGGGAGGACCTGGGACAGGGAGATGCTCAGACCCACCTCTGGGAGGACCTGGGACAGGGAGATGCTCAGACCCACCTCTGGGAGGACCTGGGACAGGCAGGTGCTCGGCCCCACCTCTGGGAGGACCTGGGACAGGCAGGTGCTCGGCCCCACCTCTGGGAGGACCTGGGACAGGCAGGTGCATAGAGACGGTGGAGGATGCCAGGGCTGGGGAGGGTGTGTTTAATGGGGTCAGAGTTTCTGGTGATGATCACACAACATTGTGGACATTCTAAATACCACTGCACTGTACATTTAAAAGTGCCCCAAATGGTAAATTTTATGTATGTTTGATTATAATGTTTAAAAATAACTTCCAGGTTTCTCACATGAAAGATAAAGAAATGGCGCTGATCCACCAGCTCACTCTGGTTGAAGCGTTGTGGACAGAAGAGCTGAAGATCCTGCGGGCATCTGCCGAGACCCTGAGCCGTTTGCAGACAGCTGTTCGTGACTCCCAAGTGCCTCCGATCGCCTCCCCTGCGGGGTGTCGCCCCCTCTGCGGGGTGTGACGCCTGAAACACTGTGCACTAAGGTTCGTTTTACCCAGAGTCGTGTACACTGATGGAGGCTTTCCATTAAATGGTGTGCTTGATCCTGTCCCTGTGACTTCCCTGGTGGGTGGGGGCGGGGGCTGCTCCTAGGACCTTGGAGGACATCTGCAGGGGCTGCGGGTTCTGGGATGGCGGAGCTGCAGGTGAAGAAGGGCATGCCATCCTAACGGCACTTCTAATGCCCACTGAACAGCGCCTGGAGGAAGATGCCTGGAGGAAGCTGAGCTGCACTGAGAGGGAGCCCTGAGGGGGCAGCAGTCAGCCCGGCCCCACCTCCACCCCCCACCCCCACCTCCACCCCCACCCCCACCCCCATTTCCACCCCCACCCCCACCCCCACCTCCACCCCCCACCCCCACCTCCACCCCCACCGCCACCTCCACCCCCCCACCGCCACCTCCATCCCCACCTCCACCTCCACCTCCACCCCCACCCCCACCACCACCTCCACCTCCACCTCCACCCCCACCTCCACCCCCCACCTCCACCCCCCACCTCCACCCCCCACCTCCACCCCCCACCCCCACCTCCACCCCCACCTCCACCCCCACCTCCACCTCCACCTCCACCCCCACCCCCACCACCACCTCCACCTCCACCTCCACCCCCACCTCCACCCCCCACCTCCACCCCCCACCTCCACCCCCCACCTCCACCCCCCCACCTCCACCCCCCACCCCCACCTCCACCCCCACCTCCACCCCCACCTCCACCTCCACCTCCACCCCCACCCCCACCCCCACCTCCACCTCCACCCCCCCACCTCCACCCCCCACCCCCACCTCCACCCCCACCCCCACCCCCACCCCCACCTCCACCCCCACCTCCACCCCCACCGCCACCCCGGGTGTGGTCTTTCTTCCCTGGGGGGGTGGCAGCGAAGGGCCAGCAGTGGAGCTTCTGTTGCCTCAGGGTCAGGGCGCCCTGCGGCCGGTGGCTTTGGTACAGGGAGGGCCGGGCAGTCCTGCGTGCCAGCGGCCTTCACGCCAGCTGACTTCCCAGCTAAAAGGAGAGTGTTGGGCTGGAGTGGCCGTTCCCTGTGCTCCTGCCCCCTCCCTCCCCCCCCCGCCCCCGCCCAGCAGAGGGGCGAGGAGCTGGCACCTGTGGCAGCAGAGGCCCAGGTGATGCCGCCCAGCCCCTGCCTCGGGACCAGGCCAGCTGCTCGGAGGGGCAGCCAGCGCGGACTGGGTTTGGGAACGCAAAGTTAGTGAATAAACACGAGTACGGGGCCTGCCTCCGCCCGTGTGCCGGTTTCCGTGGGTCCTCGTCCGCCCGCCCCTGACCTCTCTTCCCGTGGTGGCTGCTTGCCTCCTGGTCTGCGCGTGGCTGTCATTTCCTGGTGCTGTCGGAGGGTTAGGAGGGACATTCCTGTGCTCAGTGGGCCCTTCAGAATTATGGGCCTTTGCCTTTCCTCTTATCTATCTATCTATCTATCTATCTATCTATTTATTTATTTACTGGTGGCCCGGTGCACGAAATTCGTGCACATTAAAAGGGGATTAATTAGAGGAAATAATTTAATATTGCTATTTGCCCTTTCTCTATAATAGAAGTGTCAGAGATGAAAGAAAATAAGTAAAATGTATATGAAAACCTTCCTCCTGTCAGAGTCTGGGGCTCACCACGGGACCCAGAGTCAAGTCCCCGCCCACCCACATGCACCTCAAAATGGCATGAGACCCAGACTCGGCCGCCCCCCCACCCCCATTGGGATAGATCCTGACCTGGCTAGTCCCACCCTTGTCAAGCCCCGCTGGGCAGGGAACATAGCCTCAGGTCCCCTGACCCGGCGCCAGGACAGAGGGCATGGCCTGAGGTCCCCCAGCCCAGACCGGGGTGGGGGGGTGTGCCTTGAGGTCCCGCATCAAGCCCCGCCAGGTGGGGGATGGGGGGACGCAGCCTCAGGTCCCCCGGCCTGGCACCAGGAGGGGGAACAGCCTCAGGTCCCCTGTCAAGCCCCATGGGCAGGGGGCTGCAGCCTCAGGTCCCCCCTGGGCGGGGGGCGTGACCTGAGTTCCCCCGACCCAGCACTGGGGGTGCACCTTGAGGTCCCCTGTCAAGCCCCGCCAGGCAGGGGGCACAGCCTCAGTTCCCCTGGCTCAGTGCTGGGGCGGGGGGTGCGGCCTGAGGTCCCCCAGCCTGGTGCTGGGGTAGGGGTGTGGCCTGAAGTCCCCTGTCAAGCCCCACCTGGTAGGGGGTGCGGCCTGAGGTCCCCGGCCTGGCACTGGAGCCGGGGGAGCAGCCTGAGGTCCCCTAGCCCAGCACCAGGACGGGAAGCACACCTTGAGGTCCCCTGTCAAGCCCCGCTGGGTGGGGGGCATGGCCTGAGGTCCCCTGTCAAGCCCTGCCAGGTGGGGGGGTGCGGCCTGAGGTCTCCCGGCCTGACGCTGGGGTGGGGGAAGCAGCCTGAGATCCCCTAGCCCAGCACCAGGATGGGAAACGCACCTTGAGGTCACCTGTCAAGCCCTGCTGGTTGGGGGGCGCAGCCTGAGGTCCCCCGGCCTGGCGCTGGGGCGGGGGGAGCAGCCTGAGGTCCCCTAGCCCAGCACCAGGATGGGAAGTGCACCTTGAGGTCCCCTGTCAAGCCCTGCCAGGTGTGGAAGGCGGCCTGAGGTCCCCTGTCAAGCCCCATGGGGGCAGGGGAGGGCGTAGCCTCAGGTCCCTGCTGATTGCTCGTTAAGGCTCCTTATGGGAACTTGGCCTCAGCTGTGGGTGCAGCCATCTTTGTGACAGAGTGATGGTCAATTAGCATATTCCCTCTTTATTAGATAGGATTTTATTATTTATTTATTTTTATTTTTTTATTGTTTAAAGTATTACAAATAGTAGTACATATGCCTCCTTTTTTCTTCCCCTATTGACCTCCCCCCGGCCTCCCCTACCCCCACTCCAGTACATGCCTTTACCACCCCCCCCACAGTGTCTTGTGTCCATTGGTTATGCTTATATGCATGCGTACAAGTCCTTCAGTTGATCTCTTACAGCACCCCCCCAACCTCCCCTGCCTTCCCGCTGTAGTTTGACAGTCTGTTCTTATTTATTTGTTAAAAAAAATACATTTTCATTGATTTCAGAGAGGAAGGGAGAGGAAGAGAAACATCAAGATGAGAGAACCATTGATTGGCTGCTTCCTGCACGCCCCCTCCTGGGGATCGAACCCACAGCCCGGGTACGTGCCCTGACGGGGATTCAAACTCTGACTGACCTCCTGGTTCATCGGTCGACGTTCAGCCACTGAGCCGGGCCCGGCTCTTCTTTTTTAAAATTACGAAAGCATTTTAGGTCTTGGCCTCCCTCTGAGAGTGGCTTTGGTGTGAAGTTTGCTCTCAGTAGTCCTTTTTAGATCATGGCTCTGGATGTATACTTCGACAGCGTTTCCATGCCTGTCAATAACATCAGTCAGGACGGGGGCGGGGTCAGAGCAGGTGTTTCATTGCACAGAAGCCAAGGGCTGCTGCTTATGGACACTGGACATCATTGAAGCCGAAGACGATGCGGTCTCCCTTCCGGAGCCGCTTTCACTCCTCCCAGCTGGACATCCGCTTCTCCAAGGGCCACAGCTGCAGTGGTTGTGAGAGGCAGGACAGGGAGCACCTCCCAGTCGCCGCCCAAGTCATCTTTAAGTGCACCAGCCCGTGCCGAGTGCAGGTTAATGCCAAGCTCGAGTGCATGGTACTCGGCTCAGCCGGTCAGCGCCACGTGAGGGGCAGACCACACAGGTGCTCAGCGCTCTTCCCGGCCTCCTGTGAGAACAAGTCCGTTCGGAGGGCTGGGCGGGTGTCTGAGAGGCGGAGCGGAGTCGGGCTCGGCAGTGAGCTGGAGGCGCTTCCCTCTCCGTACACTGGGTGGCGCGAGAGGACCGCCGAGCCGAGAAGGCTGGCTCCTGAGAAGCAGGCAGTTGTGTTGTTCAGGTGGGAATGGGATCTGGACAGCGCAGACGTCCCCGCGCTCCTGGGGGCCTTGCCTCCTTGGGTGAGAAGAGGCAGCTACACAGCAGTTCAGGGCGAAGGGGCCTGGCCAGATGTGGGGGCTCAGAGGGGAGAGTTGGGGGGCAGGTGATCAGACGCAGGAACTGCCTGCCTGCCTACGGACAGGCCATGAGGAAGCGTCAGGATGTGGCACTTTCCTCCAGCAGAAGGGAATGGCTCATCGCAGGGGCAGGTAGACGGGTGCTGGCCAGGCAAGCAGGAGGGCTTACTTTCAAGGGTGTAAACAGCACCCACCCAGAAAGGGGTCTGCTCCAGTGACTCGCTTCTGCCAGGCCTGTTGGGAGCGGGAAGGAGCCTTCCTCTGACTGGGGCTGCCCGTCCGTCCTTAAAGGCGTGCGTTTGACGTGAGGACAGAGCCTCAAGGTCGAGTGGCGTGTGCCCGGTGTCCTTGTCCTTGGACTCCTGCGTCCATGTTGACTGACAGGCTCCGATCCCCACCGGCTGGTGACAGGCGTGAGGTGGCCCCGCACATCACACAGTGACGAGGCGGTGGCCTCGTTTGAGATGATCTCTTGGGTCTGCCGGACTGTCCCCGGGCCCCATTGTCTGTCCTTAGGGCAAGACTCGCTCACCTTGCCGGTCCTTGGACCCTCCGCGCCGCCTCTGCCGTCGATGCACATCCCAGCCTCGCCTTGAGTGGGTGGCGTTTCATGCAGAGCGCCTGCAGGTTCCCCTTAAATGGGGCGAGTACAGAAGCCCACGCGTGACCGTCGGTCTCATTGGAGTTGCCTTATGGTGACGGCTGTTGGTCTGGAAACGATCTTGCTGAGGAGGTCAGGTGGGGACCACGAGCTTTCTGATGTGGTTTAACGTGCAGGTGAGGCTGGGAGCCATGGCTCATGGGGGCTCAGCAGAAATTGCGAGAGGGAGTATTCCGTCTCCATTCGGGAGCAGGAGCGGGGTCCTGGCGGCGGGCCACGGGAGCGCCCTCTCCTTCCGTTATCGATCCGTGTGGCAGGAGCCCCGGCAGCTCACCCTACAACCCGCTCCCCACGGTGGTCCGCGCCCCCGGGAGCTCGCCTGTTAGAAAGGAGACTCACAACCCTGGACCTGCCGAGTCCGAGTCTGTGTGCCCAAGAGGCAGAAACGCTGCCGCAGGCAAGCCCTCCAGCCTTCCCAGGGACGGCGCGGGTGGGGGCCAGCTCGGTGCCAGACTGTGCCAGGTGCGTGGAGTCCCTCCTCACCGCGCACTGTTCTCTCCGTAGATGAGGCTAGCCCGGCTCGGGTCAGTGGGCGAAGTCACTGCCTGGCAGAGAACAGCCTGGCCGAGCGCGGGTGGGGCAGGGCCTTTCGCTGAAGCATCTTTGCTGAGACCCCTTTGCAGCAAACGTTTCTGCGGCAGACATTTCGGCCGCATAACCAACGGGCGGTGAGGCATGTCTGCGGTGAAAGAGAGACGATGGCTGGTTGGCAGTTTCGTTGTTTGGCTTTGTTTCTTTATTGACGAAGCCATCAGGTGCCGTCAAACAGACAGAAGAACTGGTGGCGATTTGCTTTGTTGGTTTTGCTTCATTTCCCCGCGGATGAGGCTCCCACAGCCGCTCCCGTGTTCCGTTAGGTCACGTGTCAGTGTCCGCCAGCCCTTCGACAGTTGGCATTTCTCCCCGATGACCAGGACTGGCCCCAACAGGTGGGTTCTCCTTTTGAAAGAGGACACGGGGAGGAGAAAGCGAGGCCCAGGCCTCTGAGGGCAGAGCCAGGCCCACGGCTCCCACAGGAAGTGCTTAGGCGCCGTCCGCGGAACAGAGTCTGCTGTTCGTGCCGTGTTGCCATGACTACAGTTTAAATGTGGTCACAATCTGCATCTCACAGTAAATGTTTGAATTTTGTTTTTCATCTTTTCACGTTTCATTATGGCTATTAAGTGTCCCTCTTTTGTATATCGTGACTTTACCTTTTTAATGGCAAAATTGCCCTTCAGCCAACTCGTCATGTGGCGAGGATGTTTGCTGCAAGGATGCTGTGGCCACGGGAGGGGACCCAGAACACGTGGTGGGGACGGACTTCTCCGGGCCCATTTCTGGCCGCCTGGGGCTCTGGGACAGGAAGGCCTAGAGGAGGAGGGAACTCGGGGGGCTGGGGCGTGGGGAGGACCGGGCGTGCCCTCTGAGCCAGCCGTGCCTGTTCTGTCCTGTGCTTCGTCCCCGCAGCCGGTTCTGACGTGCACCAGGCTCGCAGGTGGACGGAGCGGGCGGGGCTGCCGGCAGTGTGGGGGCTCTGGCGGGTGCTGTCTCGGCATTGTTGGCGCCCTTTAGTTCAGATGAGTGCGGAATGACGGAGCAGCACGGTGTCCTCCTTCCCTTTATGGCGTGTTTTTCTTTGTGAGGGGACTAAAGAGCTGACTGCCTTTCAAGGGACGCGAACACTGAGTTTTGTCTTCCCATCCCATTACTGTCAAACAACAGTCACCTGAGAACTCGGTCACATGGTCCGGCTCGCAGGAGCGAGGCTGCTCCCGGAGGATGGCTTACGGGGTTGTCAGCAGACCGAGAAGAATGCCTTTTATCATGTTCTGGTTTCTACCTCCCACTGTTTTATTTCACTTTCAGCATCACTCAGGCCCAAATGGTGTTTGTCAGGAGTAATTGGTGAGCGCCGGAGGCTGTGTTCAGTCTCCTTGAATGGAAAATCTCAAAGCGGTTGTCCATGTTGAAAGGAAATACTGCATTTGATCTTTTTTTATGATTTCTGCAGACATGGTGCGTGTCTGCATTTTTCAGCCTCATAGCCCCTGTACATTTGGGGGGAACCACCCAGCAGGAAGTAGCACTTCGCAGTTCGTTCACCTCCTGCCGAGTCACTTAGAAGCCATGATTTATTTCCATTAGGCGGCTCAGAAGCGCTGGCTTGCGGGTTGCTAGACACCGAGTCAGGACCTGGGCTTGCGTTTCGGTCCGTTCCTGCGAGGATGTTTCTTCTTCTGGATGAAACTGTGCCTCGGGTGGTGGCGGTCATCCTCCAAGCCTGCGACGGCCTCGCACTGCCCCTTTCCGGCAGGACGTCGGGGAGCCCGCAGCTGAGGCTCCTGATCAGAGAGCGCGACTGTGAACGCAGAGGGTCTCTCAGACGGCCCCCGCGCGTGTACAGGACACAGTGTGGAGACGTTTCAAGGGCACACGACCCGATCCAGTGCACCTTCCTCCATGTTCCCACGTGCATCCATGGACACCCTGAGGACGGGACCTCGCCAGTGGCCCGTCGCAGAGCTCGGGAGACGGACTCACCACCTCTCGCCTAGAGCGCTGGGCTGTTAACGTCATAAGTCATGAGTCACTACCGTGTTGTAGAAAACTCTAGATTGGGGGTCAGCAAACTGTAGCCACTTCCTGTATTTATCAATAAAGTTTTTAAAAAATGGGAACTTTTTTATTGTGAAAAAATATGCATAACGTGAAATTTGCCATTTAAGCCATTTTAAATGTACAATTCAGTGGCATTGAGTATCATGTTGTATAACCATCACCGGTTCCAAAACTCTTCCAGGGCCCAAACGGAAATGCTTTACCCCTTAAATGGTAACTGCCCATCCCCCTCGCCCCAGCACCCGCTCACCTCTAGTCTACTTGGTCTCTGTAATTGGTTCTCAATATTTCATATAAGTGGAACCATGTAACATTTGCTCTTTTGTGTCTGGTCTGTTTCACCTAGCACAGCTTCTGAGGTCCAGTCACATAGCAGGTGCTCGGACTCCCTTTTTTTTTTTTTTTTTAATATACTTTATTGATTTTTTACAGGGAGGAAGAGAGAGGGATAGAGAGTTAGAAACATCGATGAGAGAGAAACATCGATCAGCTGCCTCCTGCACACCTCCTACTGGGGATGTGCCTGCAACCGAGGTACATGCCCTTGACCGGAATCGAACCTGGGACCCTTCAGTCTGCAGGCCGACACTATCCACTGAGCCACACCGGTCAGGGCAGGACTCCCTTTTTTATGGCTGAGTAATACCCCACTGTATGGAAGGGCCACATTTCTCTCTTTTTCTTACATATGTATTTTTATTGATGTCAGGAAGGGAGAGGGAGAGAGAGAAACATCCATGATGAGAGAGAATCATGGATCGGTTGCCTCCTGCACACCCCCTCCTGGGGGTTGAGCCTGCAACCTGGGCTTGTGCCCTTGACTGGAATCGAACCTGGGACCTTCAGTCCACAGGCCGACACTGTCCACTGAGCTGAACCAGCTAGGGCCACGTTTCTTTTTTGAGGGGGGCATTTTCCTCGAGCCTCTTAGGTTCAGTGGCTGGGGTCTGTGAATTAAACTGACAAAAGATAGATCAACAGGAGTACAGATTTGTTTTGTGTGTACATAGGGGCTACACAGAAAAGCAATGAAAACTCCAAGAAGTAGCTTAAGAGCTTATGTGCCATTTTAAAAAAAGGCAGTAAGTTGTAGAGAAGTGACTGACAAAGGAGAAGGGATTGGGGCTTCCCGGGGGAGGTAAGTGCCTGGGGAAGCTAATGGGAGATAAGGGCTACTTAGTAAGGTTTGTTATTTGGACTCAGTTGGCAGGCCCCGTAAGAGAGTCTGGTGACTAGGAGTTGTCTCTGCCTGGCACGGGGGGATCTTCCCAGATGGAAACCTACGCTCGGATTCTTGGCAGAAAGGAGGGTGGAGAGTTCCTCCCGCACCTTCTGTTTCTTCGTCGCCTTCAGCGAGGAGCCCATGTGCCCGCGTGGCCCGTTGGGGGGCAGCCTTTTCTGACCCGTTCACACCGTTCAGGCCACTGCAGCTCGTAACAGATGACTGTACATCCGAGCTGTAGAGATGTGTATCCGTCCGGCACAGTGACAGCCCGAGTGCACTCCGTTTCAGAAAATACAAACAAATGTTGTCGGGAAATAAGGCAGATGACCCTGTGCTTCTTTCTGGGTGACTTTTGTAACATAGCCACGTGTTGGGTAAAGCAGCCATGAGAGGTCTCAGAAACCAGCCACTCTGTTGGCAAAAACATAATGTTGCTGCTGTAATGATTGAAGCTTACTTTTTAAATGTATTTTAAGGAATAGATTATATTTAAAAGGGGTGTTGATTTTGTTCTTCTGTATCCCAAGGATAACGCAGCCAGCAGGTATTACAATAAATGCATTTAAATAAACACGGTTTTTGCTAAAAATCACAACAAATGGAATTCACTGACTTTCGAATGTTCCGGTGAGAGAGGCGAGGCCCTGACGCGCAGGTGCTGGCTCTCAGCTGACAGGGACACAGCAGATCCAAGCGACGGATTTCCCGGGACGCGTGCCGGAGAGGGAACTGGGAAACGGAAGGTAGGGCCGCTGGTTGCACATCTCACCGCGTGCTCACTGCTCCGAGGAGGACGTGGCGGCGATCTCGTCCACGTGAGTGCACGTGCTGCTCGCAGCACCCTTTGCTCATCCTTGGTGTCTGTCTGACTGAAAATGTATCCCCAGCCCTGGCCGGTGTGGTTCAGTGGTTAGAGTGTCGGCCTGCACAGCGGAGGGTCGCAGGTTAGATTCCCATCAAGGGCTCGGACCTGGGTTGCAGGGTCCATCCCCACCCCCAGTTGGGGAGCATGTGGGAGGCACTCAGTCATGTGTCTCTCCCACATCAATGTTTCTCTCTCTGCCCCCTCCCCTCTCCCCCCTCCCCCCTCCCTCCCACTCTCAAAATCAGTGGAAAAAATACCCTCACTCCTTGGGTGAGGATTTAAAAAAAAAAAAAAAAAAAGAGAATGTATGCCGAGTGAAATTCTAAAGAAAGCAACCGAAACTGCAGAACCGCACCTCACAGCAGCACAGCTGTATCAAGGGCCCTGGGGTGTGTGTGGCGGGACCTTCTCCTTCCTGCTAGCCCAGGTTTCCTCTCCTTCTTTTTCTAAATCAAGGAAGTGCATCAGAAATGACATGATTCCAGGGATGGCGTTGGGTCTGCTCTAAGTTATTGGGAGAGAAGTTAAACTTTGTATCAGAGCTGTTCCATTTTTATCAGGAACTATTGGTGCGCAGCCGGTGCTGGCTGGGAGGGTGTGAAGGTTGGTCTCAGGCAAGATGACTTCCGCCAGCAGCGCAGGGCAGCGGGAGGGGGGTGGGTGGGGGGGCACAGCTACGCTTTCTGGAAAGAGACGGCCGAGCAGGACAGAGGGCGCTTCACGTGTGAGTGTGCGAGTTCCCGGCCCTCAGGCTGCCCGAACATGAAGTCCTCAAGGCGTCACCGTGTTTGCTTCTTGTATGGGAAGTGGGTAAACAGGGTGCACCTTGCTCACAGGTTGATGCCAGCCTTGCCAGGCTGTCGGGGCTCAGTCTTCTATCGGGAAGTACCATGGACTGTCTCGCTGCCCAAGATCCTGGAAGATCGGAGCGGTGTGCTGGCAGGTTCTCTGTCGGTGAGGGCTCTCGTCCTGGTGTTCAGGTGGCCACCTTCTTGCTGGGCCCTCACGTGGTGGGGGACAGAGAGAAAGCTCTGGTTTCTTTTTTTCAAAGGTACCCAGGGGTGGGCAAACTTTTTGACTCGAGGGCCACAATGGGTTCTTAAACTGGACCGGAGGGCCGGAACAAAAGCATGGATGGAGTGTTTGTGTGAACTAATATAAATTCAAAGTAAAGGAGCGGAGGGGAGAGCAAGAGAACCCTCCGCTCTTTGGGCTCCGCGGGCCGGATAGAACAGCCGAATGGGCCGGATCCGGCCCGCGGGCCGTAGTTTGCCCACGGCTGTACTAATCCCATCTGGGGGGGCCCACCCTCATGACCTCTAACCCTAATTACCTCCCAAAGGTCCCACCTCCCAGAAGACCCATCACGTTGATGATTAGGTCTTTAACTTACGGATTTTGGGGTGACTGACACAGACATTTAGTTCATAGCAGAAACCCTGAGCAAGGAACTCGGTTAAAACGTGCAGGACTCCTGGTCCATAGAGACTGTGAAACTGACGTTTGTGTTGCTTGAGACCACTACGTTTGTGGTAACTTATGCAGCAATAGAAAATTAATGGAGGTCACTTTTCAAAGACCACTCCTTTATATTAGGAAAAAAGCATGTTAATGATCAACACAGAGTAAATTGTGAAAAGTAATGCTTGATAGCTCAGGAAATTGCATGGACTAAAGGCCCCCCCGAAATGGCTTTTTCTTTTTTTATTCATTAAACATTGTCCCTCCTGATGGGACCCCATGGCCAAGGGGCTGGACTGGGGAGAAGGGAGAGGGGAGAGGGTGCTTTTGTGTCTTTCCCGAGAACTGGCCAGGTGTGGTCAGCCCAGGGGTGGCCCGTGCACCTTGTCCTGGCCCTGAGACAACCTTGGCCAGCGGAAGCCACCGTCCGTCCTGCCTGGTACCTGTTCTGGGGTTTCTGCGTTTGAGAGGAAATCTCCAGGCAAGGGCGTCCGACTTAAAGAGCGCTATGGCGGTGGGAAAGACTGCTTAGAATACATGCACCGAGTCTGGTTGAGTTTCTTTTCTCTATAGCATGGGAGAGAACTATTTTTTGAAACCTTGGTACTTAGTAAAAATTGTTGGGGCGAATCCTGCTCGCCACCTGTCCTCCCCCTCCTCTGGACGCCAGCATAGCTGTTGGTGTGGCACTGGGTCCTGTCCCAACTCTACGTTTACAAAGTGATTAAAAAAATTTCTTTTTAAATTGATTTCAGAGAGGAAGGGAGAGGGAGAAAGAGAGAGAAACATCAATGATGAGAGAGAATCATTGATCAGCTGCCTCCTACATGCCTCACCCTGGGGATGGAGCCTGCAGGCATGTGCCCTGACTGGGAAGCAAACCATGACTTCTAGGTTCATAGGTCAACACTCAACCACTGAGCCATGCCAGCAAGGCAAAGTGATTTTTAAAAGAAAAGTGATGATCAAATCTGTTGACCTTTTATCAGCCTTACTTTGGGAGAGTTTTGGATTTTTAAAATCGTTACAGCATTTTCTTTTCTTTGGCTTTGATGAGGTCAAGGGTAGCTGCATCCTCTTCTAGCTTGTGGGGCGACAGAAGCAGGCTGAGAAGTACCTTAATTGTTGTTGTTGCTGGATTCACAATGAAAATGAGAAATCAGGTGGAGGGCTGTGTGTTTTTTTTCAAATTAAAAAAAATGTCCAGTCATTTGTACAAATGGTTTAAAAGCCTTGAGATTTTAGGAATGTGTATTTGCAATTATTCTCCTTTAATAATTAATTACTAATATGTTCTAATCACTGAGAACATTGTTTTGATCATTAAGAATTTACAATGTAAAGATTATTTCAAGGTCAAATTTCAAATGTTAATCACTGTAATCTAATGCATGTAAATCTCTGCTGAATTCAGTTTAAAAATAAAAAGTAAATGACTAATTCGAGCTAGCACACTTACTGGAAATCGCCTTTATTATTCTCTGCTGTGGTTCAAGGTCGTTTCTTTAATCAAACCTCAGCGCTTGGTGCAGAGTCCTGAGGAGAGAAATCAGTCTTCTCCCTCTTTCCCTAAGATACAGCTCCCACGGGAACTCCCCAACTGGCCTTTTCTCTTAGTTGTTCTCAGCTCATCTTTAATTATTGCTGCTGCTATTATGCTTCTTTCTGCCTTCCTTCTCCCTCCCCCCTGCTCCCCGCTCCCCCCCTCTGCCCCCCCCCACCCCCCCCCCCCGCCGCCCACCATGTGAGGATTCAACAAGAAAAGATGGATGAGCCCTGGCCGGGTGGCTCAGTTGCTTGGAGCATCATCCATGCACCAAAAGGTGGGAGGTTTGATACCTGTTCAGGGCACAGGTTGTGGGTTCCATTCCCAGTCGGGGCAAGAACCAGGGCCAACCAATGGATGGTTCTCTCTCAGCTTGATGGTTCTCTCTCCCTAAAATCAAGAACATCTCTCCTTAGGCGAGGAATGAAGAGAGAAGATGGATGTCTGCAAACCAGGAGGAGAGTCCTCCGCGGAACCTGGCCACGCGGGCGTCCTGACCATGGACTTCCTGGACTCCGCTGCTTTCTCCTCGCATGCCGTAAGTAGCATCTGTGTCACATGTAAAAAGTTGGGCCTGCTGGTGTGGCTCAGTGGTTGAGCATCGACCTATGAACCGGAAAGTCACAGTTTGATTCCTGGTCAGGGCACATGCCCAGGTTGCGGGCTCCATCCCCAGTGGGGGGTGTGTAGGAGGCAGCGGATCCATGATTCTCATCATTGATGTTTCTATCTCTCTCTCCTTCTCCCTTCCTCTCTGAGATCAATAAAAATATATTTTAAAAAATTAAAAACCATAAGGTGATACTTCTTTTGTTGTTGTCAATCCTCATCTGAGGATATTTTTCCATTGGTTTTTAGAGAGAGTAGAGGGGAGGGGGAGAGAGAGAGAGAGAGAGAGAGAGAGAGACAGACATCAATATGAGAGAGATACACTGATCGGTTGCCTCTGACAATGCGCCCGACTGGGGTGGGGATTGAACCTGCAACCCAGGTACGTGCCCTTGACTGGCAATCAAACCCGAGACCCTTCGGTGCTCAGGCCAGTGCTCCAGCCATTGAGCCACACTGGCCAGGGCAAAGTGATATTTTTAAAAAATACTTTAAAAATCTTTTTTATAAATTCTTACTGTTGAAAGTTTCATATGTGTCTCCTCCCCCCGCCCCCCCGTTGACCTCTCCCCGCCCTCTCCCGCCCCCCAGCACATGCCCCACCCTCTTATTGTCTGTGCCCAAGGTCATGTTCATGTGCATGCATACAAGTCCTTTGGTTGATCTCTTACCGCCCCCTCCTCCCCTCCCTGCCCTCCCTCTGAGGTTTGACGGTCTGTTCGATACTTCTAAAGAAGAAAAGAAACGATAAATTATTAGGCAAACATCTTATTTAGTTTATTTAGAAACATGAGCGTGTCTGTGGCAGCTGTGCCGGGAGCAGCCCAGGTCAGTTTCCAGGGCACGAACTGTTTATGGAAACGTCTGGCAGAGTGTCCATCCCCTGCACCCCCCTGCCCTCCCTCCCCCAGCCCTCCCCCCCCCCCCATCCTGCTGCGCCTCTCAGCGGCCTCAGGGCACCTAGCAACTAGCCTGGCAGCCCTGCCCCAGGTAGAGGGGCACCTCTGCCCCCACCTTCCTCCCTGCCCACCCTGTGAGGAGCCCTGAGGCTGAGCACATGCCCCGGCTGGGCGCCCCCCAGGCTGCGCCAGGATGGGGTGGTGTGCGGGGAGAAAGTCTTCCCCGAAGGGCCCACTGGCTCCTGCACCCCCCCGCCCCCCCCCCCCCCCCGTCGGCCCCTCCACCTGCAGCTCCTCAATCCTGGTCCTGGTCCCAAAACAACGGCCCCTGATACCTAAGAAGCGCGCGGATTTCTCAGTTCCTTTCACTCGCCATTTCGAGGCTTTTTCCTCTCCCCACATCTCCCTGGGCTAGAACCTGATCTTAGTCAAAACATGCTTTTAAGAGGAGGGCCCGACATGGGACAGGCGTGCTCTTCTGGAAACGGCGCAGGATTTCGCACCGCGGAGCTTTGAAGGGAAACCCGAGCCGGGGCCTGGGGCGGTGAGGGAGGCTCGGCTGAGAGCGTCTCAGGACGCCCGGGTTTGGTTTCAGACGATCAAAACAGCCTTGTGCTCGTCTTGGAGTGATGTTGACAGCTACGTAAGAGTTCTGGCATTTCTTTCGGGGCGGGGGGGGGGGCATCAATAACGTAGACCTGGTGCAGTCACGGGCGCGGGGGAGGCTGTGCGGGGCCGCAGGCCTGTCGGTCGGGGACGTGGGGCCAGGGCAGGGCTGGCGGGTGTGCAGCGGGCACAGCCCTGGTATATAGAGGACACAGCAACCGTGGCCGTGGCTCGGGGGGCTGATGCCTTGGCCCTGTTCCTCTCATCAGAGCGAAGCTCAGCCCAGTCCGGCCGTGTGGCTCAGGGGTTGAGCATCAGCCCAGGAACCAGGCGGTCACGGGTTTGGTTCCGGTCAGGGCTCGGGCCTGGGTTGCAGCTCGGTCCCCAGTCGGGGGCGTGCAGGAGGCAGCCGATGGGTGATGTTCCTCTCTCATCAGTGTTTCTATCTCTATCCCTTTCCCTTCCTCTCTCTCTAAAAATCAATAAAAACATTAAAGAACAGAGACGTGAAGCCCACTTCTCGCTGTGGTGGAATGGTTTCTGGCAGGGCTGTGGGGTAGGTTCGGGCCACTCCTTGCTCCTGTTTACCAGCCGAGAGACGAGGGCTTCGCCGAATCCCGCGCTTCTGGCTCGCTCCGTGGGCCACAGAGGGCGTTCGTGGACAGCGTGGACTGGGAGGAGAGTGCGGGATCGCTGGGAAAGCCAGGAACACGGGTGGGTCGTGAGGCCCCGGAAGACAGCGGGCGGCCTCCAGTATAACCCGCTGCATCCTCATCCGAGACTCCCGCCCGAGTGAAAGGCCTGGATGCCAGTTGTGGGTGCTCGTCCTCACCCGCTGACTCAACCAGTAGCAGCACCCTCACCTCAGTCTGGTGTGGGATTAGCCAAACGTACGTTTTCTTTTTCCTTATTTATTTATTTATTTATTTATTTATTTACTTACTTACTTACTTATTTATTTATTTATTTACTAGTGGCCCAGTGTACAAAGTTTGTGCACATTAAAAGGGAATTAATGAGAGGAAATAATTTAATATTGCTATTTGCCCTTTCTCTATAATAGAAGTGTCAGAGATGAAAGAAAATTAGTAAAATGTATATGAAAATCTCCCTCCTGTTAGAGTCTGGGGCCCAGAGTTAAGTCCCCGCCCACCTGTACGGGCCTTGAAATTGCACGAGACCCAGACCTGGTCGGCCCCATCCCTATTGAGTGAGACCCAGACCTGGCCGGCCTCACCCCGTCAAGCCCTGCCGGGTGGGGGGCACAGCCTCAGGTCCCCCGTCAAGCCCCGCTGGGTGGGGGGCACAGCCTCAGGTCCCCCGTCAAGCCCTGCCAGGCAGGGGGTGTGTGTGGGGGGGTGAAGCCTGAGGTCCGCCGCCCCAGCCAGGCACCATGCAGCCTCAGGTCCCTCCTGATCGGTAGTTACGGCATTCTTGTGTGACGACCATTTGCATATTAGCCTTTTATTATTATGATTTATTTATTTTTTTACTATTTTTAGTGGGTTTTTTGTAGTCTTTTAGATTTTCTGCATAGGAAACCATCTCAACTGGACTAAAGAAAGTTTGACTCCTTCTATCCCAATCTTTATCCGTTTAGTTTTGGTTCTTGTCCTACTTGGTTATCTAGAACTGCACCATCTAACTCGTAGCCACGGACCACATGTGGCAGTTGAGCACTGAAGAGGGGCTAGTCTGCATGCAGATGGCTACAAGTATAGCGTGCTCAAATAATGCCAGACTGCCTGCAGAAACTTAAATGTCAAAGACTAACTTCTAAATAGATTGTATGTTGAAATGATGGTAATGTTGATAGATTGATTTAAACAAAATATATATTTTTAAAAATTGGTGTTACCTGTTTCTATTTATTTATTTATATATTTTATTGATTTTTTACAGAGAGGAAGGGAGAGGGATAGAGAGTTAGAAACATCGATGAGAGAGAAACATCGATCAGCTGCCTCCTGCACACCTCCCACTGGGGATGTGCCTGCAACCAAGGTACATGCCCTTGACTGGAATTGAACCTGGGACGCTTCAGTCCACAGGCTGACGCTCTATCCACTGAGCCAAACTGGCTAGGGCTCTTTTTATTTTTTACTAGAGGTCCGATGCATGAAATTCATGCCAGGGGCTTGGCCCCTGCCACCATGGCGGCTGCCTCTGCCTCAGTCCCCACGCGCTGCAACTTCGTCCGAAGGTCGTCTGGAAGACGTCTGGTCTAATTAGCATATTACCCTTTTATTAGTATAGATTATTATTACTTTTTAACGATTCTTTATTGTTGAAAGTATTACATATATCCCCTCAAACCTACCTTTTCAGTCCCTGGCTGATACTCTCCCAGCCCCTGGAACGCTCACGCGGGATGGTTTATAATGACCTAGCCGCTGAAGATGGGGGGTTGCTGAGTGCAGGAGGTTTTAGTTCCTGACGTGAGCAATGGTCACGGCAAGGCGGTGTGTGGTTGGGCTAACGGAGGAGGCCACGCAGCGAGCAGGAGGGACACAGGCGTCAGGAGGCAGGAGCGCGAACCCCTGTTGTCCTGCTGTGTCACCTGGTGGGAGGGCAGCGAGGAGGGGGCTGCCTCTGAGGAGGGGGTGGGCAAGGTACCCACCTCTCCCTCTCCGGAGCGGTGTTGACACTATTGCAGATGCCCTCATTCCCCCCCTTTGCCCACCAACGCCCAGCCCCCCCGCCCGCCCTCGGCCCTTACCACACTGTTGTCTGTGTCCGTGAGCTGTGCATGTATGCTCCTTTTCTTTCTTTTTAATATATTTTATTGATTTCAGAGAGGAAGGGAGAGGGATAGAAACATCAATGATGAGAGAGAATCATTGATCAGCTGCCTCCTGCACGCCCCCTCACCAGGGATCGAGCCCACATCCCGGGCCTGTGCCCTTGACCAGAATCGAGCCTGTGACCTTTCAGTCCGCAGGCCGACGCTCTATCCACTGGGCAACACCGGCCAGGGCATGTATGTTCTTTAGCTAGTCCCTTCCCCTTCCTTTCTCCAGTCCCTGACCGCTCCTCTCTGACAGCACCCGCCTCTGCCAATGCCCTTGTTCCTGTTTAGACTCCCTTGCTTCTCCCTCGCTCAGTGTGGGGTCCGGGTGCCAGCTCTTCCCGTGATGGTGGAAACGCTCCATGTCTGTGCCGGCCCGTGTGGTGGCCACGACCACATGCGGAGCTGAGCACCTGGCGTGTGGTGAGCGTGACGGAGGAGCCGCATTTCACGCGAACGAAGTGACAAGTAAACCTCAGTAGCTGGGCCACTGCACTGGACAGCGAGGCGCTCTGCAGCTTCTGTTTCTGGCGCGGTGAGACGTCGTCGGTGATGTCCGGTGTGTTAATCACAGTGTGAATTACCGCTGCTTCCCACTCACTTTTCCCACGGCACAAAGGCCGGCGGCTGGGAGAGGCCGCGGCGCCTTTTAATCGGACTCGATGTTGTTCTGGGGCCGGGACCCTCGGCCCCAGCCTGGCGTGTGCTGCGTGGGGCTCTGTGGTCGGGTGTGAACTGTGGCCTCTGTGCTTCGGTGGCCGGAACCACACTGCATGCTGAGGGCGGGCCTCGGGACCCTGGGAGGAAGGGCACCTCGCACTTGTTGGAGGCCCAGACCACAGCCACGTTGAGATGAAGGAGCAGGAGAGGAACCAACAGACCCGGGGGTGGGGTGGGGTGGAGTGGGGCTTCCTCGTGCTCACCACAGACTCAGCGTCCCTATGCCTTCCTTTTCTTCCCGTCCCTATGCCTTCCTTTTCTTCCCGTCCCTATGCCTTCCTTTTCTTCCCGGACCTATGCCTTCCTTTTCTTCCCGTCCCTATGCCTTCCTTTTCTTCCTGGACCTATGCCTTCCTTTTCTTCCCGTCCCTATGCCTTCCTTTTCTTCCCGGACCTATGCCTTCCTTTTCTTCCCGTCCCTATGCCTTCCTTTTCTTCCCGGACCCAATGGCAGCCGCTCTGGGTCTGCGCTGCCGCGGAGGGAGTGGGTGCTTGGCGTGGGGAGCGGGTGTTAGGCGTGGGGAGCGGGTGCTTGGCGTGGGGAGCGGGTGCTTGGCGTGGGGAGCGGGTGTTAGGCGTGGGGAGCGGGTGTTAGGCGTGGGGAGCGGGTGCTTGGCGTGGGGAGCGGGTGCTTGGCGTGGGGAGCGGGTGTTAGGCGTGGGGAGCGGGTGCTTGGCGTGGGGAGCGGGTGTTAGGCGTGGGGAGCGGGTGCTTGGCGTGGGGAGCGGGTGCTTGGCGTGGGGAGCGGGTGTTAGGCGTGGGGAGCGGGTGTTAGGCGTGGGGAGCGGGTGTTAGGCGTGGGGAGCGGGTGCTTGGCGTGGGGAGCGGGTGCTTGGCGTGGGGAGCGGGTGCTTGGCGTGGGGAGCGGGTGTTAGGCGTGGGGAGCGGGTGTTAGGCGTGGGGAGCGGGTGTTAGGTGTGGGGAGCGGGTGTTAGGCGTGGGGAGCGGGTGCTTGGCGTGTGGTGGTTCCTGCAGCTGCCCCCGGATTTTAAATTAACTGGAGCGGCCCTTCCCACACGAGGTGATTGATGGCTCTGTGTTCCTGGGGGCGGGGGGAAGGGGGGCCCTGTCCTCCTGGCTCCCAGGAGGACGGCCTCCAGTCTTCCTGTCTCAAGTTCAAGGTGCTGGATCCAGCGCTGGGGGGTCTGGAGACACACCTAAATGCATTGGTTCAGCGGCCTCCACCTGCAGCCCGGGTCCCGTCAAGGTGAGCCGCTGCCTTTCAAGTCCTTTGATATTTTGACTTGAGCAGCTGTCCCATCGGCCCGACCGACCCATTCAAGCGACAGCTGGGCCCTTTGTTTATGATTCTCTCATCTCACGTTTCCGGGTGGATTTCTTCCCGGAGACGATGTTATATGAATCACCTTTGAAATGAGGGTGTATCAGCTCAGGGACTGTTCTCTCTGAATTCAGAGGAAGAAGAAACGCCCCTCTCTGAAGTTCTGTGTCCACGGTCCTGGGCCCGGCGCAAGGATGGAGGTGCAGGCTCAACACCCCCCCTTCCCCCCCTCCCCCCCCGCCCGGCGCGAAGCTTTATTGATTTCCCCAGAGAACAGCACGACAGTTCTCAGCTGCCCCTTTCTCTCGGCTGTGCCGCGGGCGGTCCCACTGTACTGCTGGCCTGCATCGCCCCGAGTCTCAGTTTCCGCACCTGCAAAATGGGTGTAGTAGCTCCGGCTTGTGAGAGTTTGAGTGTCTGTATACCGAAGCCCCTTATGGACCCTGAAATGCTGTACAAGTGGACGTGGCTTTCCGGCTGCGAAACCCGAGAGAGCGTGGGCACTGCCCCGCTCTGGACGCCCCGCCGGGCATGCGATGTGTTGAATGTGCTGCCGCGTGAAACTCTGACAGTGAAGATCCCGTCTCTCTCCCCCGCCCGCCTCTTCCCCTCTGCCTACCTTGGCCAGGAAGTGAACCGCTTTCACTTCTTTGCTCTTTCCCGGCAGCCGGCCGCCCTGTGGGGAGGGCTGGCAAGGCGTTCCCTTGGATTTCCGCTCTCCCGGCTGCTTTAACTTGGGTGGCGTGAAGGTGAGGCTTGGAGCCTGCGGGTGCTGGGCAGCTGGACCCACGGAGGCTGATGTGGGTGCTAAGGTGGGAACAGTCCTAGGAGGACAAAGAGCCCCAGAGCGTGGGCTCAGCCCAGGGCTGGTTGGGAGGTGGGTGAACTCGCCCTCCATGAACGCCCGACTGTCCTGGTCCTGACCCTGCTGTGCCTGTCCTGACCCCGCTGTGCCCGTCCTGACCCCGCTGTGCCCGTCCTGACCCTGCTGTGCCTGTCCTGACCCCGCTGTGCCCGTCCTGACCCTGCTGTGCCTGTCCTGACCCCGCTGTGCCCGTCCTGGCCCCTTTGTGCCCGTCCTGGCCCCGCTGTGCCCGTCCTGGCCCCTCTGTGCCCGTCCTGGCCCCGCTGTGCCCATCCTGGCCCCGCTGTGCCCGTCCTGGCCCCTTTGTGCCCGTCCTGGCCCCGCTGTGCCCGTCCTGGCCCCGCTGTGCCCGTCCTGACCCCGCTGTGCCCGTCCTGGCCCCGCTGTGCCCGTCCTGGCCCCGCTGTGCCCGTCCTGGCCCCTCTGTGCCCAGTCCTGACCCCCCTGGGCCCATCCTGACCCCCCTGTGCCCATCCTGACCCCCCTGTGCCCGGTCCTGACGCTCCCTGCTCGTTCATACTCCCAGGAGAATGGCCTCCAGTCTTTCCAGGCCCACAGGGAGGTGGCGTCATAGCCGTCAGTGGGGTGTTGAACATTTGAATCTGATTGTGCGATTCAGCCAGGAGAGTCAGACGTCCCCAGGGGCTTTGCGGGGAGCTGGGAGGGGTGAGAGGTTATCCAAATCCGGGGACCTGGGAAGGAAGTCTTTCTGCTGGTCTCAGTGCACTTCGTTTAGTTTCCGAGCTCCGGCAGCTGGCGGTGGCCCGTTCTCTGTAACACGAGGCACCCTCAGCTGTGGCTGAACAACACAGATGTGCGTGGTGCCTGGCTGGGAGCCCAGACACACGTGTTCCGGGTTTGATCTCCAGGGACTGCCTGACTCGCCACACGACATCTCTCCCGGACCCTGGATTTCCCGCTAGGTGTTGACGATGATCACGTGACAGCGTCGCGGTGGCCTCCGTGCAGAGCAGGCGGAGGGGTGAGTTCTGTGAGAGTGGCCGTCATACAGGCAGTGTGGCGGCGGCCCCGGACGGCAGCTGCTCTGTAACGTGACCTGCTCTGCCGGGGCTCGGGGGGAGCAGGAGTGAGCTCCTGGCAGGTGAGGGTGACCAGGATGCCGGCTATGGGGAGCAGAGCTGGCGGCGCCCGGAGAACACGGTGAAATCGGAGGCCGAGACCGCCTTCATGGGGGTGGGAGGACCCCAGGGAAGTCCCTTGTGTAGGTGGCATCCGAGACTTTGCGGAATCAGAGGTTCACAGGAGGTTGCAAAAAAGTGCACGGGGCGGCCCCACCTACCTCCAGCCTGTGACACCTCGCATGACCGCGTGATCACAGAGCCGGGACCGGGCGGGGCAGAAACGGGCGACGGCGATGACGGAGTCTCAGCGCATTGCAGGGACGGCAGTGACACTGAGCCCCTGCTATGTGCCCGTCCATGTCCTGGGCATCAGGGAGGCCCACGAGTCAGCCCTGGGATCAGCAGGGAGGCCGACGCCAGGAGACGGTGCAGGGTCTCTCACGCGGTGGTGTTGGGGCGACGGCATGGACATCTCCCAAGAGACACAGCCAGCTTCCTGAAAACACCCCCCCAGATTCCCATGACGCTTGTCCCCCTATTTTAAGGTTTTCCGGGTTCCACAGCAGCTGCCGCTGAACGTTTACTCCTAGTATTGCGTGCGCGCTGGCCTTTCGGAGCGTGTTACAGGAAACGTCCTGGTGTTCTTGGCCTGTGGACACCGAGTGTGTCCTGGAAGGGATGGGCCTCGGGACCGTGCCCACCAGCGGGAGCTGAGGAGGGTCTTGAACGCATTTGGCTGCAGACAGGGAATCCGTTCTCAGCAGTCGGCTCCTGTGTCACCAGCAATTAGGGGTGGTGACCCCAAGACAGACACCTGCCCAGGGGAGGGGTTCCCAGCTGTTGGCCGCAGTCCATGAGATCCCAAACTTATTCGTTTTTAAAAAATATTTTTTATATGTTTTTGTTGATTTCAGAGAGAGGGAGGGAGAGGGAGAGAGAGAGAAACATCAGTGATGAGAGAGAATCATGGATCGGCAGCCTCCTGCATGCCCCACACTGGGGATCGAGCCTGCAACCTGGGCCTGTGCCCTGACCGGCAATTGAACCGTGACCTCTTGGTTCATGGGTCAATGCCTAACCACTGAGCATATCAGCTGGGCTCTTCTTTTTTTTTAATACTCAACCCAGGATATGTTTTTATTGATTTTTAGAGAGAGAGGAGGAGGGGAAGAGAGAGAGAGAGAGAGAGAGAGAGAGAGACAGAGAGACAGAGAGACAGAGACATTGATGTGAGAGAGAAACAACTATGGGTTGCCTTGTCTACACACCCCAACTGAAATGGAACCCACAACCTTTTGGTGTACAGGAAGATGCTCCAACCCACTGAGCCACCCGTCCAGGGCCCGAACATCTTAGTGACCGCGGAGCCCGCTGCCTCTGGTGCCCGCGGGCAGCGTTGGCAAGACACTAAGCGTTCAGCTGCACAAGGTTCGTGCTTGTGGCTCAGCCTGTGATCTGATTAGGAGCCTTGTGGTTTGAGTGGCGAGAGGAACAATGAGACCTATGTTCTCTGTTGAGCACAAGGAGTGGTATCCGGGCAACTCGAGCTGAATTCACACAGGAGAGGGTCCCCCCGCACCTACTTGGTAAACTTGGCGAAGGCGGCGGGAATAATACCTGGGTAAATACCTCTGGTCACGTGGGACTTCTGCTTTGTATCAACATTTGCCGTAGGAGGTCCTCGTGCCTCCCGGCTTCTGCCGAGCAAACAGTGCTTTAGAGAGAAACAAAGGTTTGCCGGGAACGGGCGAGGCGTGGCCCGGGCAGCGCCGTGGGCAGCGGGCACCCCATGTCCGACGGCAACTCCGTTTTTGTTAGATGCCGTCTCCAATCAGGATACCGGTCCCGGGGCACCCGACATTGAGAAGTGCTGACTTTGCCCGGCCGGCGTGGCTCCGTGGTTGAGTGTCGACCTGTGAACCAGGAGCTCTCGGTTCGATTCCCCGTCAGGGCTCCTGCCCGGGTTGCCGGCTCGATCCCCAGTGTGGGGCGTGCAGGAGGCAGCTGATCAGTGACTCTCTCTCATCATGGATGTTTCCATCTCTCTCTCGCTCTCCATTCCTCTCTGAAATCAATAAAAATATATTAAAAAAATAAAATATTTCTGAGCATGAAGGGTGTGGACAATGTTACTTCGCAGGGAAACTGTTAAATAAAGTCAAAACAGTGTTCTTCCTTCGGAGTTGCTCAAGCTGCGTGGTTCCGCAGGGGATCAGTGCTTTTTCCAAAATCGGGTCTCACCCAGCCGTCGACCTGGGGCATGAGCAGGTGCCTGACTCAGTGGGGGCCCGTGGGCTCTCTTCAGAGCACCCCCTGCGAAGCCCCCGCGGCTCCTGGCGTCGTGGGGACCACCTAACTCGCCGCCAGAGGGAGAAGGCACTCGGTCCAGGCTCAGCCGGGTGCTGGCTTTGTTAAGGCAGGTCTGGGCGCTCCTCCTGCACCGAGTGGTTGGCATCTGTCTGGATGCCGAAGAGCGAGCAGCTCAGAAGGCTGGCGTGCGAGCGTTTTATGGGGTACAGTGCGTGTTAGCACACATTCCGGCGCTTCCCGGCTCCCTGCAGTGTCTAAAGGGTGTTGTGTTTCTTAACGTTTAAGAGGCCGGGATTGACATGTGAATTCGATTGTTGTTTACTTAAGGTAAATTTTGGTTTCTCATTTCTTTTAAAAAAGATTTTTATTGATCTCAGAGAGGAAGGGAGAAGGAGAGAGAGAAACATCCACGATGAGAGAGAATCATGGATCGGCTGCCTCTTGCACGCCCCCCACTGAGGATCGAGCCCGCAGCCCGGGCCTGTGCCCTGACCGAGCTGTGACCTCCTGGTTCACGGGCCGACGCTCAGCCACTGAGCCACGCCAGAAAATCCACGGCAGGCAGCCAGGAGTGGGAGCCAGAGAGATGGGTGATGATGCAGGGCCTGAGTCTCCGTCTTTGCAGGAATCCACAGTCCCGATGCCTTGCTGTTGAAGCCAAAGTGAGCCTTGTACACAAGTAAACCGCTGTGACCCAGCAGGCTCGGGAGGGGAGGTGTGCCTCCATGGCGCGTGTGGAAACGAAACGCGTTAGAGAGCACGGCCAGCGAGTGACGGGAGCGTGGCGCATCCTGCCCAGGGCCTCGGGCCGCAGGGCTTGCCAGGCGGCTCCCCGCGCCCGTGACATCCAGCCACGGAGCGGGGCCCATGGACGAGGACAGCGTTCTTGGCTGCCTGCAGGTCGGCGTTCTTCCCGTCACCACGGGAGTCATTCGCGCTGAAGCCAGTCATCACATATTTGCCTTCGCAAATGACACAGGGAGCTCCTGACTCAGCGGTCGGCAAACTCCTTAGTCCACAGAGCCAAATACCAACAGGACAACGATGGACATTCCTTTGGAGAGCCAAATTTTTTAAACTTAAACGTCTTCTAACGCCACTTCTGCAACATAGACTCGCCCAGGCCGTGGTATTTTGTGGAAGAGCCACACTCAAGGGGCCAAAGAGCCGCATGTGGCTCGCGAGCCGTGGTTTGCCGACCACGGTCCTAACCCATTGTCTGTTGGTTGTGCCTGCTTATGTCTTTCTTTCTCCTGGTCATTTGCAAATGCAGGCTGAAGCCTGAGTTGAGAACCTCTCTCTCTCTCTCTCTCTCTCTCTCTCTCTCTCAGCTGAGGTCGGGAGGTAGAATGCTGAGTAGACAGAAATTCATTCTGGCCTCAGGGCTCCGCACGAAGGTACTTCTGACCTCCAGCCCCACACAGCATGTTGGTGATTTGACCTGGATTTGATTTCACACGAGCTGTCACTTGATGCGCCTGAGAGAGCAGGGAGGGTGTCAGTGCAGAGGCTGTATTCTGGTTGGCAGACGGAAGCGGAATCGGTAACAGGCAGTTACCCAGACTATCCGTGCTCGTGACAACAACCCACATGTCCCTTTTTTAAAAAAATATATTTCATTGATTTTTTACAGAGAGGAAGGGAGAGGGATAGAGAGGTAGAAACATCGATGAGAGAGAGACATCGATCAGCCGCCTCCTGCACACCTCCCACTGGGGATGTGCCTGCAACCAAGGTACATGCCCTTGACCGGAATCGAACCTGGGACCCTTCAGTCTGCAGGCCGACGCTCTATCTACTGAGCCAAACCGGTTAGGGCACCCATGTGTCTCTTTCATGTTTGTTGTTCAGGTGGGTATGTTGAGTGTCTGTGGGTACACAATTCGTCATGACTTTCGAATTTGGGTATAAAATATCACCGAACGGGCTAACATTATTTGGATGCAAAAGGGATCAGATATTCCTATACTTTTCAGGTATGTGTGTTATGAAGAAATGGTTAGGATAAAATAGAACATTTTTTCTCTGATTAAAAAGTAATGCAAACTTGCTGGCCAGCATGGCTCAGGGGTTGAGCGTCGACCTATGAACCAGGAGATCATGGTTCGATTCCCGGTCAGGGCACATGCCCAGGATGTGGGCTCCATCTCCAGTGTGGGGCGTGCAGGAGGCAGCCCATCAATGATTCTCTTTTGATCAGTTGCCTCCTGCATGCCCCCTACCATGACCTCCTGGTTCATAGGTCGACGCTCAACCACTGAGCCTCCCTGGCTGGGCAGTGCCACCAATTTTTAAGTGAAACACTTTGGAAATATTTACTCCTCTTTTTAATCTAAAGGGTGAGATTTTCCCAAGCAAGGCCACCCTGTGTTCCGGGCACTCACGTTCTCTCTGCCTTTTCTGGCTTCCCCAGCCCATCGCTGCTGCTCTCCTGAATGTACAGAACGGGGCGCTGCCGTTTACCTTCCCTTACTGCATTCACGGAACAATCTAATCTTTCTAGTCTTTGCTTTCAAAATAAACAGCATAGCCTGCACTTCTTACTCACCAAAACCCTCAATAAGGTAAACGCGGAGCCCAGTGGCCGCTGCGCAGGTGGGCCTTGTGGGACCTGGTGGTTTGAATGTCATGGGCCCTCCCAGGAGGAAGGGGCCGCCCTCCCTCACACGACGGCTCACGGGCTGCTCCAGTCTCCGTGCACAGACACCGCAAAGTGTTTGCCTTTCATCGTCATGGAGAAGATGCGCGTGGCGGCGGGATTTGCAATGTGCCATTTTACGGGTGCAATGCGTTAGGATACAAATACAACTAAAATACAGCCCACAGCCTCCACATATTGATATTTCTTAGTGGAGGCAGCTAGTCAGGTATCACACACACACACACACACACACACATACACACACACACACACACACAGGCACCCTCCCTTCCATTGTTAGCAGAGAGAAATTTCTGTGTACAAGTTTTGGATAGTTCAATGAAGACTCGAATTCAGAATTTTGTGGTTTTATATTTGCTTTTGTGAGTTTGAGAGTCTGCTGTGTGAACTGATTTTTGTAAAGAATGTTATGAAAAGGAAATTTAAAATTCTGTATTAGGACAGAATTCACTGGAACTCACTTGAAAAGCGCTCTTTCTATACTGCTCAGCCCCCCCTGGGGTCAGAGAGGGAGTTTGGGGAAATTGTTACAAAAAATCAAAGGAAGCAGCCAGCCTGTTGCAAGTATTGTGAACTTGGAATTACTGGCAGGTATTATTTTATTTCCACAGCTTTTGGAAAAACCATCTTACAATGGGAAAGCACATAACTTGGTTTACCATTGGGGGACTTCCTGTTTTAAATGTGGGATTTTATTTTGTCTTTTATAAATAAAGACAACAGAAGAAAGACATTTTCCAATGAGATACTTACAAATTATGTAACGTTCTGATACAAATTATGGGAAATTCTTCCTTTTTTTCTTATTCCTTGGTGCCCGGGACACCTGAGGTGTTCAGTAATTATCCATCAAACAAGTAAGTTGTAGCCTGGCGGTTGTGGCTCAGTGGTTGAGCGTAGACCTACACACCAGGAGGTCACGGTTCAGTTCCCAGTCAGGGCACATGCCTGGGTGACAGGCTCGATCCCAGTGTGGGTTGTGCAGGAGGCAGCCAGTCGATGACTCTCTCTCTCTCTCTCTCTTTCTCTCTCTCTCTCTCCCCCCCTCTCTCTGCCCCCCCTCTCCCTCTCTCTCTCCCCCCCTCTCTCTCTCTGCCTCTCTCTCTCTCTCTGCCTCTCTCTCTCTCTGTCTCCCCCTCTCCCCCCTCTCTCTCTGCCTCTCTCTCTCTCCCCCCCCCTCTCTCTCTTCCTCTCTCTCTCTCTGAAACCAATGAAAACATATATATTAAAAAGTACAGTTGTAGGTGGATGACAAGCGCCCCCCATACAGTCCGCACGTTCCCTGTTTCTCACTCAGCTGGCCACTAGGGGTCGCTCTGTGACCACGCTAACTCGGCCAACAGGCCTAGGCATTAATGCGCGCAGAGCATGCCTGCACATGGGTGGGAAGCGCTGCTGGAACAGCTGGCCTCTGTCCCTGGGCACCAGCTTCAAGTACCTGGACCACTTGTGTGCACGGAGGCAGGCACGAGACAAAGCCGGCGATGTTCACGGCAAGTCGTTGGCAGGAGACACAGAGGGACTATTCTCCTTCATCCAGGACTGGGGATGTGTTCTTCCCCGTCCGGGAAATGCTAGGAGCATTTATACTCAGCGCATGTTTACCTTAGGCCGGCAGACTTCAGTTATTTGTGTGATACTCTCCCTCCTTCCGTCCCCTCCCTCTTCTCCCACACTTTCCCACTCCTCACTCCCTCCCCTCCCCTCCCCCACTCCTTTCCTCTTCCCACTCTATCCCCTTCCCCTCCCCCACTCCCTCTCCCCACTCCTTCCCCTCCCCCTCCCCCACTTTCTTCCCCTGCCCCACTCCCTCTCCCTCCCCCACTCCTTTTCTCTTCCCCCTTCCCCTCCCCCACTCCCTCCCCCACTCCTTCCCCTCCCCCTCCCCCACTTCCTTCCCCTGCCCCACTCCCTCTCCCTCCCCCACTCCTTTTCTATTATCCCTTCCTCTCCCCCACTCCCCCACTCCTTCTCCTCCCCCTCCCTCCTCCCCTCCCCTCCCTCACTCCCTTCCCCTGCCCCACTCCCTCTTCCTCCCCACTCCTTTTCTCTCTCCCCTCCCTCTCTCCCACTCCCACCCTCCCCCCACTCCCTCCCCCACCCCACTCCATTCCCCTCCCCCCTCCCCCTCTCTTCTTTCTCTCCCCCTCCCCCCTCCTCTCCTGCCCACCAGTCCTTCGGAGCAAGCCCTCCCCCAGCGCCCTGGTGCCATCTGGGAGCCAGCACAGAGCTGCCTGGGCGGGTGGTGCATTGTGGGCCCACTTCTCTGTGCTTGGGGCGGGCGGGGGGGGGCAGCAGCGTCCGTCAGAACCCCGCTGCTCATGCTGCTGCGGGTCACACTCTGCGGCGTCTGTGACCGGGCAGTTACCGTCGGCGGTTCTCCAGGTGCGGGTGCAGTGTTTCCCGGGTGCAGGCACAGCCTTGCGGGGTGGCGGGGGCCTGCATAGAAAGTGTGGCGGGTGGCGGCCCCGGCTCTGAGAAGCCGGCTCTCCTTTGGGGCGGATTCATTTCCTGAATAATCGAATTTCTCCTCCGATTTTGGAAGGGGCACATTCCATTGTAGAAAATTTGGAAAATACAGAAAAGTATCATGAAAACAATAATCCTTACCACTTTGTAGAGACAGTTGTACATTTCATACCCTCACTGTTCTATTACATTACGTCACGAGCACATCATAGACACCCTTCTGGACATGGAAGCAACGCGCCACCTTCCTCGGAAGAATCCTCACCCTTGGGCTCTGAGCTGGGAGCTGGCCGGGGGCTCTGAAACCAGGAGGCCTCTGAGTTTGGGGGAGTATTTCACTCCAAACGGCTTCATTAGATGGAGTCAACCTTTATTTTTTTGAAAAGATGGGGAGGAATGACACCCCTTTCCCTCCCGGGGCCGGGGGCCCGTGGCTCCTCTCACAGGGAACCAGGCGGACATGCGGGCCCTTGTTCTGTGCTGAGGGCTTCTCAGCCAGGGTCTGCGTGTGGCCCTTAGGCTCTCATCGCACAGAGGTGCTGCTTCGTTAAGGAGACGGAAGGAGGACTCATGGAGGCCGAGGCCTCTCCCTTCTCCCTCCACAGCCTTCCTCTTTGGAAGGGCATGCGTTTTCCGTGCCTTTAGGTCGGAAGAACTTGGGCCTTTTTCTTCAAGTTGCAAATCCCCAGGCCTGCCCGTCGGAACCCGTGCCGCGTGCTGCTCCTCCTGGGCTCATCCCCTTCCTTCCTTCCCAGTCCGCTCGGCTTTCTCCCCTGAGGTGCCTGGGGTGGGGGGCGGGGGGACAGACGGACATTCAGGCTCTTTGTCTCGGGGCCTCTGAAACCAGGGGAATGGCCACCTTCCCCCAGCCCCTCTGCCAACAAGGCTCTGACCTTAGCTCTCCGTCAGCCGCTTTCCCTCCTCTCCATCTTCCAGGCTGCCGTGGGCTCTGCAGCCTCCCTCTTCCACACGCTTTGGCTGACGTGTGTGTGTGTGTGTGTGTGTGTGCGCGCGCGCGTGTGTACGTGTGTGTACGTGTGTGTGCGTGCGTGTGCGTGCATGCGTGTGCGTGTGTGTGCATGCGTGTGTGTGCGTGCGTGTGCGTGCGTGTGTCTGCGTGTGCGCGTGCGTGTGTGTGTGTGGCTGGTGGCTGCATTGAGCTGGGTCAGCCCCATGGGTGGGACGTGGGGCATGGGGGGTGGGGGTGGGAAGGCAGTGTCCTCCCCTGGGGACAGAGTGGCTGGGACTTAGGTGACTGCCTGGGTCGATGTTGGTGCTATTGCTTCCCTTCCTGTTCCATTTGGAATGAATCACAGTTGAGACGACTTCCGGGCTTTTAGCGTCCACACGGACCAGCACGCACTTTTCATGACCGTCCACTGTCACAGGCCGTGAGTGGCTCTCCCTATTTTATTTTAAAAATTAGTACAATCATTTCCATGCTCTGGCGTCACACCCAGTCCCCACACTTAGTTTTATGAACACGGGCCGCTGCCTGGCGGGTGAGAACGTCTTTCCTGACATCTGGGGCGTCGGCGGTCACCCGGGATAGGGAAATGGCGGCGGGCAGTGGGGCTGGGGGCTCAGCGGTGGCTGGAGCTGTTTTTAGGTGACCTCCTCCTCCCTTCTTTCCCCAGCCCTGCTGCTTACCGGGGCGTCTCCGACGCTGAGTTTTTTTTTTCATTTTATTTTATTTTACTGATATTTTACAGAGAGGAAGGGAGAGGGATAGAGAGCTAGAAACATCGATGAGAGAGAAACATCGATCAGCTGCCTCCTGCACACCTCCCACTGGGGATGTGCCCGCAACCAAGGTACATGCCCTTGACCGGAATCGAACCCGGGACCCTTCAGTCCGCAGGCCGACGCTCTATCCACTGAGCCAAACCGGTTTCGGCAACGCTGAGTTCTTAATTCATATTTTATAACGTTTCTCTGAAACGGGACGCATGACTCGGTGTGCCTGCAGCACAGAGTTCCGTGATCGCAGGAGACTGTGAGCCCCTGGCAGTTCCGCCGTCTTCGCGCTTTGATGGTAAAGAGAGAGCCATTCCCAGCAGCGGGGTTTCGGGCCCGCATCCACCCGCTGCTTTCCAGGCGGTGGGGCCCCCTGCTGCTGGGAAGCCGTTTCGAGGGGAACTGGCCCGACTTCCCTTTGAGCCGGAGCCGCGCGTGGATGCAGCGCGTCACGGTTCTCACCGGTTCTCACCGGGCCAGCTGCGTCCTCGCTGCGCACCGCCTCCGAGACCTGGGCCTTTCCCCGCGGGTGTCAGGCGGGGCCCTCCCGAAATCCAGACCTGTGTTCCCCACAGACACCAGATTTCCCAGAACCGCTGGTTCCGCCCCCGCCCCCCTGCCTCCCGCCCGCACATCCTGTGTGTGGAGCTTGTCTGTCTGGATCATCTTCCCTGGCAGTGTGGAGGCCGAGCGGGCGGGATGTCATCCAGACCCGGGCACGGAAGAGGTCACGTCGTGAGGGTTCGTGCTGATGTTGTTTTCTCTCAGGGACGTCAGGATCGGAAGCAGATGGGTGGCTCTGAGGACATTTCAAGGTCCCTGCCAGGTCTTACCTCCCCCGATTGTTCGGAAATCACCAGGGAAGCGAGGGCCCGGGAGGTGGCAGGTCCCCGGGTCCAGTGGTTCAGGGCCACACGGGGATTCGTGGCACAGTTGTCGGGGTGCTCTGAGAAGACTGTTGTTGCTTTCCAAAAAGTGGGTTCTCTATTGGAGAGCAGTTTTGGTGCACAGCGAAGGGGAGCAGAAGATTCAGAGGTTTCCCACGCCCCTCCCGGCCCCTCCCAGACACAGCCTCCCCCGCCATCGACACCCCCACCAGAGCGGTGCCTTTGTTCCAGCCGATAAACCGGCCTCGGCATCATCACCGCGCAAAGCTGAGCTAGGTGACACGGGCCACTAGCTGGCAACACGGCAGCCCCGTATTTCGGATGGCAGAGCAGCAAGACGGGAAGACCTGGGACGTGGATGCTGTGGAATGCCATACTAGCCTTCCTACATGTATGATCAGGCCCTTCTGCGAAAGGAACACACGTCTGTCAGCGTGAGGCTCTGATCCTTGGGCCTTGGTTACCAGGGCTCACGCTGGGGAGCGTGCAGTCCATGGGGCTGGACGAATGTGTAATGACATGGACCCACCGTTGAGGTGTCACTCAGAGCAGTGTCCTGTGTGCTGTTGGTTTTTAAGTGTATGTTGCCTGCGTGTAGGTTGAGTTTTTTAAAGGTCCTGCTGGAGAAGATGAATGGTTGAATTCTATTTTTCTGCTAAGATTTTAGCTGGAGAATATTTTTCACGAATGTCTCATGAATCGTTAGTGTGTATTCTCTGACGAAAGGGTCCCATGACCATGTTTGATGCTGTGGAATGCCATACTAGCCTTCCTACATGTATGATCGGACCCTTTTGTGAAAGAAACACACGTCTGTCAGTGTGAGGGTTGTTCCTTGGGCCTTGGTGATGGCAGCCACGCCAGGAACCTGGCGGACCCAGAGACCAGGCTCTGTTGTCGGGGTGGGTAGGGGAGACACGGAGGAACTCTTGATGTGAAATGGAGCAGGGGTGGGCAAACTTTCTGACTCGAGGGCCACAGTGGGTTCTTAAACTGGACCGGAGGACCGGAACAAAAGCATGGATGGAGTGTTTGTGTGAACTAATATAAATTCAAAGTAAAGGAGCGAGGGGAGAGCAAGAGAACCGGATAGAACAGCCGGATCCGGCCCGCGGGCCGTAGTTTGCCCACGGCTGGTATAGAGCTACCATCGTGGGTTCTGTGAGTGGCCTGAATGCAGAAGGGGAACGTTTGGTGGCTTAAACGTCTCATTCTCACATGTTGAGGAAAGAAGACCCCAAACTGAAGTTCCTTTAGGGGACAGTGGGGAGAAGCACAGATTCTGCTCTCGATTGTAGCCACGTGGGTAGAGCAGCTGGCCGGCCGTCAGTGTGACCGCTGAGTCCTCTGAGCCAGCTCAGGGCAGGCACTGGACAGGGACCCAGAGGCTTTAAAATAATCAGCACCCATTTCCCCAATTCCCCCTACGTGTCTTTGTAAAACAAACCCTGGCGTTGTACACTTCCCTTCGCCAACACGCGCCCTCTCTCCACACAGTGGGCACAGGTAACCACACAAGGATATATTGAGATGGAGTTAGGCATAAAGTAGCTTTTTCTTCCTAAATAAGGGAGGGAAAAACCTCCACTCGTTACCAAACGTGAAGCTTTAGATCGGAGCGGACAGAAAGCGCCGTGTAGAAATGTGCTAAGCTGCCACCTACTTAACAAGATGTCACTTGGTGAGGGAATTTTCATAATTAATGAACCAGTTCAATTGGTGCTGCCACTTGGCTGTGATTAATATGTTGTGGCGTGTGGCGTGTTCCCCCGGGGACTCGCTCCAGCTGGTTTGGGAAGCTCTGTGTCCGCAGCCTGTGCTGTGTGTGGGTCACAGCGCTGGCATTCAGGGAACAGCCGTGCGAACTCAGCGACGGTGCCCCGGGCCCTGCACCAGCCGCTGCACGACCCCAGGGCCTAATCGGAGCCCAACAGACGTAAAGTCCACACCAGGGCTGTTTGGGGAAGAGATGGCACCACTCACTGTATATTTTATAGAGGCTTAGAAGGAGACCTCACATAATTAAACTTCCATTCCGAATTCTGCCATGGACTGGGCAGATGGAAGGAAAGGACTTTATCACCGTCTTCAAACCATCTGTGAAACTTGCTTCCTTGCCAGTACGGTTTATGGGGTAAATTATTTGTATGACAAGTGGTATCTGTGTCCAATGGGTGCGTTTTCTGTTTAGTTACCGGCTGATAAAATATATAGAACACGTTCCTGCCAAAAGAAAGGAAAAGGTGTTAGTATTGTGTCTCTTCATTCTCTCTCCTTGTTTACCCCTCTGCTCTTCTCTGCCTCATTTTCCCTCCCTCCCTCAGTTTCCCTCCCTCCCTCCCTCCCTCCCTCATTTTCCCTCCCTCCCTCCCTCCCTCCCTCCCTCCCTCCCTCCCTCCCTGCCTCATTTTCCCTCCCTCCCTCTTCCCTCCCTCATTTTCCCTCCCTCCCTCCCTCCTTCCCTCCCTCAGTTTCCCTCCCTCCCTCCCTCCCTCCCTCCCTCCCGCCCTCCCTCCCTCCCTCCCTCCCTCCCTCCCCCCTCCCTCAGTTTCCCTCCCTCCCTCCCCCCTCCCTCATTTTCCCTCCCTCCCTCATTTTCCCTCCCTCCCTCATTTTCCCTCCCTCCCTCAGTTTCCCTCCCTCCCTTCCTCCCTCCCTCATTTTCCCTCCCTCCCTCCCTCCCTCCCTCCCTCATTTTCCCTCCTTCCCTCCCTCCCTCCCTCATTTTCCCTCCCTCCCTCCCTCCCTCCCTCCCTCCCTCCCTCCCTCCCTCCCTCCCTCATTTTCCCTCCTTCCCTCCCTCCCTCCCTCATTTTCCCTCCCTCCCTCCCTCCCTCCCTCCCTCCCTCCCTCCCTCCCTCCCCCCTCCCTCAGTTTCCCTCCCTCCCTCATTTTCCCTCCCTCCCTCATTTTCCCTCCCTCCCTCATTTTCCCTCCCTCCCTCCCTCCCTCCCCCCTCCCTCATTTTCCCTCCCTCCCTCCCTCCCTCCCTCCCTCCTCCCCCCCTCCCTCAGTTTCCCTCCCTCCCTCCCTCCCTCCCTCCCTCATTTTCCCTCCCTCCCTCCCCCCTCCCCCTCCCTCAGTTTCCCTCCCTCCCTCCCTCCCCCCTCCCTCATTTTCCCTCCCTCCCTCCCTCCCTCCCTCCCTCCCTCCCTCCCCCCTCCCCTCCCTCATTTTCCCTCCCTCCCTCATTTTCCCTCCCTCCCTTCCTCCCTCCCTCCCTCCCCTCCCCCCTCCCTCAGTTTCCCTCCCTCCCTCCCCCCTCCCTCAGTTTCCCTCCCTCCCTCATTTTCCCTCCCTCCCTCATTTTCCCTCCCTCCCTCATTTTCCCCTCCTCCCTCCCTCCCTCATTTTCCCTCCCTCCCTTCCTCCCTCTCTCCTCATTTTCCCTCCCTCCCTCCTCCCCCCTCCCTCATTTTCCCTCCCTCCCTCCCTCCCGCCCTCCCTCCCTCATTTTCCCTCCCTCCCTCCCTCCCGCCCTCCCTCCCTCATTTTCCCTCCCTCCCTCCCTCCCGCCCTCCCTCCCTCATTTTCCCTCCCTCCCTCCCTCCCGCCCTCCCTCATTTTCCCTCCTTCCCTCCCTCCCTCCCTCCTCTCTTGCTCCATTCATCCCTTTCTCCTCTCCCTCACTCTCCCTTCCCCTCCCCCTTTTCTTTGGATATGAGGATGGGGAGCCTCCATGAACAAGTGGATGGTCTAATAAGGGAGAACTTATTTAAAATAAGTTAGCTAGCTAGCCCAGCAGGGGTGGGTCAATGATTGAGAGTTGACCTATGAACCAGGAGGTCACATGCCCGGGTTGTGGGCTTGATCCCCAGTGTGGGGCTAGCAGGAGGCAGCCAATCAGTGATTCTCTCTGATCATTGATGTTTCTCTCTCTCTCTCTCTTTCTCTCCTACTCCCTTCCTCTCTGAAATCAATAAAAATATATTTAAAAACAATTTAAAAAGATCCCATTGCCTTGGGGGCTTCCGGTGGTCCAAGCATCAAGAAAATGGAGATTTGAGGAAACAGACATGAGCCCTTTGCCCCACTTTGCGGCCCAGCAGCGTTTTTTTTTTTTTTTTAAATATATTTTATTGATTTTTTACAGAGAGGAAAGGAGAGGGATAGAGAGTCAGAAACATCGATGAGAGAGAAACATCGATCAGCTGCCTCCTGCACACCTCCTACTGGGGATGTGCCCGCAACCAAGGTACATGCCCTTGACCGGAATTGAACCCAGAACCTTTCAGTCCGCAGGCCGCAGGCCGATGCTCCATCCACTGAGCCAAACCGGTTTCAGCGGCCCAGCAGCATTTTACGGGGAAGCCCTGGTCTTCGTGGCGCTGTGATGAATAGGGCTGGATAATGTTCTTTTCTGAATCCACTCTTATCTCTTCCTGGGAGTCTGAGAAGTGTGCCTGGAGGGCATTTTCCTCCCTGGTTGGAGGTGACTTAACAGAATGGCAATTACTGTCATTCACAAGCCCAGTCACATCTCAGTGGCGGCTGCGCCCTCCTGAGCGAGCAGAGACCACACGGTGAGGCCAGGGACCTGCAGACCTGATCCGCTGGGGGAAGAGGCCCTTTGATCCTCACCCAGACAGCACTGTCAGCAGGAGAGCGGCTGGCGGCTTTTACGGCTGTGGGATGGGCTATCCTGACTCAGGCTGCCGAGAGGAAGCAGGGATGAGCTTCAGCTCACCTGCATGTTAAGCCCCGAAGTGACAAAGGGCCATGTTTTGGTGAACTGGAAACGGTCTGAATGGTGAATAAAGGCAGGCCATTGGTGTTTAACGTGTTTGACGACGTGGCCCCTCTCCGCTCATGTAAGACGGGATGCCCGCCAGGCAGCCTTGGTCTGGTCCTGGCTGTTTGCTTGGGGGCCCTTGGGGGGAGCTGCGAGCATGCGAGCCTCTTTGTTAACCGCGGACGCTGCTCACCCGCAGGGAGAGAACAGCTGTGCGTCCCTCGGAAGCGCCTCCGTCTTGCTGTGATGGCAGCTGGAACACCGGGTGGCTGTTCCTGCAGGGACTGGTCCAAGGAGGAAAGCGGGCATCAGCTCATGTCCTTGGTCAGGCGTCCCATCACGGCCACTCTGACTCGGTCGGGCTCCGCAGGTGCCGCTGTGCCTTAGGAAAGGGCGTAGGAGCCGCAGGAGGCCCCGGCTGTCGGTCTTCTCCCTGAGGCACCCCGCTCAGCTCCTCAGCACTTACTGGTGTCAGCCCGGCTCGGGTGGCTCAGTGGCTGAGCTTTGATCTATGAACCAGGAGGTCACGGTTCGATTCCCGGTCAGGACACATGCCCAGGTGGCGGGCCCCATCCCCAGGGTGGAGGCAGCTGATCAATGGGAATTTACTGGTTTCAGAATCATGGTTAGTTCTTGAACTAAATGCGTTATGCTCCCTCAAACTGGACAGGATATGGGGGGTTAAGACAGCCCTGTTACTGGACGTTCAGCGTGTACCAATGGGCTATCCATAGGTGAACACGGAGTGAATGAGGGAGCTGACCTCTCTGCTTGGGGCCGCTGGTTTCCGGGCTGACACCCCCTTCCCTGGGGTCCCCAGGAGCCATCTTCCTCGCTGGCATGTCTGCCAGGCTCACCGGCTCGGAGTGGGCGGGGGTCACAGGAGCGGCTGTGCTCAGAAGCACAGCCCACGTGACATGCCAGGCAGATCAAAGCCGGGATTGCAGGGCTGACTACAGGGGAAGTGGGTGGTAATTAATAAGAGGATGTGGAATGGGTCATGTTGACTGAAAGAGCCCAGAGCCTCGGCGAAAGGCTCGCGGAGGCTGCCAGGATGGAGAGAGCGGCTGTGGCTGCGCCGAGCCTGAGCTGTGCAGGAGGGAGCACCCGGGGCCGGTGCCTGGGGGGAGGGGAGGGCAGGCTCAGGCGCGCCCAGGCCCCAGCGCCCAGCACAGCAGCCTCTCCAGCCCCCGCCATGGCTCCGGGTTGTCTTTACATGGAGCCTGCGGGGCCACGGGGCACACAGAAGCTTGGGAGTGAGGTGTGACTCCCAGAGCCGAGGTGGCTTCTCATCGGCACATCTGGCTTTCCAGGACTCCATGTCAACATGCCGTGCTTCTCGACCTCGGGTCAAAGGAACCTTCCCCTTGCACTTGGCCGAGTTCCCTCCCCTGGAACCCGGGAGGTGCCGAGCCCCCGCGTCTCTGCCCTGGCTGGGCCGCTGCGCACCTTTCGGGGAGCTTGGTGGGAGGCGTGGCGTGTGAGAGGGGCTGGGGACAGACCATGGATGCGGGAAAGAGAAGATTAGCGGGGAGACTTGTCTCAGCAAGGGGCCGGTGAGTGCCCCTCGGTAAGTCTCCGCCACCAGGACTGAGAGCACGGAAGGCCTGCACGCAGCTGTGTGTGTGTGTGTGTGTGTGTGTGTGTGTGTGTGTGTGCGTGTGTGTGTGCATGTGTGTGTGTGCATGTGTGTGTGTGTGTGTGTCTATTCTTGGGAGTTGGCACACACATCATGGAACCTCCAAAGAAATTTTCCACTGCTTGGTTGGGAGACCTATGAGCTTATAAATGGCCTCACTGAGGCTTTTTTTTTTTTTTTTAGAGAGAGTGGAAGAGAGGGGGAGAGACAGAGAAATATCGACGTGAGAGATACACATTGATTGGTTGCCTCCTGCATGCACCCTGACCAGGGCCCGGGCCGGCCGGGGAGGAGCCTGCCTCTGAGGTACAGGCCCTTGCCCTTGACCGGAATTGAACCTGGGACCCTCTGGTCCACAGTCCGACGCTCTATCCACTGAGCAGCACTGGCCAGGGCGGGCCTCACTGAGATTTTAAGCCATTTCCCCAAGGAGGTGACGACGTGGGGTCCTCTTTGCAATCCTCATAAATACCCTGGGACAGGACGTCCCCGTCAGGAGGAGACTCTATGGGTCTGAACCAGGGGGCACACAGTTTGTTTCTCTGAGTGATTTTGCCCTCGTTCTTTGCCCCCTTCAGTCCTCGCTCAGCTCCTGCCCGCCTCCTTCACGCAGACCAGCGCCGTGGATGCCAGGACGACCGGGGGGTGGGGTGGGGTGGGTGGGGGGGAGCGGGGGGCGTGGACATCGATGTCGCTGGCTCATCTTGGGTGGTTTAGAGCGCAGTTCCCAGCTCGGAGCAGACGCCATCGTTATGGGTAATCGTGCACAGTAAGAACGGTCTGCAGTAAATATGACAGATGTTAAGATAATAAGCCATTATGGGCACTGGGGACATAGAGTTTGCTAATTTCTCTGTACTTTCAAACACACAGATGCCAGTGGAGGGCCTGGACGTCTGATGTGGAGAACAGTAAGAAATGACAAAGGCAGGTGCGGGCGGGGTGGTTTAAGGTCTTCATAGAAACAGCCCCATCCCGTGTATCCGTTCCTGCGCCACCGCATAATGCCAAATAGTAGCTCCCCGATCTTGGTGGCAGAAAACCACAATGAATGGCGATTGATCCCATGTCTGTGGGCGTGGTGGGTGCCCAGGGCAGTCCTGCTTCAGAACCGCCCCCCCCCACCCCCCCGGGGTTGGAGGTCCCATGAGGCCGGCTGAGCATGTTCTGGCGATGGGTGGCAGGGGTGCAGGGGGGAATGGAGGCGATCGCGGTGGCTGAGGCGGGGAAGGGGCACCCTTTCTTTCCACCACACACCACAGCCACGGCCACGGCCACGGCGAGTCACATGGCTGAGCCCAAGCCCCTTGGGCAAGAAAACACAGTCTGGTCAGGACAAGGCTGGGCAAGGGTGTGGATACCGAAAGGGGCTGAGATTTGGCCAATCTTCACGTTATAGAGACCACATCCTGCATATAAGACCCTATCTCTATAAATTAGTTTGTAATAATGTAACCTGTTTTATTCTATTGTGTACTATGTATGCTACATGAACTATACATAGTACATGATATAATACATGTGATGCCAGGTATATGGCTCTGTAGCACCTGCATATATGTGGCCCCAGTGAGGATGAGCAGACCAGGGGTTCTCAGAGTTCTTGGTGGCTCCGCCACTCTGATATGGTTGGGTCTTCGTAGCTGCTCTGTTCTGCGATGATCTCCCTTGGAAAAGAAATAATACCCCAAACTTAAAAAAAATAATATATATTTCTGTTCATTTCAGAGAGGCAGGGAGAGGGAGAGAGAGAGAGACAGAAACATCCATGATGAGAGAGAGTCATGGATCGGCTGCCCCCTGCACGCCCCACACTGGGGATCGAGCTTGCAACCTGGGCCTGTGCCCCGACCAGGAATCGAACCATGACCTCCTGGTTCATAGGTCGACGCTCAGCCACTGAGCCACGCCGGCCGGGTGATAATATCCCAAACTTTCCATCTGTGGTTTTGTTTCTGAGTCGCTGGCCGCGGGGCGGGGGGCGGGGGGGCGCTCAGTGGTGTTCAGGGGCAATCCTGTGTGTGAGGAGCCAGCCTGCACGTGAGCCAGAGATGAGAGTCTTCCAGGGAGACGTTTAGAAGGAAGAACATCTGGTGTCCAGGTAGGAAACAGCACTCCATCCGGGCCAGCGCCTCTGTCCCGCCCCGAGGCTGCCCAGGGAGATGGGCGTGTGCACCTCCTTTCCTTAGCCGCCGCGCTGCCAGCGGCCACAGGATGCCACGGGCGCACCGCGAAACAGCTGTGGCAGCCGACGCAGCCCCTTCCTCGGCATCAGGGGGGCAGTGTCCTGGTCACGTGGGCAGACGCCCCGCTGGACAGCAGCTTGTGGGCTCGGAGAAACACATGGACGAAGAGGCACTTTTCCGAGCACCGGGACGGGCTGGTGGCTGGGCGGTTTCAGAGGGCGAGGGGGCCCTTCCGAGGAGATGCCCCTTGCGTGGGGCTCACGCGACAGGGAGCAGTGGGTCGTGCACAGACCTGGGGGGAGGTTCCCAGGGAGGGAGGGGCGCGGGTGTAAAGGTCCCCGGGGGGGGGGGGGGGAGCGGCCATCCACCTAAAGCCCCGCTCCTGCTCCGAGGCACCTGTGCTCCCTCCCCTGTGTCTCCAAGGGAAGCCTTCTCTCCAAGTTCCCCCGGAGCCGGGAGCGTGGCCGGAGCGCTACTTCCAACGGGATCGGGTATTTATTTATTTTAAAAACAGACTTGGTGCCGAAACCGGTGTGGCTCAGTGGATAGAGCGTCGGCCTGCGGACTGAAAGGTCCCAGGTTCGATTCCGGTCAAGGGCATGTACCTTGGTTGCGGGCACATCCCCAGTAGGAGGTGTGCAGGAGGCAGCTGGTCGATGTTTCTCTCTCATCGATGTTTCTAACTCTCTATCCCTCTCCCTTCCTCTCTGTAAAAAATCAATAAAATATATTTAAAAAAAAAAAGATAAAAACAGACTTGGCTGTTTAGAGCAGTTTTGGTCCCAGAAAAATCGAGCAGAAGGTACAGAGATGTTCCCCACGCCCCTGCCCCACACGGGCAATCCGCCCCCCCCCCCCCGCCCCATCAACATCCCCACCAGAGCCGCGCACATGCCTCAGCGGATGATCTGCCATCACCCCCGCCCCCCGAGCCCGCACTGTACATTGGGGTTCCCTCTTGGTGTGTGCAGTCCACAGATGTGGACAAATCCTAGTGGACACACGGAGTTCTACGGCCCTACAGCCGCACCGATGGGTCATCTCCAAGGACAGTGAAGACTCACCAATGGCATCTACACGCAAAGGGCAGCTCGTTAACGTTCTCTTCCTTTAAGATCGCGAAGGTCTCCGGCACGTGGAGGGCGGCTGTTATTCCCCGGGCGTTTGTACCATAAACATAATTCCCAGACTAGCAGGAAAGTCCCAGTGCTCTGAGTCATGGTGTCTGAATGGATGTTTTGTAAGGCCAGGCGTTCGCTTGGACAAATAAAGCATTGATGAACTAAACAGTTGCTTCAGATGAAGAGGGAAAGTTTTAAAAAGTGCCCTTGGCCTTGAGGAGACAGCGCTGTGGTTTATAACAGCGTCCACACCCCCCCCCCCGCCCCAATCTGCAGTCACATTACAAGAAAATCTCTCTGTTTGGCCACACGTACCCATCCATGTCCCGTGTAAGGGAGACCCGTATCTGCAAAGAACAACACAATGAGATGCAGTTTCAGCCCTAGCCGGCTTGGCTCAGTGGAGAGAGTGTCGGTCTGCTGACCAAGAGGTCCCGGGTTCGATTCCGGTCAAGGGCATGCACTTTGGTTGCGGGTTTCCGGGCCCTGGTTGGGGCGCATGCAGGAGGCAACCAATCGAAGTGTTTCTCTCACATCGATGTTTCTCTGTCTTTCCTTCTCTCTTTCACTCTCCCTAAAAATCAATGGAAAAATATCCTCGGGTGAGGATCAACTAACTAACTAACTAACTAACTAGCTAACTAGCAAGCTAACTGACGGACTGACTACAGTTTCATGTGGAAGAAGACATGCATCAGATACATGCTAGTCACTGGCCCTTGGTGTGTGGGCCCCAGGGCCGCAGCGCTGTCTTCTCAGGGTGGCAAGGACAGGAAGCGAAGAAGGACTCTGTTGCTGAAATGCCATCTTGTCGGCGTCAGGTGGGGGTGGCGCCTTGTTGACTCGGGGCTGCTGGTAACACAGCGGGTTGCTCTAACACATCCGTGCACTCCAGTCCTAGAAAGGTGTAGATACAGGGGTGGGCAAACTTTTTGACTCGAGGGCCACAATGGGTTCTTAAACTGGACCAGAGGGCCGGAACAAAAGCATGGATGGAGTGTTTGTGTGAACTAATATAAATTCAAAGTAAAGGAGCGGAGGGGAGACCAAGAGAACCGGATAGAACAGCCGGATCCGGCCCTCGGGCCGTCGTTTGCCCACGGCTGGGTAGAACCGGGGAGCACTCAGAGAGGGGCGGAGAGTCAGGTCCGTGAGGCGCCAGGCTCTGATGGATGTTCATGGGAACTAAACGCCTCCCGAGGGCGCGGCCTGGCCGGCTGCGGGGGATGGGAAACACCAGCCGTCCCCACAGAGCGTTCCAAGGGGAGGGGATCCAAGGCAGAGAGAATAATGCCGCTTGAGATGCGAGCTGGCGTTGGGGTGGGAACTCGATGGGTAGAAGCTAGGGCAGAGGCGAGCCTCCTTGTGGAAATAAGGTCACAGCTTCTGAGGTGGAAAGGCCCACCTCGCGGCTCGGGGGCGATGGCGGGAGAGGTGGGCCTGTGAGCTTGTAAGAGCCAGGTCAGAGGGGCAGGAGGGGCAGACAGAGCCGACTCCATCTGACGAGCGAATCCTCCTGCTTGGTTGAACCTGGACCCGTTGCCCGATAGTCCCCAGGACTGAGGAATGACCAAAAGAAAGGGGGGATTGTAACCACCCAGAAACCTTATTTTCTTTCATCTGGTCTTTTCTTTTGATTTTTTTCCCCTTTGACTCAAACTGGCCTCACCCAGCGCCCTGACTCACCCCCTCCCTGTCCCTCATTAGTCATCAGCCTTTGGGACAAGGTGGTTCCTTCTGGTCATGCAGTGCTTGCTCTTAGAAACAAGGTCCGGGGTCTGTTGACTCCTGGGACAGAGTTTTCACTCAAACTCCACATAGTGTCTTAGCCTCAGTTGTGTTTTAGCTCCAGGAAAGCAGTACGATCCCACAGAACAAACCCGTGCAAAATTGGACAGAACAACTCCATGGCTGACATTGGGCCTAGATGCAATGACACCGCCCGCCCCCCGCCAGCACTAACCAATCAGTAGAGGCCAGGGCCCTGACTCTGTTAATCACCATGATTAATGACCGGCCCCTCTCCCTCCCCCTCCCATATAATCCATCCCCTGGAAGACAGGCGACCAGGGTTTTGAGCATGTGACTCCAGGCATGGTACCATGTCCTTAATAAATCTTTACTTTCTTGGCTAAAAAAAAAAAAAAAAAAAAAAAAAAGAATATCCAGGTCATGGACTTAAATACCTTTATTCCGCACTCTCTACCCTAAACTTTCAATTTTCTTTTTTCTTTTTTTTTTAAAATATAATTTTTATTGATTTTAGAGAGGAAGGGAGAGGGAGAGAGAGATAGAAACATCAGATGAGAGAATCATGGATCGGCTGCTTCCTGCACACCCCACACCAGGGATGAGCCTGAAACCTGGGCCTGTGCCCTGACCAGGAATTGAACCGTGACCTCCTGGTTCACAGGTCGACGCTCAACCACTGAGCAACACCGGCCGGGCAACTTTTCATTTTCTTTTTTTTTTCTTTAAATATATTTTATTTATTTTTTACAGAGAGGAAGGGAGAGGGAGAGAGAGAGAAACATCGATGAGAGAGAAACATCGATCAGCTGCCTCCTGCACACCCCCTACTGGGGATGTGCCCGCAACCAAGGTACGTGCCCTTGACTAGAATCGAACCCAGGATCCTTCAGTCCGCAGGCCAACGCTCTATCCACTGAGCCAAACTGGTCAGGGCAACTTTTCATTTTCTTTACCCTTCCAAACAGAGTATTCTCTGACTCAAACTGTGCATTTGGGTAAGGAAGTCCACTGTGAGAACCCGTGTGGTCAGAGTTGGGGATCTGGCTGTCTGTCCCGGGAGGCTGGGGAGAGACAGAACCCGGGCCTCAGCCTGTGGGCACAGCTCCTGCAGCTGCCGGGGTCTCCATGTCCTCTTCGCTGTTCGATGGCATCGACTCCCTCTCCACCCTCGAGTCTGTAGCTCCTGGAGTGGGTCTTAAAGCTCCCCTGCTTCCTCGCCTGACGCAGGTCCTCTCTGGAACGCTCATCCTGACTGACTGGCACCCCGGCTCTGGCTGGAACACTTCGGGCGACAAGGAAATCAGTTCTTTGGAGTCAGCTCCTTCGTGGATACTTCCGTCCATCTCCACGGTCATGGCGGTACAATGTCAGCACCTGGCGCCTTGGACAAAATCATTATTTCCTGGGACCCGCCTCGGTGCCTGTGAATTGTTCCGGGGAAGGTGCTGGCATCAGTACTCGGTAAACCCTTCCCGTGATGGCCAGCCATCATGCTAATGCTGGCCTCTGGAGCAAATCCATTTCCTCTCCCACGCGACAGGTGTTCAGACACGTGACGTTGACCACCTGTCCCATCCTTTCCCCCAGGCGTTGTCTTCCCCAGGCAAAGCCACCCATTTCTCCACAGCGACTCCCGGGATGTGGTCCCCCCGCCCCATCCCGACCCTGGGCTGTGGTCAGGATGCCACTGACAGCGTGTCTCTCCTCGCTTTTGTTTCCCTCTGAGCTGGCTGTCAACGAAATCCCCTCCATTTTCTCCCGCAAGGAGCTGACGGCTTAGTCGGGGAGACAGGCACGCCAGCCAGCCAAAGCTTCCCCATCCTGTAATTATGAAATTAATGTTTAACGTCTACACGCGGGACTTTATTTACCCTTACTCAATTTTATCTTGCTGGGTTGACCTGTTTAATTCTGTCCTCCACAAGTACTATTGGGTGCGGCATCTTTATTTCTTTACCCATGTTATTAATAACAGTAACAATAATACCTTTCAGCTCGCTTCCCAGGAGGGGCACATGCCCAGGTTTTTGGCTCAATCCCCCGTGGGGGCATGTGGGGGGCACGTAAAGGGTGGTTGATTAATGTTCCTCTCTTACATCGGTATCTCTCTCTCTTCCTCTCCCTTCTTCTCTCTCAAAAATCAGTAAAAAAATATATAAAAAGGGACTTGAGCTTTGCCTACCTTTTATAAGCATATTAATCTACTTATCTATTCATAGTTTCTACCTCTTCTTGGATTAATTCATAATATTGATAGAAAACCAGGGCCTTGTGGAGATTGTCAGATTTTTTAATACATTATTATTTGCTTTTATTGAATAAAATCTCATATCTAGAGTTATGTCCCTTTTATCAAGGCTAGGTTAATTAATATTTGGACTATTGATTGCAAATCAATTACTTGGAATTAATCTATTTCTCTTTCGCAACCTAAACAAAACCAGGCCCTTAGCATGTTTTCACTCCCACCTCTTCACTCCCCAAATCTGCCACTGCCCATGTTTAGATCCTCTGGGGTTTTAGCTGCAGATCATTGTTAAAATGTTAAAATATATTTCCAAACCATGTCCTATTGGTTTCTCTGGTGACTGTTGATTCTTGGATCCCACATCTTCCCCTTTTTGAATTAAATTTTCTTTTCTTGCTGATGAAATCTATTAGAAAAGGCCTGTGTGTGACTCTTTTTTTTTTAAAAAAAATATATTTTATTGATATTTTACAGAGAGGAAGAGAGAGGGATAGAGAGCCAGAAACATTGATGAGAGAGAAACATCGATCAGCCGCCTCCTGCACACCCTGCACTGGGGATGTGCCCACAACCAAGGCACATGCCCCTGACCGGAATCGAACCCGGGACCCCTCAGTCTGCAGGCCGACGCTCTATCTACTGAGCCAAACCGGCTTCGGCCTGTGTGTGACTCTTTGAATGTCTGTGAAAATGCCTTTATTTTGTTTTTCCTCTGAAGTGCTGATTTGGATGGGAATTAGATTCTGGGTCGGAAGTGGCTCCACCGTCTTCAGCATTAAGTGTCCAGGAGAACGCAGATGCTGCTCAGAAGCTCATTCATTTCAGGTTCATTCTCCCAAGAAGCATTTAGGATTTTCACTTCACCCTTGAACTTCTGAATTTTACGACGGTGGACAAGGGAGGGCAGGTCTTTTTGCTGCAAAAAGCTTTATTGTTTCATTTGGTCCAATGCTTGGGAGAGGGCGTCAAGGTGGTTAAAAGAATGGCTAGTATGCCTAGCCGGCATGGCTCCGTGGTTGAGCATCAACCTATGAACCAGGAGGTCATGTTCGATTCCCGGTCAGAGCACAGGCCTGGGTGGCGGGCACCATCCCCAGTGGGGGGCGTGCAGGAGGCAGTTGATCCATGATTCTCTCTCATCACTGATGTTTCTGTCTGTCTCTCCCTCTCCCTTCCTCTCTGAAATCAATTAAAAAGATATATATAGATATATGTATATATATATAATGGCTAGTAGTTTCAGGGACAGGCTCAGGCAAAAGCCAGGCCCCAGGGGATGCAGAGGGGCCCCTCCAAGGCCTCCAGGCTCCTAGTCGTGCTTGAGGGGGAGCCTTTCTAAGAGATACTCGCCCCGCCCAGCCTGGGGGCCGGCAGCCTGCAGAGGCGAGGCAGGTGTCGCCCATCTTCTTGAAGAGTTCCACCTCCTCACCGGAGGTGGTTCTGCAGGAAGTCCCGGAGCTGAGGGGCTGCGGGGAGACCCAGGGCTGCAGCTCCCACAGGGCCTGCTCAGGTTCCTCTCCAAGGCCAAGGCCAGGGCGGCTTCCCTGGCCCTGCGTTTGGCCCACTCACCTCGGGGCGGCTTCCCACATCCTGGAGAGAATGCGGCCGCCGCGGGCGTTGCCTCTTTAAGAGCCACTGGGCCCCTGGGCTTCTGTTCCACCAGCTCAACTCGCTGAAGAAGCGGCCCCCCTTGGAGAGCCGCATCGCCCCCGAGAGCCACATCGCCCCCGAGAGCCGCATCGCCCCCGAGAGCCACATCGCCCCCGAGAGCCACATCGCCCCTGAGAGCCGCATCGTCCCCGAGAGCCACATCGCCCCCGAGAGCCACATCGCCCCCGAGAGCCGCATTGCCCCTGAGAGCCACATCACCCCCGAGAGCCACATCGCCCCCAAGAGCCACATCACCCCCGAGAGCCACATCGTCCCCGAGAGCCACATCGCCCTGTGGAAACCGAAGTCCAGAGAGAGGTGGGTGTGCAGCCCACAGGTGCGCAGGTGCGGGAGGCCAGGCGTGAGCGCAGCCTCCACCTCGGGGAGTAATTCTGATGAGTTTGGGGGCTCTTGGCTGTTCGGCAATGAGGAGTTAAGGTCGGAGAGGGACCGGTGTGCTGGCCGGTCTCGGAGGAGGTTGGGAAGGGGGTGACCGGCTAAGACGCAGGAGGAGGGCCGGGGGCTGGAGGAAGGGGCGTCCCTGGGCCTGTGCCGTCCAAACACCGTGGAGGCAGGAGACAGAGCGGGCGCCCAGGGCGCTGCGTGATGGCCATTTTTATCCCCATGTGTCTCCCACCTGGAACAGTCCCTCTTGGTTTTTCCCCACGTGTAGGTGTTTTCTATTTTCTAGAATTTTCATTAGCTGGATATTGGCACTCTATGTCTTTTTAACAAACGTATTTTTCATTTTTCCCTCTTTGTGACATTCTTAAGTAATCCCTTGGCTCAATTCTCCAGGGCAACCAATTGCTATTTAACTAAAATTTTTCCCCCTGGCATTTATCCAGTGAGCGTTCGATTTTATGAATCAGGTGAAAAAATTTGTGATTTCTCACACTTTCTTGCATACCAGCTGGTTGGTATGTGAATGTGGTGGCCACTCCCGAGCGTGACGTTCCCGTTCCTCCTCTGCCGCGGGCTTTCCACACGCCGTCCCCCTCGCCGTTACTTCTGTGCGGTGACGTTTCACGGCCAGGCCCCGAGGGGGTACACTCTTCCTTGAGTCTCCCGCTCTGTTGTGCCTGCTCGTCTTTATTTTGTTGGTCCCTCTGTGGTTGCCAGTTCTGATCGCCGTTGCTCATGTCCAGGGGCGGGTGGGGGGCGGGTGGGGGGCAGGATGAGCTGTTACAGGGAGGGTGTTGGCTTCTCTCAGGTTGCCTTTCGGATCTACGCCGTGTCCGACCAGCCTTGTCTCTGGGCCCGGGGCGCTGGTCTCTGAGTCACTGGTCTCCCCTGGCAACTGCATTGCAGTTGGTTCAGCCCACGGGAGACTCGGAGGAAATGCTGAAGTGCTGGGGTCCCCTCTCCCCCGCCTGCCCTCCGTCATCCTGGCTTTGGGAGTGGCGGTGTTTTCCTACCCGGTGTCCGAACTCCTGGCAGGACACCCCTCTCCTGTGGCCGCCTCTCTTCCTGGCTTCTGGTAACTGCCCCCCCGCCCCCCGCCCCCCGCCTTCAGGACTGGGGGAGGCCAGGGCTTTCCACTCCTGCTCACCTCTGGCAGCTTCCTCATCCCGGGGCGTCCCTTCAGCCCTGTCCCGGCCTCTGGACACAGTCCGTGTGCCTGTCTCTTTGGTGGACCATCCAGTGTGCGGGGAGCACCCTGCTGGAGGTGATGACGTCAGCGAGGTGTCTCCTTGTTGTGGCTCCTGCTCGTCCTCTCAGGGCCTCCTGGCTCCGGTGTCAGTTGGGGAACCCGTGTCAGCTCTGAGAAATAACCCTGAGTCTTAGCAGCGCAATGAAGGTTTGTTTCTACTGATCTCAGCGCCCTAACTCTTTCCATCTTGGGGCACATTGATCTTTCCCTGGATCCTCGTAGAATCCATCTTCGTTGGATCCGTTACTTTTAAGAGAAGAAAGGATGAAGATGATCGCACAGGGCCGTGGTCGGCACACTGCGGCTCGCGAGCCACACGCGGCTCTTTGGCCCCTTGAGTGTGGCTCTTCCCCAAAATACCACGGCCTGGGCGAGTCTATGTTGAAGAAGTGGAGTTAGAAGAAGTTTAAGTTTAAAAAATTTGGCTCTCCAAAGAAATGTCCGTCGTTGTCCTGTTGACTGATGAGTTTGCCGACCGCTGGCCCAGGGCGTTTCATGGTCAGGCCCGGCGAGGGGACACGCGCTGCCATCCACTGGCTGGAAACTGGCTATGCCATCTCCCCTGATGCAGAAGAAGCTCACCCACGGGGACCTTTCTGTGGGCCCAGAAGAGGAGGTTAGGCTCGGTGAGCGTCAGGCCACTTTCTGCCACAGCTTCAGGTGCTGATGCTTCTACCAGCCGTGGGCAAACTACGGCCCGCGGGCCGGATCCGGCCCGTTCGGCTGTTCTATCCGGCCCGCGGAGCCGAAAGAGCAGAGGGTTCTCTTGCTCTCCCCTCCGCTCCTTTACTTTGAATTTATATTAGTTCACACACACACTCCATCCATGCTTTTGTTCCGGCCCTCCGGTCCAGTTTAAGAACCCATCGTGGCCCTCGAGTCAAAAAGTTTGCCCACCCCTGTTAGGCCTACATGTCCCGCACCATCACTGCAGCCTGTGCGTACGCTGTTGTTAGTCACTCCATGCAGCGGGGGGAGGCGGGGGGCGCCCAGAGACGTGGCTGCCACACACGCAGTGACCCAGTTACCCCCCAGTGTCTTTGCCCACATGTCTCTCTTGCTTCTTCCATTTACAGCCTCAGAGTTTGCGGGGGGCGTGGCCACTCCTCTCGGTAGCGGCCTTCTTCCACCCAAGTGCTGGGTTGTAGTTTTCTCCAACAACCTGATCCTGCTTGATTTTTGACTTGGTTGTTTTGTTGTTTTTGCCTCAGAATGTCCGGTTCATATTGGGCACTGACTCTTGTTCTGTGCAGCTCCGGTGGCTGCAGTGTATTCAGCACCACCGCTCTGTCTTTTCTAAGGATGGGGAGCGGGGGACAGGTGCCTGGGGAGCGGGCCATGGTGCAGTGTGCAGCGGTTTCTAAAAGAAAAAGGAGCCCGGCCGGTGGGGCTCAGTGGTTGAGCGTCGACCTATGAACCAGGAGGTCAGGGTTCGATTCCCCGTCAGGGCACAGGCCCAGGTTGTGGGCTCCATCCCCAGTGTGGGGTGTGCAGGAGGCAGCCAATCCATGATGCTCTCTCATCATTGATGTTTCTATCTCTCCCTCCCTCTCTCTTCCTCTCTGAAATCAGTGTGTGTGTGTGTGTGTGTGTGTGTGTGTGTGTGTGTGTATTTTTAAAAGAAGTCCCCAAACATGAAGAAAGGGTTAACATGCTGACAACCATACCCCGGTAAGTCTGTCCGGTACAGGCTGCAGAGATTTACAAAACCTGCATGTAAACTGGTGCCAGTCCAACCGAGCTGTGGGGCCCAGGCCGACAGCCCAGTTTCCAGAACTGCTTTTTCCACCCACCTCACTTGGTTGACATTGTGAGGAAACCCTTTTCACAACTCTGTTTTTATTTTTTTTTATTATTATTTTTAAAATATATTTTATTGATATTTCACAGAGAGGAAGGGAGAGGGATAGAAAGCCAGAAACATCGATGAGAGAGAAACATCGATCAGCTGCCTCCTGCACACCTCCTACTGGGGATGTGCCCGCAACCAAGGTACATGGCCTTGACCGGAATCGAACCCGGGACCCTTCAGTCCGCAGGCCGACGCTCTATCCACTGAGCCAAACCGGTTTCGGCAACAACTCTGTTTTTAATGATGTCCTAGCCGAGGCTGGGGATGAAATGCTTTGCTGGGGTGTGTTCTGTGATCAAAGATCCGCTTTTCTCACCACACACGTAATCCACGCGGTATCTGAAAAATGTGCCACATGCGTATTCTGGAGAAGTGTGGCCTGAGCCAGCTGTCGGATGCTGGGGGCATTTTGGAGAGACATCTGGAAGATACAGGCACCGCCTCTGTGCTCTTGGTAACCACGCTATGGCTGAAGGCCCAGTGTCGGTGATGCCACCCGATGGGCAAGGCCGTGGTTCAGGAGATAAACAACGAGACCATTCTTCTTTCTGTTGGGAAGCTTTGTCTTTTGTTAAGAGAAAGAAGAGACGGTTTCTTTGATTGCGGGCAGCATTATACGGAAACACTGAACGAACCCCTTGCTCTGCAAGGGAAACCAGGAAAATCTCAGGCTTGGTACTGTTCACTCTAATAGGGTCAGAGTGCCTCAGGACAAAGATGAGGCTTAACTGTGTAGGTGGGACCACTGAGAATGAACCGTAATTGTGGAGACGGACGGAGCTGAACGGGTAAGAGTTTAGGCCCAGGACCCGGAGTGCTTGGGTTTGAATCTTTGTTTTGCTATAAGATTTTGAGCAAAAACAAATGTAACTTCTGTGTTCCTCAGTTGTCTGGAGTTCAAAATAATGTCTCACCTGATTGTTGAGAGTTAGATGAGTTAATACATGTAGCATTAATGAGAGTTAGGAAGTAAGTGCTCAATAAATATTAGCTATTTTCCTCCTCCTCCTCCTCTTCCTCCTTCTCCTCCTCCTCCTTCTCCCTTTCCTCCCCCTCCTCCTCCTCTTCCTTCTTCCTCCTCCTCCTCTTCCTTCTCCCTTTCCTCCTCCTCCTCCTCCTCCTCCTCTTCCTCTTTCTTCCTCCTTCTCCTCCTTCTCCTTCTCCCTTTCCTCCTCCTCCTTCCTCCTCTTCCTTCTTCCTCCTCCTCCTTCTCCTTCTCCCTTTCCTCCTCCTCCTCCTTCTCCTTCTCTTTTTTCACCTCCTCTTCCTCCTCCTCCTTCTCCTCCTCCTTCTTCCTCCTCATCCTCATCCTCCTTCTCCTTCTTCCTTATTCCTCCTCCTTCCTCCTCTTCCTTCTTCCTCCTCCTCCTTCTCCTTCTCCCTTTCCTCCTCCTCCTCCTTCTCCTTCTCTTTTTTCACCTCCTCCTCCTCCTCCTCCTTCTCCTCCTCCTTCTTCCTCCTCATCCTCATCCTCCTTCTCCTTCTTCCTTATTCCTCCTCCTCCTCCTTCTTCCTCCTCCTCATTCTCCTCCTCCTTCTTCCTCATCCTCATCCTCCTTCTCCTTCTTCCTTATTCCTCCTCCTCCTCCTTCTTCCTCCTCCTCATTCTCCTCCTCCTTCTTCCTCATCCTCATCCTCCTTCTCCTCCTTCTTCCTCATCCTCCTCCTTCTCCTCCTCCTCCTCCTCCTTCTCCTCCTCCTTCTTCCTCCTCATCCTCTTCCTCCTTCTCCTTCTTCCTTATTCCTCCTCCTCCTCCTCCTCCTTCTTCCTCCTCCTCCTTCTCCTTCTTCCTCCTCCTCCTCCTCCTCCTTCTTCCTCCTCCTCCTTCTCCTTCTTCCTCCTCCTCCTCCTCCTTCTCCTTCCTCCTCCTTCCTCCTCCCTCCTTCCTCCTCCTCCTCCTCCTCCTTCTTCTTCTTTCCTGACAAATGAATGTCAGAAAGGTAGCCGAGATAATTCTCAGTAGGGCTTCCTCAGTATTTAGAGAGAGCAGTAATAATTACTTTCATCCAACAGGTCAGCGCAATTTGTTTCCTAGGGGAACATTGGCCCCTGGTTATTTTGGGGGCTCAGCAGGACTCGTTAGGGGGTCGCATGAACATCCGTATGGGAGGCAGGTGACTACCTACATTTGCCTGCAAACACCCTCTAATTTAAGATCTCCTCCTCCGGTGTCTTCAGGTGTGACCACCCTCCAGGGAGCACATCACCTCTTTAACGGTCCTGGCCTGGCTCTCTCCCACCTTCATGTCACCCTCCGGTTCCCTCGGTGATCCCCAAGGTGGAAAAGGAACTGCGAAGCCGTCCTTCTCCGGAGCATTTGAGGTCTTGCTTCCCAGCATGTTCCCGGTTTGGGCTGAAATAAACTTGATAACAATTCTCTACCGGCTTGGGCGTTATTAGGGCAACGGTTCTGGGAGCGCTGGTTAACACACGTGTTCATCCCTATGTTGGAGCGTTTCTTAATTGATGGGCCTAGGCTGAATGCGCTAAGTCAGTGGTTGGCAAACTGCGGCTCGCGAGCCACATGCGGCTCTTTGGCCCCTTGAGTGTGGCTCTTCCACAAAATACCACGGCCTGGGCGAGTCTATTTTGAAGAAGTGGTGTTAGAAGAAGTTTAAGTTTAAAAAATGTGGCTCTCAGAAGAAATTTTGGTTGTTGTGCTGTTGGTATTGGGCTCTGTGGACTGATGAGTTTGCCGACCACTGGGCTAAGTGATCAGGGCTGTGCCCAGGTTCTCTCAATGTGCGGCTCAGGTGTGTGTAATGCAAGGCTGCCCCCCAGCTGGGGCCCCCCGAGCTGAGAGGCCTCTCCCAGACAGATTGGGCTCCCCACCTGTCACCTTAGGTTGTGCCCTGGAGGCTGTGGCCATTTACAGACTCTTCCTCCGCTGGTTCCAGTCCGGGGTCCCGCAAGAGACAGGCCCACGGGCCACCTGAGCCAGCCCTTTGAGGGGTGTTGTGGGGCAGCAGCAAAACCCGGGGCAGCAGACAACGTGTCAGAGCTCCCATTGGGAAAACTGGTACCCCGAAAATCTGGACGTAAGAAAACATGACAAAGGGAGCAAGGTGGAGAGTGTGCAAGAAGATGGCACCTGTGGCCCCCATCCTGAGAGCAGCCAGCAAGCCAGGTGTGCGGCAGGCCGGGTGTGCGGCAGGCCGGGTGTGCAGGAGGCCGGGTGTGCGGCAGGCCGGGTGTGCAGGAGGCCAGGTGTGCGGCAGGCCGGGTGTGCAGGAGGCCGGGTGTGCAGGGGCCGGGTGTGCGGCAGGCCGGGTGTGCGGCAGGCCGGGTGTGCAGGAGGCCGGGTGTGCGGCAGGCCGGGTGTGCGGCAGGCCGGGTGTGCAGGAGGCTGGGTGTGCGTCAGGCCGGGTGTGCAGGAGGCTGGGTGTGCAGGAGGCCGGGTGTGCAGGAGGCCGGGTGTGCGGCAGGCTGGGTGTGCAGGAGGGCGGGTGTGCAGGAGGGCGGGTGTGCAGGAGGGCGGGTGTGCGGCAGGCTGGGTGTGCGGCAGGCCGGGTGTGCAGGAGGCTGGGTGTGCGTCAGGCCGGGTGTGCAGGAGGCTGGGTGTGCAGGAGGGCGGGTGTGCGGCAGGCCGGGTGTGCAGGAGGGCGGGTGTGCAGGAGGCCGGGTGTGCGGCAGGCCGGGTGTGCGGCAGGCCGGGTGTGCGGCAGGCCGGGTGTGCGGCAGGCCGGGTGTGCAGGAGGCCGGGTGTGCGGCAGGCCGGGTGTGCAGGAGGCCGGGTGTGCAGGAGGCCGGGTGTGCAGGAGGCCGGGTGTGCGGCAGGCTGGGTGTGCGGCAGGGCGGGTGTGCGGCAGGCTGGGTGTGCAGGAGGCCGGGTGTGCAGGAGGCTGGGTGTGCAGGAGGGCGGGTGTGCAGGAGGCTGGGTGTGCAGGAGGGCGGGTGTGCAGGAGGGCGGGTGTGCAGCAAGCCGGGTGTGCGGCAGGCCGGGTGTGCAGGAGGCTGGGTGTGCAGGAGGCCGGGTGTGCGGCAGGCTGGGTGTGCAGGAGGGCGGGTGTGCAGGAGCCCGGGTGTGCAGGAGGCCGGGTGTGCAGGAGGCCGGGTGTGCGGCAGGCCGGGTGTGCAGGAGGGCAGGTGTACGGCCGGTCGGGTGTGCGGCAGGCCGGGTGTGCGGCAGGCCGGGTGTGCGGGAGGGCGGGTGTGCGGGAGGGCGGGTGTGCAGGAGGGCGGGTGTGCAGGAGGGCGGGTGTGCAGCAAGCCGGGTGTGCGGCAGGCCGGGTGTGCGGGAGGGCGGGTGTGCGGCCAGTTGGGTGTGCAACAAGCCAGGTGTGAGGCCAACCTGCTGCTGCTCCCAGGCTCATGGTGCTCAGATTGGCAGCCCCGCGCCCACACCGCCGAGGGCCCAGGTGAGTCCTGCGCGCAGGTGCCCCAGTTGCTCTGGTCTGTGGGTCTTGCTGTCAGTTTCCAAAGCTGGATGTTTTGGGGCTTGTCCCTCAGGTGCAGGTCTTAAAAATTGGAGATGCCCCGATGTGGAGTTCAAACCTTTCACTCCTTAAGGAGCAGCTCCAGGTGAGATTCCTGCTGACTGGGGGCAGACAGGTGTGGGGTTTGTGGTAAGAGTGTGTCCCAGCCCCTCCCACTGTTTCCCTGTGGGCCTTCTCTCGTCCACGCCATTCGAAGGAGCCTGTGTGGCCCCAGCAGTCTTTAGGGTTTGTTCAGAGGAAGCTGTGCCGGGTGTACCTGTAGATCTGGTGTGTGAGGCGAGCTCAGGATCCTCTCACGTCGCCGTCTTAAACGGGACTCCCTCCCCCACCCCCACCCCATCCCCTCCCCCATCCCCACCCCCACCCCACGCCCCTTTTGGCTTTTCAAGGTTCTCATGATTTTAAACGGCACCAACCCCGTTACTGAAGAAGAGTGGGCGCTGTCTGTGACTTCAGCCTGCAGTGGTGGTGACACAGCACAGGCACCCCTAGCTTCCTTGCGGGGGCGGTTTTGGGTGTGACGCCCGAGGGTTTATCGAACTCATTTCTGAGCCAGCTTTGAAAATTCGGGCAGTGAAGTCCATCAGGTTCCTGCTGCCACGGCTGCCTGTCCCTCTTTGGATTGCCGTTGCAGCTTCCGCGTACTGGAAACATACTGCATGCCAGGCTGCCTGCCGCTGGCAGGCTAGCGGCCCAGAGATTCCCCATCCCAACCCCAGGACCTGTGCGCACGTCGCCCGGCATGGCAGGAAGGACTGTGCAGATGCGATGAACTTAAGGGTTTTGAGAGGGATGGGGAGACTATCCTGGAGGGGCGGGTGGCTCAGGGTGGTCACAGGGCACTTACACAGGGAAGTGGAGAGAGGAGAGGCAGGGGATTTGGAGATGCTGTGCTTCTGGCTCTGGAGAAGGTGGAGGGTCCCAAAGCCAAGGGCTGCAGGCAGCTCAGGCAGCCGGACAAGGCGAGGAAACATGTTCCCCCAGCAACCGCCAAGGAGCGCAGTCCTGATGACAGTGAGACCCATTTTGAACTTGGATCTTCAGGATTATAACGCAACTAGTGGCCTGGTGCACGGATTCGTGCACATTGAAAGGAAATTAATTAGAAGAAATATTTTAATATCGCTATTCGCCCTTTCTCTATAATAGAAGTGTCAGAGATGAAAGAAAATTAGTAAAATGTACATGAAAATAATATATAAATTGCTTAATAAAAAATAATAATAACATGATATAACAACAAATATTTTCCATGAAATTTTTACTGTCAGGCCTTTGTTTATCTTTAATTTTTTAAAAATATGCCAGGTATTCTGAAAAATTTATATCATTTGGACAAACTTTGCCTTTGCTACAATATCGAGTAAATTTTCCGTCAGATGGTTTTTCATCAGAGAAATTTAGGGATAGGCAAAACTGACATGTAACAGCCATTCCACCGCAACTGTGTTCGATAACTGCATCCTCATTGACCTCATTTCGCTGTGAAGGCAGTCCCTACCAGTACTGGTTGTGCTTGTCGATGGCTGTTCTTCAGGCACATTCTGTCAATGACATTGCTTTCTTTTGGCTTCAGAGGTACGTTGTGGCAATAGCTGGTCTTCAGACATATTCTGTCGACAATTTTGGCTTCAGACTGTCAACAAAAACGTGACGTCATTCCCCGGCGCCCACAGCCACCGTTTGTGGGCTGGGCTGGGCTGTGGGCCGCATTTTGCGCCATGGCAGCGTCGGCTGCGATTTGGTGGGCTGTCGCTCTGGGATGGTGGCGGGGCCTGTGTCCCACTTGGGGGAAGCTGAGGGTTGCTTTGTCGGTGCCAGGTCCGCGGTGCTGTTTCTCTATGCATGTCATGGCTGCTCCCGTGTTGAGTGTCTGCCCCCTGGTGATCAGTGCATGTATAGCGACCGATCGGACAGTGGAAAGGACACTTAACATGTTAGCCTTTTATATATATAGATATTAGCCTTTTATATATATAGATACACTGTGTTGTTTAAGCAACTGAGTTTGTGGTAATTTGTTATGGCAGCCACAGTGCAGGAATACACAGGCATTGTGCTAAGTTTTTTTTTATAAACATTCCCTAAAGTCCATCCTTTCTTTTCAGCCTTTTGAGGTGGATATTATTGTTTTGGTTTTGCAGCAGAAGAAACTGACTTGGAGAGACAGTTCCGGGGTGGTGGACTTGTGTTTTCTCTCTGCCCGGTAGATGTGGTGTATCTCCTTTTGCCTTTCCCTTTATTAAGAAGCTTATCTTTCCCTTTATTCCTCTCACGGACATCTCTCCACCCTCTTGAGCCATTTTTGGGGCCTCCTTTGAACATTCTGTAATTCATTATGTATTTCGTAGGGGACAAGAACTAGCCAAGCTCTTGTCCAATTGTTCCTGAGTGTTCGGTTAGCATAACGTTCTAAGTGAATTGAGGAGGAGAGGGAAGGGATATAGGGTCGTAGAGCAGCACCGTGTGCCAGGGGCTTCCCAGATATGCTCTCCCTTTATCTCTACAGGAGCCCTAAGCTGTGCATGTCATAGGCGCATTTTAGGGACAAGAAACGTGAGGCTCAGAGGGTGGGTAGCTGGTTCAGAGCCAGACAGTGTTTACATGTTGGAGTTTGGACTTGAGCCCAGAGCTACCTCATCATAGGTTCGACCATGCTTCTGAGATCGTGGGGGGAGATCCTGAGGACACACCCACGGAAGGGACGAGGGAAGACAGTCAGAGGAGGGAGGAGGCCAGACATGCGGTGCTGGTGCAGCTGGCGCTGTGAGCCAATCCGGGGCCTGTGGTGGAGACCTGCATCGTGGACACAGACAGCTGTGGCCGCTATGTCCTTCCCCTGCTAACTGTCGTCTGCCCTCCTGGCCTTTGGCAGGTGACATCAGTGAGGTGATGCTGGAAGGGGAAGGAATGGAGAGTGGTTCCGTCCTATCAGGGCGTGGCTTATAAACCACGGAAACAGACTGTTCTATTTCAGAGTGTGTGTGTGTGTGTGTGTGTGTGTGTGTGTGTGTGTATTTTCTTTAAAAAAAACTTTATTGTTGAAAGTATTACATAGGTTCTCCTTCCCCCCCACATTAACCTCTTCCAGCCCCCTCCACCCTCCCAGCCCCCCCCCACCCCATTGTCTGTGTCCAGGGCCATGCATATATGCATACAAGTTCATTGGTTAATCTCTTCCCACCCGCCCTCCCCTGCCTTCCCTCTGAGGTTCAACAGTCTTCATGCTTCTATGACTCTAGGTTTGTGTTTTTTTTAAAAAAATATATTTCTTTATTGATTTCAGAGAGGAAGGGAGAAGGAGAGAGAGATAGAAACATCAATGATGAGAGAGAATCATTGATCGGCTGCCTCCTGCACGCCCCCTACTGGGGATCGAGCCCGCGACCCAGGCATGTGCCCTTGGCTGGAATCGAACCTGGGACCCTTCAGTCCACAGGCTGACGGTTTATCCACTGAGCCAAGCAGGCTAGGGCTAGGTTTTTTTTTTTTTTAATGCCCATAACACAGGCATCTCATAGAGGACACTGAGGGGGAAAAATGAGGATTTCAAAACAGTACATGAACCCAAGTCCCAGGAACTTCACGTTTGCTTGGTTTTTACTGGACTTTGAAAATGAACCACAGGTTGGAGCCATTTTTTTTTCCTTTTTGAGGTTATCTAGTTCCAGGTCCCAATTCTTTGGGAAAAACCTGATGCAGAGAGGCAGGAGTCTCGCCATTTGGCCCCGGGTCCCTTGCTCTGGCACACCCTGTCCATGCCCGCTGTGTGGGCCAGAGGGTGTGGGTCAAGGTGTCCTCTTCATTTCTTTACCGAGATCCTCACGGAGGCCAGTGTGACTGCCCGGGGCGTCTATGATCTAATCTCATGGAAACCGGAGCCCGGGAGCCACTTCCTCCTCCGCAAGGTCCCTGCAGGGCACCTGGGCGTGCGTGCTGGGTGCCGGGCTCAGCGGCCGGTGGCGCAGTGCTGTGTTCTCTGGGTTAAGGTACGAATCTAAAGGTGCAGGTCCTTCGCTTGCGGAGACGAACAGAAACAGATCTAAAATATTTTCCCCTTAGAGGAAAACCACGCACACAGGTTTGAAGGCGGCAACCTGAAGTCAGGAAGTTTATTAAAATAATAATCCTTTATTGTTGAAAGTATTACGAATGTTCCCTTCCCCCCCCCCCCCCCGTGGGCCCCCTCCAGCCCTCCCTCCCCCCACCCCCAGCCTTCAGCACCCTATTGTCTGTGTCCATGGGTGATGCACATATGCATCCAAGGTCTTTGGTTGATTACCTCCCACCCCCCCCCTTCCCTCTGAGATGCCCACCCTGTTCCATGCTCCCATGTCTCTGGATCATCAGTTTATTTTGTTCATTAGATTCCACATGTGAGTGTGATCACGTGATACTTGTCTTTCTCTGAAAGTCAGAAAGTTTTAAAGGATTGTCGTTGGCACTGAAGCATTGGGGTCATTTAAAAGGCTTAAAATAGGAGCCTGGCTGGTGTGGCTGAGCGGTAGCATCGACCTATGAACCAGGAGGTCACTGTTTGATTCCCGGTCAGGGCACATGCCTGGATTGTGGGCTCCATCCCCAGTAGGGGGCGGGCAGGAGGCAGCCGATCCATGGATGTCTCATTAGTGATGTTTCTATCTCTCCCTTCCTCTCTGAAATCAATAATATATATACATAGGCTTAAATATATACACTGAATGGCCAGATTATTATGGTCTCTGAATGCATAATAATTTGGCCACTCAGTATATCCTATCTAATAAAGAGGGAATATGTTAATTGACCATCACTCCGTCACAAAGATGGCTGAGGCCAAGTTCCCATAAGGAGCCTTAACGAGCAATCAGCAGGGACCTGAGGCTACGCCCTCCCCCGCCCCTGTGGGGCTTGACAGGGGACCTCAGCTGTGTCCCCCACCCAGCAGGGCTTGACAGGGGATCTCAGGCTGTGCCCCCCACCTGGTAGGGCTTGACAGGGGACCTCAAGGTGCGCTTCCCGTCCTGGTGCTGGGCTAGGGGACCTCAGGCTGCTCCCCTGCCCCAGCGCCAGGCCGGGGGACCTCAGGCCGCACACCCCACCAGGTGGGGCTTGACAGGGGACCTCAGGCCGCATCCCCCACCCCAGCACCAGGCCGGGGGACCTCAGACCACACCCCCTGCCTGGCGGGGCTTGATGGGACCTCAGGCCACGCCCCCCAGGCCAGGGGACCTGAGGCTGTGCCCCCCTGCCTGGCTGGGTTTGACAGGGGACTTCAGGCCATGCCCCCCACCCAGCGGGGCTTGATGGGGGACCTCAAGGTGCACCCCCAGTGCTGGGTTGGGGGAACTCAGGCCACACCCCCTGCCCAGTGGGGCTTGACGGGGGACCTGAGTCTGTGCCCCCTTCCCAGTGCTGGGCTGGGGGACCTGAAGCTATGCCCCCAGCCTGGCGGGGCTTGCTGGGGGACCTCAGGCCATGACCCCCACCCAGTGGGGCTTGGCAGGGGATCTCAGGCCATGTCCCCCACCTGGAGGGGCTTGACAGAAGACCTCAGGGCACGTCCCCCGCCCCGGTCTGGGCTGGGGGATCTCAGGCCATGCCCCCCATCCTGGTGCCAGGCCAGGGGACCTGAGGCTACACCCCCTGCCTGGCAGGGCTTGACAAGGGTGGGACTGGTCGGGTCTGGATCTAGCCCAATGCAGGGGTGCCAGGTCTGGGTCTCACGTGATTTTGAGGCGCATGTGGGTGGGCGGGGACTTGACTCTGGGTCCTGTGGTGTGCCCCAGACTCTGACAGGAGGAAGGTTTTCATATACATTTTACTAATTTTCTTTCATCTCTGACACTTCTATTATAGAGAAAGGGCAAATAGCAATATTAAATTATTTCCTCTAATTAATCCCCTTTTAATGTGCATGAATTTTGTGCACTGGGCCACTAATATATGTATATTAGAGGCCCAGTGCATGAATTCGTGCATGGGTGGGTCCGGCCAGCCTGGCCAGGGGGAGGGGACATGGGCAGTTGGCCAGGCTGCCTGCTGGTCGAACTCCTGGTCGAGGGGACAATTTGCATATTAGCGTTTATTATATAGGATATACAATGAGTGGCCAGATTATTATGCGTTCAGAGATCCTAATAATCTGGCCACTCAGTGTATACATAGGTTTAACATAGGAATTGATGATTTTGAAAACATTTTTGGCTAAGAAGAGATGTGCCTTTTCTTTCCATCCTCTCCACCTAAACAGAGCCTGAGCCACCGTCCTGGACTCCAGGGGTCACAGGTCTGAAACCGGGAGGGCCGGGCGGCTGGGAGAGGAAGCGGCGGAGTTCTCGTATTCTGTGTGAAGTTGTCGAACTCACCTCTTGGTCCTCAGGTAGAGCCAGACGGGGAGTATCTCAGGACAGCTGGCTCGGCACCATGGGGAACTGATTGCCGAAGCACAGACGTTCATGACCTCTTCTGGGGACACATGCGTGTCAGCTCCGTCCTTGGACCTCGCCCAGCAGGCCAGGCTGAGCCTCCGGGGAGGGTGTGTGTCCAGGGCGCTGCGTTGATGAACGACTGTTCGCCAGCAGCTCCGGGCCTGTGACTGGTTAGGCCGGGGAACAAGGCCAGGCATGCCTCGGGAATCTCATTCCTTCCCACTTCTTCCAGGGCCTCCTTCCCACGGCATGTTCTTCCGGCGGCCTCTGAGCTCCGCCCTGCCTGCCTCCCTCCTTTCCGTGTCTGAGGTGAGCCCATCGCGATGAGGGAGCAGCTCCTCCATCCCGCCTGGTTCTCGGCAGGGCGGCCCTCTTCCGTTGGGACCCTCTGAGGGACACTGGGGTGCTCGGCGAGCTCGTGCGCCAGCCCCTCCCGCCCGGCTGGGGAGGAGCTGAGGGTCCTGGGCCTGTGCTCTGGGCTGCAGCAAGGCAGATCTGCCCCTGGCCCCACGCAGCCTCAGGGCCTGACCCCTCTCTTGGGGGTCAGCCAGACACTCAGCCTCCCACGCCTGTCTGGCTGGGCCCTGCTGCCCTGAGTCTTCTGCCCACTTCCCAGGAGACTTCCTGGTCCTGGTGTCGCTTGCTTGTTGGAAAACGACGGTTCCCCGTGCTGACAGATGTGCTTCTCCCCCTGCCCCCGCCCCACGCTCTCTGCCTCCCCGGATGTCGGTGGGTTGCGTGTTGCCAACCCTCTGACATGGAGCCCTGCTTGCTGAGCTGGACTCGGAGGCGGAGTCTCCCCGGCCCCTCGCAGGGAGCCGGTCCTTCATTTCCACGCGGAGCCCCGCACGTCTCTTTGGTCCCGACGCAGCGCATCAGCTTTTGTCCATTCACCTCCCACCCCAGGTCTCTCATTTGTTGGGACTGAATTTTCCCACCGTATGATTTCTCTTTCCTCGTCTTTGCTCCTCTGCTTTTTCCCGTGTGGTCTCTCCCCAGCGCGTGTGTTGAGAGGCAATGTGGGGGCAATTATTGGTGGTTGTCCTACCTGCTGATGGCTCCTGTCTCCACCACTCTGTTACAAATATGCCGCCCCAAGACCCTCATGGCACCTTACTGACACAGCTATCGGCTGCCCCTCAGACCTCCCGCTCTCTTCCTTCACCTCTTTCCAGCGCTCGGCAAAGCTGACCCCCATTCTCTCTTAAAACACCCTCACCTGGCCTGGGATGGGAGTTTGTCCCCCCCCCCCCACCGCATCTTTGGTACCCAAGGTTGTGAATGCCTTTGCTGAGTGTCCTCCTCTTCTTCCCATCGTGGGGACCCTCCCCGTGCCCCCTAAGACCTCTGTCTTTCCTCTCTTGGGGACGTCACATGCAGCTCTAGGCTTGTAACTCACAACCTGCCGTCTCTGCCCCAGTGACTCTCCAGTGTGAGGATTGGAGGGGGTGTGAGGGGCTGCTGGAACCAGCTCTTCCACACCCGTTCTTCCTGTTAACTGTCACATCCCCTGTTATTCCTCACTCCCCAGACAGCCACCCTGGGACTCTTTCATTTGAGTGCCCCCGCCCCCCCTCCATTTAAACAACATCATTCTAAGGGTACATCCCGGGGTCCTGCCACCTTCTTCACTCTGTCCCTGTAGGAACACAGTGCAAACCTGCACCCTGAGTAGTTGCTCTGCAGCAAGAAGTCAGCCCGCCAGACTCTTGAGTTGTTGGTGATACAGTTTGTGTGAGGCAGTCTGGGAGGAGACGTGCACTCCCACATGCACGCATACATGCACACATGTGCACACACACACAGAATGGACAAGATGAGGAGAGAGAGGTGAGTTCCTGGTTCTTGTGGAGTTTGCTGTTGTCCGTGTTGGTGCGTATCCCCGGGTCTCAAGCCGTAGCTGACCGAGGGGGGCTGTCACCCAGTGCGTCCGGCACACTGACCCACCGGATGTGCCGGAGCTGTTGCTGGTGAGGCTGCAAGGCACGTCGGTCGGAACACGCTCCTCAAGGAAATACCGAGCTTTAAAAATAAACGCTCCGGCTGCCATCGCTCACGCGGATCAAGCAGCAAAAGTAGCGCCTCTGGAATTATTTTTTCTTGGTCAGTTTGCTTTTTGCATTGAAAGCAACTCTGAACGCTGTCTCTCGCGAATCAATCACACACACCCTCTAGCTCAGCCTTGGGCAAACTACGGCCCGCGGGCCGGATCCGGCTGTTCTATCCGGTTCTCTTGCTCTCCCCTCCGCTCCTTTACTTTGAATGTATATTAGTTCACACAAACACTCCATCCATGCTTTTGTTCCGGCCCTCCGGTCCAGTTTAAGAACCCATGGTGGCCCTCGAGTCAAAAAGTTTGCCCACCCCTGCTCTAGCGGAAGCCACTGGAATGAAGCTGGTAAGATGAGGCTGACCATATGTCTAATATTGTCAGCGTGTGCTTGGCCCCTCATGCCACCCACACGACACTCCTGTGCTGAGCATTCCCTAGTCGCACCGTTTGCAGGGAAAGGGGTCGGGAAGTGGGACACTGGATGTCGCTCGTTAATGGAGCTGGCACCAGGAAGGCCCCTTCGCAGGCCAGTGTTCATTCCGCTCTGCGATTTTCGTCATTATTGTTTGCTGTGCGTACTCTCTCTGTTTAATCTGCGAGAGACAGTTGAACAAACAGTGAGATGAGTCCGTCGTCTTGGCAAAAAGAGGAGCCTCAGGGGCTAAGACTGGCTCAGGAGAGCTGAGGTGGACAGCTCTTCCCAACCACACGTTGGTGGCTTGAAATTGGCCACGTTGGGAGTATTGACAGCATAGGAACTGGCAAACACTGTACAACCTGAGACCCGTTTATGAAACATTTACCAGGATATCACTGTCCGCCAGGGGCCCGGGCGTCCCGTGTAGCAGAATTTGAAACTGACTAGTAGGGTGGTTTAGGGCCCTGGGAAGGAGTTGTACTAGTTCACCAGGGCTGCTTAAACAAAGCACCCAACACCGAGTGGCTTACCCCACAGAAACCTCTTGTCTCACTGTTCTGGAGGCCAAGCCTTAGACCCGGGTGTCGGCAGGGCCAGCTCCCTCTGAGGCTCCAGGGGTGCCGGGACGGACCAGACCCCGAGCGGCGGATAAACGGATTACTCTGGCACACATTTCTTTCTTTCTTTCTTTCTTTCTTTCTTTCTTTCTTTCTTTCTTTCTTTCTTTCTTTCTTTCTTTCTTTCTTTCTTCTTTACCTTTCAAATCCGCTTTTATTTTCTTTTTTCCTCCTCACACACAGAACTTCTCCCCACACATTTCTTGCAGCTGTAAAGTCACTTCTGGTTGGTGGGTACCATTTTACCCCTAAAACTTGGTTGGCATCAATATATGACAGTTAACCAGTGTTAAATCTATAAAACATTCACATGGCACAGCACATTAAGCTTTGGACCCTTGGCAGTCAGACCACATAAAAAATGGGACAAGACCCACCTGTTCAGAATCAGGTGCTCACAGTCCCTGTCTGACGACTGTGCAGTGGTTCCAAAGGCAGCAGAGGCAACAGGCAGTTCCTTCAGCGGATGCCGAACACCACGGCTGGGAAGCACATTGCCATGTTACCGCAGCGTCACGTACCACCCCCCCCCCCAACCTCTCTCTCAGGTGGCCTCCTGATTCTAGAATGTCAGGTCCGGCTGATGCAAAATACAGACAGACACACAGCATTTACCCTGTGGACACAATCTAACTCCTCCTACGCACACATTGTGATTCTGAAAGCAACTTGTCTTACAAACTTGTCACGATCATCATCATTTTTCAGGGTTTCCCCCCCCCCCCCCCCAACAATCTTGCACTCGACTGTTACTTCTTTTGGGGTGTTGCTAGCAGTATAGTTGTGCTGGACAGCTACTAATGGCTGTCGATAACTCGCATGCAGTTTTTTCCCATAATATGGAAAAAATTTTAAGTCCGTGTTTCCCTCAGGAGGATAAGCTGGTAGAGTTGTTGTGTTTTCACCCTTAGAATTACCAGTGCATTTTATCCCTGCTTTTCCTTGAGGCTTTAACCCCATTATTCGGTTCATTTTCACAAGCATACAAGGGTGTCCCCGGGAGTAGCCGAAGTCAGGATCATTCTCCCCACTGCATGCTTCAAGTAAGTTAAGAGGAAACTGACCTGCTTCATACACTGGGCCCTTCTGTTCAACGAGGACTCCACCAGAGCAGTTACTGAGATTCTTCTGCGCTTCCGAAGCATATGGCTTTAGAAACTTCTTAAGGTCTTCAATATACCCTTTATAGGACTCTGGTTCAGACACCCTAAATCAGGGGTCCTCAAACTTTTTAAACAGGGGGCCAGTTCACTGTCCCTCAGACCATTGGAAGGCTGGACTAGTTTAAAAATAAAACTATGAACAAATTCCTATGCGCACTGCGGGCCCGGGACGCGTCGGCTGCTAAGCAGGACAGGCAGCGGCACCCGGCGGGCCGGATCAATGTCCTCGGCGGGCCGCATGTGGCCCGCGGGCCGTCGTTTGAGGACGCCTGCACTAAATGAATATTCCAACGCTGTCACTGGTTTTGGAAAAACCGAAAGTCCTGGACTAGAAACCTGGTCTTGGTATTTTGGAATGTCATCATTCAGAGTCTGAAGCGTAATCCACACTGTGAATGTGAGGAGTGCAGCCAGGAACCCATAAAAGATGAGGGAGAAGAGCAAGACCAAACCCCAGCTCTTGGCGGTGCGCCCCAGGAACTCCCCAGGGGTCGGGTTGTAGATGAAGAGCTTCCACCCGGCCAGGCTCTGGTTGAAGGACTTCTTGTCTTTCTTCGTCACGGTGTGCGCGCAGAGGGGAGTGGCTGTGGCGGGGGTGGAGGCGGCGAGGAGCGCGGAGGCACGTCCCGGCTCGAGCGGCAGAAGGTGGAACGGCCGAGGACACCTCCTCACTGCTGCGGGCACTCGAACCCACTGCGCCACGTGTGGAGCCGGGCTGTGCTGAGGCCACGGGCACCTGATGTCTGCCTGCTGCAGCCAATCCCCGCCTCTGACACACATTTCTGTGAAAGAGAGGGCTAAGGGACTGCTTGGCTATAGGAACCAAACAGCCCCGTTCGCCTGCCTCCTTAAGCTTTTGTTGTAACTACAGCTTGAACTAAAATTAACCTTTAGATCCTATCAGCAGGGTAAGTATCCTTGAGAAAGCACATGCTTCTATAAGGTCGTGTCTAAAGACTAAACAGAGATTCCAGTAAAACACCCAGGGGGCTCGGACTAGTTTGGGAAAGTCGAGGCAGGGGCTGCTGCCTTCGGCAAGGTCCCCCTAAAGGCCCCCAACCTTTCAGAGAGTCCTCCTTACAGACTTTCCAACCACGTCCTGTGCTTCCCCCACAGGGGAGGGTCTGTTCCAGGTCTCGCTTAGCTTCTGGCAGCTTCTGGACTGAGGACAGTATAACTCCAATCGTCACAGAGTATCCTCCCTGTTCTGTGTCCACATTTCCCCTTGTTATAAGGACTCGCGTCAGATTGAACCCGCATTCACCCTAATGACCTCATTTTAACTTCATTTCCTTTGTCAAGACCAGCCGTGGGCAAACTACGACCCGCGGGCCGGATCCGGCCCGTTCGGCTGTTCTATCTGGCCCACGGAGCCGAAAGAGCGGAGGGTTCTCTTGCTCTCCCCTCCACTCCTTTACTTTGAATTTATATTAGTTCACACAAACACTCCATCCATGCTTTTGTTCCGGCCCTCCGGTCCAGTTTAAGAACCCATTGTGGCCCTCGAGTCAAAAAGTTTGCCCACCCCTGGTCAAGACCCTACCTCCAAATAAGGCCACATTCAGAGGCACCGGGGGTGAGGACTCCAACATGTCCTATTTTGGGGGCCAGTATTCAATCCACAACAGGGCCAAGCATGGATTTTGGTTCATTTCTATCTCTCATTGACGGGGTGGCCTTAGTTTGACACTTAGCCCCAGTTCTCTTTCCAAAAAAAGGGGGTTGGACCGTGTAATCTGTGAGATTTTCTCTCTCCAATCCTGTGGCTCTACAAGCGCACTCACCGTTCCTGACCCTCTGTTAGTGGGTCCAGCTCTAAGTTGCTTCCACGCTTTCTCTACGCAGAAGGAAAGCTGTCCAGAATGGGCTGGTTAACAGCAGTAGCTGTTATTTTTTAAGCAACTACATTATTCTAGGCATTCCATGATGAGCTTGGCACAGTTTACTTAACCCTCCAAAGAGTCTTGCAAGGTATTTATCAGAATCCTCTTTTGCTAGTTGAGGTGTCCAAGGTGAGGTCACCCAATTTATTACAATTCATTCTATGAGCAAGTGGCAGAGCTGAGATCTGGATCCATGTCTCTACGACTCCAGAGCCAACACCCTTTATATTCTCCAATCCAGTGTAGATGACCCATATTCTTTTTTAAAAAATATTTTTATTGATTTCAGAGAGGAAGGGAGAGGGAGAAAGAGAAACATCAGTGATGAGAGAGAATCATTGATCGGCTGCCTCCTGCATGCCCCACACGGGATCGAGCCTGAAACCCAGGTATGTGCCCTGACCGGGATTCAAACGTGACCTCCTGGGTCATAGGCTGACACTCACCCACTGAGCCAGGCAGAGATGACCCATTATTCTTGTTTTTCATGGAATGCTGGCCCTCACAGACTGTTCTCCTAATTACTCATGGACTCAGTTCCCATGTGGCAGCTGCCATTTGCTTTCTCTGATGCTGGGGAGCTGCCTGGAGAGACTTCTCTCTTCTCCTTGAGACTCCCAGGAGCCTCTGCTGGTCCAGGAGGGAGGGCCACCTCCCCCCCACACCCCTTGGTGCCATCCCTTCTGCTTGTGCGGGTGTTGGGGTGGAGGCCAGAGGAGCCACGCCCTGTGGTTCTCTGTGGGCAGAGTTCCTCTTTGCACCTGGTCTGCATGTCATGGAAGGAGCCGGAAGCAGCCCTACCCTCAGCTCAGTGCTTCAGATGTCATTACTGACAGGCAGCCTCCATTGTAGTCCAGGCTCTGGACACGGCGGGCTGGGCTGGGTGAGCTGGGCTCAGACCAAACACCCAGGGCTACTCAGAGTCACCTCCTCAATGATGACTGAGGGCTGCTAGTCGGGCCATCTTCGCCCAGCAAGCTCATTGGTTGCTCATCGACATAGGTTCCTGGTGACCCCCCGATTGCTTAGTCATACCCAAGGGGTCCTCTGGGCCGGGAGCCAAGGTCAGCAAAAAGAACCCTATCAGTTCTCTGTGCAGAGGAGGGTGTGAGGCCGTGGAGTTAGACGGCCACAGGGGTTGGCGATGCGCTAGGGCAGTGGTCGGCAAACTGCTACTCGCGAGCCACATGCGGCTCTTTGGCCCCTTGAGTGTGGCTCTTCCACCAAATACCACGGCCTGGGCGAGTCTATGTTGAAGAAGTGGCTTTAGAAGAAGTTTAAGTTTAAAAAATGTGGCTCTCCAAAGAAATGTCCATCGTTGTCCTGTTGATATTTGGCTCTGTTGACGAAGGAGTCTGCCGACGACTGCGCTAGGGGTCTTGCTTGGCGGTGAGCTGTTGGCTGAAGCTCGGCCTCCGGTGCAGAATAGCAACCACCGCTTGCACACGTGGCCGTGAGAGCTCGAGAGGGAGGTCGTGAGGATGTGGAGCTGCTGATCAGAGAGCCGGGCGGCGAGTCCCGGGGAGGACGCCCTGTCCCACTGCAAACAGAACCAGTTTACCTGGAATCCCCGTGTGTTTATTCACGGTGTTAGCTCATCACTTGGGTCCTGACTCTGTTTGTTACGCTTCTTATAAGTTTGTCTTCCTCCTCGTGCCTGCTGGCAAGAACGTTCTGGATGGGATGGTGAGTCCTTGTGGGAAGGGCCAGCCCCCGTCTAAGGGGCTCGGTCAGACACTGACATTTAGGTCAAGCGTGAGAGTCACGCCACTGCAAAAGTGTAACCCGAGACGGTGTCAGGTTAGAGATGTGAGTGTCCTTAGCGGAGCAAGATATCGGAGCTGCTCTCCACGTGTTCGGTGTTCAGCGCGGAGCCTAGCGTCACGGCCCGTGTCGTGGATCGTCATTATTTAAGGAGAAAAGCGCCGCCATATGCACTGCCTGATGGCCTGTCCCAGGCCAGGGAAGGTCCTTGCACTGACATCTAAGTGGTGCAGAATGACCACCTGGACGCTGGGTCTTCCTTTGCTGCATCAATAAAGTGATGTGGGGACAATAAGTGGTGGGGGAAGTGGGGAGTCCTACATGGATAAGGAGAAGGTTTGCCCAGGATCTTCGCCTCGTGCCAGTCTGGTGAATTTTCCTCTCACACAAGAGTCCACAAACACTTATTTGAAGTACTGTCACCTCAAATCTCACTCCCACCCGCTGGCACCCTGGCAGCGGGAGAGGGGACTGTCCCCCTCTGCCCAGGTGCGCTCAGGGTCTAGATGGGGCAGATCTCACCCGCCTCCTTCTCTCCTCCAAGACACGTGGCGTTGCTTATGTATTTCATTGGTTATGTTTAGAAATATTCTGAGCGAGCCATTTTTGTTTCCCATGGAAACATTCGAAGATTTGGAATGGAAATTTCAAAGACCCGGAGGACTGGGCGACCAGCTTTTGTCAGAGCCTCTTGGAACGGTGCAATGGCGAGTTCCTAAGGTGCTACCAGGTGACCTGACGCAGGGCGGAGGGCACTGCCAGCGCCTTCAGGGTCCCCGGTGGCAGCAATCTCCATCACGTGGGTGCTTGTTAACCATGCCGACGCCTGGGCCCCCCTGTGAGAGTCTGATTTTAATAAAACCAACCCCTGAGTCAACACGGTGCCATCAAAGTAGTATGTGAACCACGTGTGGAATTTGAATTGTTCTAGTGGCCTCATGAAAAAAATAAACAGGAGCAAGTGAACGTTTAACATTGTATTTATTTGTCCCACATATCCAATTACCGTTGTAACATCTACTCCAGGCGTCCTCAAACCACGGCCCGAGGGCCACATGTGGCCCGCCGAGGACATTCATACGGCCCGCCGGTTGCCGCTGCCTGTCCTGCTTAGCAGCTGACGCGTCCCGGGCCCGCAGTGCGCATAGGAATTTGTTCATAGTTTTATTTTTAAACTATAGTCCGGCCTTCCAACGGTCTGAGGGACAGTGAACTGGCCCCCTGTTTAAAAAGTTTGAGGACCCCTGATCTACTCTAACTAAAAACTTGTTGATGAGTCCCTTGGCTATTTTGGGTACTAAATCTTTGAAGTTTGGTGTGTGTTTCATGCCTATAGTACACCTGAGTCTGGATTAGCCACATGTCAAGCACTTAAAAGCCACAAGTGGCCTGTGGCTGTCAAACGGGATCTCTAACGGTCCCCCGCGCTATACCTCCACCCCCCGCCATTGTAGCATTTTCTCTACAGAGCGGCCCACGGCTAGATCCGTTCCAGCACCCATGCTGGAAAGTTCACGATCCAGGTGCCCGCCCCCCGAACCTCGTTAAACGTTGCGAGCTGCAGTGCCTGGGTGGACAGGGACGTGTTTACCCAGCAAATACGCAGGAAACCGATCGCGGTTGAGTGACACAGACATCTTGAAGCCACATGCCACTCACCGCCGAGCGTGCGTGCTGGCACGTGGGGCCGATCGTGCAAGCACCAGGAACGGTGTGTGCTGACAGTGAAGGCGCCAGCGGCGTTCCAACCAGAAGCAGCTGAGAGTTTGCACCATTTAGTTCAGGGGTCCTCAAACTTTTTAAACAGGGGGCCAGTTCACTGTCCCTCAGACGGTTGGAGGGCCGGACTATAGTTTTAAAAAAAAACTATGAACAAACTCCTATGCGCGCTGCGGGCCCGGGACGCGTCGGCTGCTAAGCAGGACAGGCAGCGGCACCCGGCGGGCCGGATACATGTCCTCGGCGGGCCGCATGTGGCCCGCGGGCCGTAGTTTGAGGACGCCTGATTTAGTCTGTAAATGCAGCAGGGATTTCTACACACGAAGCAGTGTGTCGGGCTTGACAACCCTTCTCTGTGTCCTGTCCCTGTCTCAGTCTCCGGCTCTCAAAGGTGCCCTGTGTGTAAGCTGGGGGGGTGGGGTGCGGGGGAGAAGGTGCCTGGAAGTCAAGGCAAACGCTTCTCAAATGGGCGGCACCGGAGAGCCAGGTGGAAATGCAGGAAGGGTCCCTCTGGGGCTTGGACTCCCCCCACCAGGAGCGTCTGCAAAGGGTGGAGGCTGGAAATGCATCTGAATCCTGTCTGATAAGGACAGACTGACATTCCTGCTTGGGAGTGACTGTCATTCACTAATGTAGCTCGGGATTAATTCTATCGGAGGCAGAGTTATAAAGGTGTCAGTTGTTTACACCTGCATCGCAGTGTCTTTTTCATCGGCTCCACGCTCCACTTTGCCTCGTAGCGGGAAGGAGAAGGGGCTGTCGGAGGACCCTGGTGTCGTGTGCATGGACTGGGCGTGGGGGGCTGTCACGGCCGTTGTGTGGCCACTTCGGTGGCATCGGCTTGTGAGGCCCTGTGTGATGCTGGGTAGTGAACGAATGAGACTATGCCACACTGGGAACCAAGACCAGCGTTTCCTAGGCATTCATTCCATCACAATACCAGCCGTGGGCAAACTATGGCCCGCGGGCCGGGTCCGGCCCGTTCGGCTGTTCTATCCGGCCCGCGGAGCCGAAAGAGCGGAGGGTTCTCTTGCTCTCCCCTCCGCTCCTTTACTTTGAATTTATATTAGTTCACACAAACACTCCATCCATGCTTTTGTTCCGGCCCTCCGGTCCAGTTTAAGAACCCATTGTGGCCCTCGAGTCAAAAAGTTTGTCCACCCCTGCACTAGACCCTTGGATTGGACGAGCTCATTTAACCCTTGGAACCGCCCTAGAAGTAGACACCAGTACGTACCCCCTTTTACGGTGGAGGAAGTGGGGGCACAGAGTGTGTAGTTACTTTGCTGAGGTCATCAGCTGCCAGAGGCAGAGTTATGGTTAAACCCATGTGGATCCTTAGAGCTCACCCCAAAGCCAACAACCTGCTCTGCTTGGGAGATTCCTGAAATGCCTTCTGCCAACTTCTCACCAAAGCAGAAATCTCTCTCTCTTTAAATAAAAATTTTTTTTTATTGATTTCAGAGAGGAAGGGAGAGGGGAGGGAGAGAGAAACATCAATGATGAGAATGATGGATCGGCTGCCTCCTGCACGCCCCCTGCTGGGGATTGAATCCACAACTGCTGCATGTGCCCTGACCGGGAATTGAACCGTGACCTCCCGGTTCATAGGTCAATGCTCAACCACTGTCCCAGGTGCCCACTCCTCTTGTAGAGCCTGTGCTGGCCTCTATTCTAGGCCGTTATTCCAACAGATGTGAATCCCCGAGAACCCAATGCCCGTGCTGGTTTATGAGAGCCGTGCTGAGCCCAGTGTGCGGGGCATAGAGGAGCCAATAAGCAATTCTTAGTGTGGAATGGATGTGCCACCCCCCACGTGGCACGGCGCTGGCCAGCTGGCTGCTGGGGTCCGTGCAGATAGCTGTCGGAATGAGCCGTGTCTGTGATCATCCACGTCCCCACGGAGAGGGCAAATGGAAGTGCTTTTTATTGTCACAGGCCCAGGAGGACAGGAGCAGGGAGAAACCTGGGGAAAACCCCACGCACGTTACAGAAAATACCAAGAAGAAGAGAAAAAAGGCCTAGGAAAATATAGGTGAGACATGAAGGACACATTCTTGAGCTGTTTCTTCTTTTTTAAAAACTGAAACATCTCCAAAGAGTACAGCCTTCAGAGACTTGGCCCGGGTGTATTTAACTTTCCAGAACAATATGCTGATGCTATCTGGGAGCGTGCATTCTTAACCCTTTAGGCCGACACCTACCGTCCGCTAGCACCCTGAGAGCTTAGGGTGTTTGCCAAGGCAACAAGCTGTCGGGGGTGAAGGTTGAAGGTCAGTGAGCTTAGAAGGGAAGGCTCTGGTTGGGGTAAGAGGAAGCTGGCTGTGTGGCATCGCTGTCTGGATTTCAGGGGGTTCGAATCCAGGACATTTCCTCAGCCACGTCTCCAGCTGTGAGCGGGAGCAGGGGAAGCAGCCACAGTCCATCTGTCCTGGACAGCTGGCGTTCAGAATGCTGCTGTTCTGCGAAGTGCAAGGTCCGAACGTCACAGATGGCTTTGAAGTTGAAGTTTTTAAAGTAAAAAAAACAACACACTTTCCACTCCAGGGCCAGAAAGCACAGCAGGGCAGCGTGGGGGGCGGGTGGTCGGTCTCTGCGGGGCAGGTTCCCTCGCGTGGCTCTGTGGCAGCCGTGGGAGGGACACGTTCGTTTGGGGGCTTTCAGAAAGCGAGTGAGCGCTTGTTAGGACAGCAGCAGCGCGTGACTGAGTCCTGTCCGCATGGGCCAGCCCCTGGCAGTGCCCGGCCCGGACAGCGGGCCCTCGGCAGGGGAGAGATGCACGCTGCTGGCCCAGGCCCCTTCCCATCGCCCTTCGGAACTGGATGCGGCCTGTGCAGCGTCACCAAGCCGTCTGATCTCACGTCTATGGACGTCGGGAGAAAGGCCGCCCGGCTCGCTCCCGCCATGTGGTGGTTAAAGTGGCGGGAGGGGCTGCATCATTTGTAAGGGACGTGAAACGCACGGTGTCTGTGGAAGCTCCTCGTTGGTCTGCGGAGCGGTAGACAGGCCCGGCTCCTCTCTCACTCCCTGGGGCACATTTCCACTCTGTCCGGCAAGCTCGGCGACCTGCTCCTTCTTTCTTTCACTCAGCCCACCCCGACCGCTGGCCCTCCATGGAAACCCCAGGATTCTCAGAGTGACGATATGAGGGGAGAGGCCCGAGTGCGTGCACCCTCTCTTCCTCTGGAATCTGCTTGGAGGAACGAAGGCCAGGATCTCGGGGTGTCCCGGCAGGGCTCTGCCCCAGGGCACGAGGCCCTCCCCTGGCCACGCCCGGGATTTTGTCCTTCAGTGGGGAGTCCAGCAGGGAGTTCTGGTGAAAGTGAGTTTTTTTAAAAAAATATATTTTATTGATATTTTACAGAGAGGAAGGGAGAGGGATAGAGAGTTAGAAACATCGATGAGAGAGAAACATCGATCAGCTGCCTCCTGCACACCTCCCACTGGGGATGTGCCCGCAACCAAGGCACATGCCCTTGACCGGAATCGAACCTGGGACCCTTCAGTCCGCAGGCCGATGCTCTATCCACTGAGCCAAACCGGTTTCGGCCTGAAAGTGAGTTTTGAGAAGCTCATTCTGTAAACTGTGGGGAAGAGATGAGGGCAGGGCCAGGGCTTCCTGGGGGACTGGTCTTTGGAGGGGGGGCATGGAGTGGGAAGACAGAGAGAGAGAGAGAGAGAAGCGAGGTCTCCTCAGATATTGGCCTCCGTTGGGAAGTAGGGACTTGTGTGTGGGGAGTCTGATGTTTGCCATACATGGTGCTCTCTGCCCGGAAGGCTCTCGGAGGGACGCATTCTTCGTCCGCCCTGTCCACACCCGCTGACTGTAATCAGCGCCACTTGGGTGATTCTGGAAGCCAGGCCGCACACTGGCAGTTCCAAGGGTGGGTAGGGGAACAGTTTCTCCATGGAAAACTATTAGAGGAATTTAGAGGCTGTCGGGTGTAATTAGCCATGAAGGATATTGGCCAGGGCAGGAAGCTAGCATTCCTCTCTCATCGCTTCCCCCTGCCTCCTTCCAGAGCTGGCCCATCCCCTCCAGGCCCTGGCATTCCTGCTGCATCGTTCTGCTCTTGGAATCTCTGCCCAGGCTCAGCTTTCCCAAGGCCTACGCCGCTGTCCTCCATCCGTGGGTGCGATTCCTAACCTGTCTCCACGGAGGTGTGGGTCCATCGGAGCCGTCATGCCAGGCAGGCTCTCTGCCATGTTGCCTTTGTGCGTGCATGGATGTGTATGGCTGAGGGCCTAGACATAGATTTTATTTAGATGCTACAAGGTCAAGTTTGATCTAGTCAGAAGTTAACAGCTAAAAGGACAGGTTTATTTACCTACAAACATCTAACTTACGTATATTGGGGGAGATAAAGACTCCTTTGAAATTTGAGGTTCAGTTCTTCTGAGTTTGCCTACCAGTGGTCGGCAAACTCATTAGTCAACAGAGCCAAATATCAACAGTACAACGACTGAAATTTTTTTGGAGAGCCGAAAACCGACTTCTGCGCATGGGCCACGAAGTTTCAATCGCACTGTACGTGCGCACCCGCACGTGGTATTTTGTGGAAGAGCCACACTCAAGGGGCCAAAGAGCCGCATGTGGCTCGCGAGCCACACAGTTGCTGACCACTGGCCTAGACCAATGGCAAGTTACAATGACTTGTCTTCTTTTAAAGGAGTGGTGCTCACAGAAAATTACTTCTCCCAGGGGCGATGGCGGGTGAATAACTGATCCCACCGCCCTGTGAAACAGCGCTTGGCACAGCGATGGATGCTTTCTGTGGTTCCTCCGAAAGTTAGACATAGAGTTTCCATATAACCCAGAAACGCCACGCCTGGGTTATACCCCGGAGAATTGAAAGCCGGTACTCACTCCAATGAATACATGCGCACAGATATCTGTGGCAGCACTTTTCACAGTAGCCCAAAGATGGAAACAATCCGAATGGCAGCATCTGATAATGGCAAACAAATTGTGCTGTAAACATACGATGGGCCCGGTCGGCCTGGCTCAGTGGTTCGAGCTCAACCTATGAACCAGGAGGTCGCGGTTTGATTCCCGGTTGTGGCACAGGCCCGGGTGGTGGGCTCGATCCCCAGGGTGGGACGTGCAGGAGGCAACCGATCAATGATTCTCTCTCATCATGGATGTTTCTATCTCTCTCTTCCTCTCCCATCCTCTCTGAAATAAAAAAAAAAAAATTAAAAAATACAATGGAATGTTATTCAGCCTTAAAAAGGAATGAAGTACTGATACATGCTAGAGCAGTGGTTGGCAAACCGCGGCTCGCGAGCCACATGCGGCTCTTTGGCCCCTTGAGTGTGGCTCTTCCACAAAATACCACGTGCGGGCGCGCACGTACAGTGCGATTGAAACTTCGTGGCCCATGCGCAGAAGTCGGTTTTCGGCTCTCCAAAGAAATGTCAATCGTTGCACTGTTGATATCTGGCTCTGTTGACTAATGAGTTTGCCGACCACTGTGCTAGAGTATGGATGAATCTGGGAAACATCACGCTAATTAATGAAGGGAGCCAGACCCTAAAGGTTACATATTGTATGGGTCCATGGATATGAAATGTCCAGGATGGGTAAGGCCATAGTTATGGAAAGCAGATTGGTGGTTGTGAGGGCCGGAAGCGGGAGGGCTGGGGAGGAAGGCAAACGCGATGGCTCAGACCGGGTGCAGATGGTCGCGCAGCACTGTGGCCACCCTAAATGGCACTGCGCGTCCCGTAAACACGCCACTTCTGTGTCCCGTGCTTTTCACCTTCATGAAAAGTAAAACAGAACCAACACCGCAGCCAGTACCCACTGAGGACTTGCCGTGCGCCAGGCCGGGCACCGAGCGTGGCCCAGGTCTCTCAGGGCGCCCCGCGCCGCTCTCTGAAGCAGGCGACGTATTCCTCCCGTTTTATAGCCAAAACCCTGGCGCAGGCCCAGGGGCGTTAAGCAGCACACTCTCCTCTGCCGAACGTTCTAGACGTCGAATTCCCGGAGTTGCACATGATGACGTGGATGTGGAGCTGTTTTCCAATGGCTGATTTGGAAAGAATGTCTCTCTGCTCTGAACATGGACACTGGGTGGTAAGGGATTCAGAGGCTGTGGTTCTGTGTTTAAAGGAATGTTCGCAGAGAAAGAGTTGTGGGCGGATGCAGACGGGTGCCCCAGAATCCTTTGGGGGTGATGAAACTGTAGAGGCAAGCCTTCCCGATTGGATCCCCTCGTTAGGGGCTTTCCAGAGAGCAGGCAGATGGTGTTAGGAGGGACACAGGTTCTGAATCCGTGCTTGACTGGTCTGTCATCAAATTTCCCTGTATATTAAAAAAATATTTTTATTGATTTCAGAGAGGAAGGGAGAGGGAGAGAGAGAAACATCAAGGATGAGAATCATTGATTGGCTGCCTCCTGCACGCCCCACACAGGGGATGGAGCCCACAACCCGGGCATGTGCCCTGACCGGGAATTGAACCGTGACCTCCTGGTTCATAGGTTGAAGCTCAACCACTGAGCCACGCTGGCTGGGCTGTAAATATTTATTTATAAAAATTTAGCATAAACCTCATGGCGTCAGTGACTAGGGATTTAAGGATCTTCACATACGCTGGCTGGGAAATACCTGTGGAGACAGAGTTTGCACGATCCATTTTTCTCTGTGGTTCCCTCACATGATGTTATGAAGACTTTCCTATTAGACTCTGCCTACCGTACCGGCCTGCTTTCTCCTTTCTCCATTCATTTGCAAACTCCCTCCCTCCCTCATTCACTCACCCACTCAGTCTCTCTCACTGATCCATGCTACACATGTATCACCCACCCACTGGCCTCCACATGCCTTCGCTCACTTACTCACTCACTCTTAGATTGATTGCTTCACTTAATCTATGTCAATACTACATGAAGAGCTGCTTATAAAAATGCAAACAGTGTGAAAATGCATCAAGCAGAAAGCAAAAGTCCTCCCGTACTGAGCCTCCCAGCTCCCGCTCCGTCTTCCGCCCACCCCACTGTTCGCAGCTCATAGCTCGGGGCACAGACTTCAAGACTTCTGGGCGTTTATTTTTCGTACAGATAGACATGGTGAGGCACTCGCAATGCCGTGTCTCATAGCCACGCTGGGTTCTTCTCTGGAAAAGCTTTCTAAAGTAACAGCTATTTTGTTTGCTGACTTGTAAACATATATCAAACCTTTGTATACATAACAGAACTTCGCCCGTTACTCTGGAAACTCCCTCACACTCACCAAAAAGAATCACTTTCATGGTGTTTATGGTATTAAATGTGGACAACTGGCAAAGTTTGAATACGGTCTGTGTAGTAGGTCTGAACAATAGCATTATTAATTTCCTTGCTGTGATAATTGTATGGTGGGGATGTAAGAGAATGTTCTTGTTTTTAGGAGACAAAACCTTCAGCCATTAGGGATAAAAGTGCGTCATGCTTGCGACATACATGTCTCCATGCTCCTCCCACACGGGATCAAAGGTGATATTGGGGAGTTTAGGTGGAAGGTACACGGGAATTCTGAATTCTTTATACTACTCGTCAACTTTTCTATAAGTCTCAAACGGTGTTGAAATACAAAGTTAGCAACAGTCACATGTACGTACACGAACCCCTCAACAGACAGACACATGCGTCTCTGCCTGTTTATGCGTGCATGCATCTTTTTATCGGCTCTTTGAATTGTATTTTTTAAAAGACAAGCAGTAGACACTTCTTAGGATGTCTCAGGGTTTATACCTGGCCCGACGAAACATGGGCATCAGCGATGGACCCAGGAAGTCTGCAGGGCGGAGGGACGCCAGTGTCTCCTCTGTGAAGGAGAGAGACTGTTGGCGTTGACGGCAGAGCTCGGCGCTCCGGTCACGATTCATTGCGCGTGGATGCTAATTGCCCTGTGTTTTCTTAGTCATCGGCTGAGACCTTGTCTCCCTTTCTCCACCACTTCTTCCCCTTCTAGCCAAGTAGAGAGGAACAGAACTGTGACTGTTTTGCATTGAGTGCTCGGAGGAGGGTTAGGTGGGTGGCTTCAGAGCAAACAAACGAGATAGAGGCGGTGGGATTTTATAACTAGATGGGCTTTAGGGCGTATCAGTTTTCTTAGGCAAGTTCATAAAAAGAAAAACAAAAACAAGTCTCTCCCCACATCCCCACACTGTCCCCTCAGGGACTAATGTTCTAAAAAGAGCAATTTTCAGGCCAGGCTGGTTTGGCTCAGTGGATAGAGCATCAGCCTGTGGGCTGAAAGGTCAAGGGTTCGATTCTGGTCAAGGGCACTTGCCCGGGTTGTGGGCTTGATCCCCAGTAGGGGGTGTGCAGGAGGCACCCAGTCAGTGATTCTCTCTCATCATTGATGTTTCTATCTCTCTCCCTTTCCCCTCCTCTCTGAAATTAAAAAATAAAAATAAAAAGGGAGAGCAATTTTCCAGTAAAATGGACTCTGTGAAGATGTTATGGACTTTAAAGGCATTCCCCTCTCATGCTATTTTTTAAGGCGCATGGAGACAGGCCATTGTGCAGCTGGTTGGGGCCCGCCTGGTGGGCTGCGTTCCTGGTCGGGGCACAGGTGCGTGTAACTGCCCTCATGCTTGAAGCTCCTGGTTCCTTCATCCACAATACTCTCATCTTTCCCACGAGATGGCGAGTTCTCCTTGAAAAGTGGAAGCAAAGATAGGAAGCAAATCTCCATCATTTTGGGGGGCTGGCCACAACTCGCAGATGGATTGTCTTTGAAGCTTGTTTCTAAGTCAATGGCTTGAACTTCACAATTGCATTTTTCTGTGGGCGGGAGAGTTGGGTTCCCAGGCCAGGGACTGACGTTTCGCAAGCCCGCCGTGGTAATGTCTGTCATAGCGGGGAAGCAACGCTACAGACCCTACCACCAGCCGTGCTAGGGTCGTGGCTCTCAGCTGGGCTGTGACAGGCCGCTTCTTAAAGGCGCCGCTCGCTGCATGTCTACCACCACCTGCCTTCATCTCCTGGAATGCAGGTATTCTCCTGATCAAGGGCACACATGCTCCTTACCGACTACCAGACACACGCCCGTCGTCGGGCAGCATGGACACACGCCATCTGAGGCTGTGCCTCCGTTTCCTACCTTGCCCGTGCTGCTCATGGCACAAGAACCCATTTTCCATGTCACCCTAACAGATGCTTCTTTGGTGGCTCCTCTCCGACGACACCTCCTTCCCCGATTTCTCCCAAGGGGCGTTCCCCTTCCCCGTCTGTGGACATTCTCACCCTACTATTATCTCACCTGCCTGAAGGCAGGCAATGCCATCTTGATGGGATAGTGTTGGTTAGCATAGCACTATTGTCATTTATTATGATCATCATGATTTTTGTTCTCAGCTAATGACATGTTTATTGACCTTAGAAAGAGAGGAAGGGAGAAAAGAGAGAGAAACATGGATGTGAGAGAAACATCGATTGGTTGCCTCTGGTATGCACCCCGACCGGGGATTGAACCCGCAACCTAGGTATGTGCTCTGACTGGAATCGAACCCGAAACCGTTTTGTGTATGGGATAACAATCCAACTAATTGAGCCCCACCAGCCAGGGCTAGAGTATTATTGACCCCTCTGCATCCCTGAAGGGCAGGGATCTTACTCACCTCGGAAGATCCAGGAAGATCCAGCTCTGTGCTTTGGATATATTGGCTGCACAATACAGTCTGAAGGTGTGAGCTGCCTCCTGGCCCCACCCGCGGTCCTGTCCTGAGACGGGGGGAGGAAGCAGGTGCGGGTGGGAGGCCCAGGCCGGCGTTGCTCCCCGATGTCCTTGTCCGCGGACAGCTCTAAGTGCTGTCCACCTTCGGCTTGGAGTCAGATGTAATAAAACGGAATCGGCCATTAGGACTAATGCTGTTTAACTTCCGTGGTAGGCTCACCAAAGACGTTTGCTAGCCCTGACCGGTGTCAGATACAATAACTATAATTAATCTCTGGAAACACATAGATGAAATTACTTAGAGCGTGACTTTAGTTTATTTCCAAAGCTCTGCCTCTCCGGGGCGGAGAGCAGACCCGCGAGGCCCTTTGCTGCCGTGAGGCTCAGGGCGAGGGCTGTTCCTGGCCTTTCAAACGTGGACGTGGAAAGCGCTGGGCTCTGCAGAGCCCGTCCTGGGGACTCACAGAAAGGAAGTTGGTCTGCGCAGCAAGGTGACCTCGCCTTTCCTCTCTGACTGCATCTCACGTCGAGTAAAGTCGGGTGGCCGGCTTCCCAGGGACACGTGGAGGCAGACCACACGCTGGAAGTGAAGGGTGCGGCGTTCCCTTCTCTCTCTTTTTAAAAATATATTTTTATTGATTTCAGAGAGGCAGGGAGAGGGAGAGAGAGAGGAGCATCAACAATGAGAGGGAATCACGGATCGGCTGCCTCCTGCACGCCCCCCACTGGGGATGGAGCCTGCCACCCGGGCCTGTGCGCTGACCGGGAATCGAACCGTTGACCTCCTGGTTCCTGGGTTGATGCTCATCCACTGAGCCACCTCCGGCTGGGCCCTTCCTCCATCTTCGCACCGCCCAGGGCTCCCCGCTCTGCGCCCTCTGGCTCTGAAGCCGCTTTAGTAAAAGTCGTTGGCTTGCTGAGTGAGAGGCCCTTAGATTTCATCCAGGGCCACAGCCCCACGGACCAGGAGGAAGCCAAGGCCTGGCGGGCGACCACCTCCTGTGGGCCCATCACACCCGCGTGCCCGAGGCTGCGTGAGAGCCAGCCCCCCAGGGGGACCCTTCCCACCTCACGTGTTTTCCCCAGACATCTTCCCAGGTGGGATCCCTTTCGCTGTGTCCCAGTTTCCGCCGTGGGAGGCGTCTGTCAACCGGACCATGCGTGGCTCCCACTCACTGAGCCAGGACGTGGTGGCTCACTGTAGACCAGGGCTGCCAGGTGATGAATCGGACGCAGCGGAGAGCAGACAGGCACAGTGTGCCCTGGGGAAGCTTGCCATGTCCCGGCAGCCGGCGTGAGACAGACAGGCCAGGGGCATGCATGCGAGGAGAGTTAATGGGAAGGCGCAGGCTGCCTGGAACCCCGAGCTGGAGGGCGGCAGATTTGGCTGGAGGATCGAGGCATACGGACTCGAAGTTAGGAGCAGCGTGGGAAGGCGGGGGTGGGGGTGGGAAGGGGGGTGCAGTGGCAGCTGTTTGCTGGCTCCCCCCCCGCCGGCCCGTACCCACTCTGCCCGCCTCGGGGGCCACCCCCTGCCTCTCCCCAGCCTTCGCTCCCTGCCTGGCTGCTGACACACACCTGGGTACTTTTGCCCCCCAGTTCTTTGCCCAAGCGTTTCTTGATCTTCTTCCTCCGCGTGAACCTGGCGTGTGCCGTGTCTGTAAATTGCTGCCAGCGCTCCTCCTGCTTCAGGACTCGGATTTCAGTTGGACTCCCTGGATTTTTTTTGGCTGATCCTCCCGTGTGACATCATGGCAGCCGTGTGGCCTCCGCTGGATTTTGTCGCCATGGTCTGCGCGTCTCTGTTCCTTGCTGGCCCGGGAGCCTTTGCTGTGGGCGGCAGAGGTGTGTCTCGTTGGTCTCAGTGGATCGAGCACCGTGTTTTGAACATAGTTGTTCTCAACACACATTTGATTTGTCCACGGAGGGAGACACAGGCCTCTGGATGCATAGGCCAGCTCTCCTCGGCCTCCTTTCCCTTTCCGCTGTCTGTCACTCCATCCGTCTGCCCATCTTTCCTTCCTTCTATCCACCCAACAGGTGATTTATTTAAGAGTCTCCTCTGAGCGTGGCCTTGAGCTGCGCCTGGGCTGCGGAGGGGGGTGGGCGGTAGTTTAGCAGGGTGCTGTCTGTCGTGGGAGCTTAAACAGGGCCCAGAGCACCGAGGGGCGTCCGTAGGTCTGTCTGTGGTGACCTGGGAAGGCTTCGCCGAGGATGTGCCACCTGAGCTGGGTCTTGGGAGATGGGAGAGATCAGCCCGGTGAGGACAGGGAGCAGCGAGGGGCTGCATCAGAGACTTCAGCGCGGAAAGGAGGGCGTACATGGGTGTGGGTAGGGCAGTGCCCGCGGTTTGCCACTCTGTTGACTAACGAGTTTGCCGACCACTGTGTGAGGCATTACCCTTACCCAGAAGTTTTTTTTTTTTTTTTTTTTTTTAACCATGTTTGAGGCCATTACCCAGAAGTTTTGACTTCAGGTTAAAGACATTAGTACATTATTAAAGTGTTTAAGTGTTTTTCCCTAAGGCAGTGGTCGGCAAACTCATTAGTCAACGGAGCGGCAAAACCGCGGCTCGTGAGCCGCAGTTTGCCGACCACTGGGGTAGGGGCAGCGAGGAGGCCAAGGCCCAGGGGAAGATGCCCTGTAAACGGTGTGTGCTTTACTGGGCAGGCACTGGGAGTCCCCCTGAGATTTCAGAGAGGAAGGGAGAGGGAGAGAGAGGATAGAAACGTCAGTGATGAGCGAGAATCATGGATCGGCTGCTTCCTGCACGCCCCACCCTGGGGATCAAACCCACAACCCCGGCATGTGCCCGACTGTGGGAACCCCTTTCACGTCCCGCGTGGTTCAGGGCCCACTCAGGGTCCGGTTTCTGGAGAAGGCCGCACACAAATGAATAGAGACTTGGAAAAGAGTTAATTTGGAGATATTGGGGGGCCAGGCGGGAGCCCACCTCTAGTGGGAGGACTACCACTAGGCTCTGGCCTTGCTATCCCTTTTATTGAGGCTATGGGATACACCCATTACCCTTAAGCAGCTTTGGGAAACACCCATAGCCCTTAAGCAAGTAATAAGCGGATTATCATATCAGTAAGGATTTACATGATTACAAGATGGGGAAGTTGCCTCAATTACCATTGTCTCAATTAGATAGGGAGTGGTTGGCTCTGACCTTTCAGAGCTTCAAGGTTGACCAGCCTTCCAAGGTTCCTTGTCCACACCTTTCTGATTAGTGAGACAATGATCGGTTTCCAGCACCCGACTGGGAATGGAACTGTGACCTTGACGCTCAACCACCGAGCCACGCCAGCCGGGCTCTACTGAGACGTTAAAGCAGGGACGGCTCTGCTGTCTTGTAGGACGCCGGAGGCACCTCCCTGGCCATCCTGGGAGGACATCCCGGGGAGAGCAAAGGCCCGCGGTGCACGCAGGTCCTTGTGCGGGCCCGCCACGCGCTCCCCCATTTCCTCGTTCCCCTTCCCTTTCAGCAAAACCTAGGCTGGGCTGGCCATTGCTGACCCGGGACAGAGAGGCCCCAGGAGGAAAGGGGACAGGTTAGGGGAGAACCCGCTCATTTGCAAGTGTCTGTCACCTTCACCTCTGGAGAAGTGGCACTTGGAAGTGACAGGGACCACCAGCCGTTTCGGACGCTGGTTTAGGCACGCAATTCCCTTCGCCATCCTCATTAGACAGAGATGTAGTATTCGGTGCTGACTCCAAGTCGCTCTTGCCGAATCGTCCTGTTAGAGCTGACGAAGGGACACCTCGGCCCGACGACTCTGTTGTCATGGCAGCCGTGGTGAATCCTGGCTGAGGGATGGGAGGGGGCCAGTGGACCTGATGGTAATAACTCCCCGAGCAAGTGTTTCCGTCAGGGCCCCCGGACCCGCGAGTGCTCCCACGGCCTAATGAAGGGGGCCCGCCAAGACCCTGCATCCCCGCAGCAATATTTACTCTGAAAACGCGCCCTGGGCCGGGGCCTCCGCCGGCTCTGCTGACCCGCAGGAATCCGAGCAACTCCTCCCGCGGTGCTCAGGGAGTTCACGGCTGCAGGGTTGATGTTGGCGTAGACACGATCTGCTCAGTTGTTTCTGACCCTGGCAGAGCCACAGCAGCTACGGGGGAGATCTGGGGAATTTCTGGATGCCTGGGTCCCCCCGGGAGCCTGATTCAGGAGGTCGGCGGGCCCAGGATGTGGCAGATGCCTGTTTTCCAACGCCCCCGTTCTGCAGCTGTGACCACGGCAGGCCTCGCTGGGAGGGCACGGAGGGCGGCAAGGCTCAGGTCACTGGGGAGATTAAACCGGCCCAGAAGCCTCCGGGGCCCCTCCGAGGGGAAGAGAAACAGACGTTGTGGACCCCGGGGGTCCCTTTGTTGGAAAAGTCCCCACTTTGCCCTAATGGGCGGTACGGCCGCAGTGGGTCTGAGAGTGGATTCTCTGTCCTCATAGGAACCCCTGGGCGCTTGTCAGAAATACAGACCCTCTGCATCAGACGCCCCGAGGGCGGGCTGGGGGCCTGTGCTTGTCCCTCCTCCCCCACCCCCACATGGAAGTGTGAGAGCCGCGGGGTGTTCTCCCTGTCCGTGGTGAATCCTCGGTGCCGCTCGGGGAACCCACAGAGACTGGGGTTTGCAGACAGTGACACGCCCCGTCCAGCGCTCACCCGCCTCCTCGGTCACGCCCCTGCCGACTGCTCTCCCTGGAGCTGCTCTCCCTGGTGGTGTGTATGCCCACCCCCCGCTTTAGCCTCCTCCGTGCCGTCTCGGGGCCCATCTCTTTCCTGGACGCCTCTTCCTCCACCTGCCCCTCCTGGGTAATCCCCTGGCCTCTCTCGGTTTCCATGGTAACAGCGGCGATGCTTTCCAGATGCCGTTCACCAGCCCAGACTCATTTTCTAGCTTCAGACCCCTCTACACAGCAGCCTGTGCGTGCCTGCTTTGTGGGTGTCCCACAGCCCCCTCCGGCCCCCATGGCTGAGGGGCTCATGCTGCCCCCCACACCCAGTTCCCTCTCTCCCACACTCAGTGGATGGTGCTGCCATCCCCCAGGTACCACCCAACTTCCCTCTCACTTCTCCTCCATCCGAGCAAGCCCTGCTGACTTGAGCTGTTGTCGATACCCGTGTCAATTCCAGCTCAGTGAAACCGGGGAAAAAGATATCCCCGAAATCTACTCTCTCCCTAGTGCCGCCGACTCGCCCCAGACCCCCATCACCCCTCATCTGGGCCTTGATGCTGCCCCTAAGCCAGTCTCCTTCCCACCTGCCCGCCCTGATGCACCAGCCAGCGTGTCTCCCACGGCCCTTTCAGACCTCTGGCCACCCTGCCCCTCTTGCTTCACAGCCCTCAGAAGCCCTGCTTTGCCTTGGGGTGAAGCCCAGACTCCTCTGCGCCCCTCAGGGCTTCCTAAGGGGCGGTTCCTCCTCTCTGCTCCCCTCATCACGTCCCTCCCTCGGGACCTGACCGTCTCCCTGTGCCTGTGGCGTTTCCAGAGGAGATTGCTACCACCTGGACGCCTTTCTGTCACGATAACCCCCCGTCTGTCCGTCCAGCGGGTCCCTCATCATCCTTCCAGATGCAACCCTGCCCTAGCGAAACCTCGGCTGACCCCCGGCAGGTGTGTGGCCCCCACTGTGCCACCTCCATCGCACACCTGTGTGCACCTCCATCACACACCTGTATGCACACCTCCATCACACACCTGTGTGCACACTTCCATCGCACACCTGTGCGCACACCTCCATCGCACACCTGTGTGCACCTCCATCACACACTTGTGTGCACACCTCGGTCACACACCTGTGTGCACCTCCATCACACACCTGTATGCACACCTCCATCACACACCTGTGTGCACCTCCATCACACACTTGTGTGCACACCTCGGTCACACACCTGTGTGCACACCTCTATCGCACACCTGTGTGTACACCTCCGTCGCACACCTGTGTGCAAGACTCATTTGCACATCTGTTGCCGCCCCTGGACTGGACTCATCTGTTGCCTCCGGTGCTGAGAATTGTGGCTGGTTCTTCGTAGGCACTGAGCGAACACTGCCTGATGAATGAGTGATCCCCAGCACCCGGTTTCTAGAAGCATCTGTCATGTGAAAATCTATACTTACATTTCAGCCATTCTTCCAGTTTATGAAACACATGTCATGCATTAACGTGCTGGCAGTCGAGTTCATAAAACGAACTGTGCATTCTGATTTATTGGCTCACGTTACGCAATTCATTTGCGGATGAAGGGGTCAGCCAGGAGCTGGGATGAAGCAGGTGCCTGTGGCGTGGACCCACGTTACAACCCAGGCCAGGGCAGCTGGTGGGAAGCCGTCTTAAATGCAACCGAAGTTGCTTCATATTTAAGACATAGTAAGCTTTTTTTCCTTTAAAACCAAAAAGTATGTATTTTTCATTTTTGGGGGAACGTTTTAAAAAGCCATATTTTATTCTGGTAAGTAAGAATCACGCTAATAATGGAAAATGGAACAATTCCAACATTTTAGCTAACCGTGCTGTGTCAGCTGTAAGGAAAAGAAGTTAGGGGTGCCCCCGTGGGCGTCTTTCCTGGTCCTCCCGTGCCCGCTGCAGCACTGGCCTGAGGAGGTCCTGAGTCCCACCCTCGGACAGGGGGAGCTTGGGGGGCGAGCCAGTGGAGGGGGACACGTCAGCGATGCATCCTGGGAAATACTTGGGCTCCAGCCACACGCACACTCCAGGGCCGTGGCCACGCATGGGCTTGCTGCTCTGTGCCGGCACGAGGCTTCCTGTTCTCTGTAACCCACGCCATGCGCCCCCCTCCGTGACCGGGAAGCTGTGACAGAGTCTGCAATGTGCAGACTCAGAGCTGTCCTTGGTTCTCAGTGGTTAGGAAACAGCCGGGGAATTAGCACACGGGCACCCGGTCGCTTTCGTCTTGAAGGTTCAGGGGGGCAGGGTGGTGAGCTTGCCCGAGTTCAAAAGGGGAGAAGACACCCCTGGCAATCCTTCCATCCTTGGGGCCCCCCCCCCAAATATTGTCCCTTGATTTCCCCGGAACGTGCGCCTCCTGGGTTCCCACCCCGTGCGCAGATGGCACCAGCGGCGGCTTTGGGCTGCACAGCTGCCCTGCAGAGCGAGGCTGGTCAGCTGAACCACCCCGTCAAGGTCACAGTGCGGGGACAGGGGCAGAGTGTGGAGTCTGAGGTCAAAGTGCCCCTGCCCTGTGCTGACTGCCCTGCTGGCTCTGCACGGACGAGACTGTCACCACAGAGACCGTGAGGGTGCTCAATGGTCAGGGCCTGGAGCCTCGGTTTCCCTGATCTCACAGGTGGGGAGCCTGGGTCGCGGGGAGGTGGGGCTGCTTGCCCACGCCAGGGCGGCACTGGGTGGCGTTTGAGTTTGGCAGCATGCTCAGGCTCTTGCCCCTGGACTGCGTGGCTCACGACGCGCCACGTTCGCCCCTGCTGGCCGGCACCCACCGCTTTTATAAACCGGAGCCTAACTCACCCTGCTGGCCGGCACCCACCGCTTTTATAAACCGGAGCCTAACTCACCCCTGCTGGCCGGCACCCACCGCTTTTATAAACCGGAGCCTAACTCTCCCTGCTGGCCGGCACCCACCGCTTTCATAAACCGGAGCCTAACTAGCCCTGCTGGCCGGCACCCACCGCTTTTATAAACCGGAGCCTAACTCTCCCTGCTGGCCGGCACCCACCGCTTTTATAAACCAGAGCCTAACTCGCCCTGCTGGCCAGCACCCACCGCTTTTATAAACCGGAGCCTAACCAGCCCTGCTGGCCGGCACCCACCGCTTTTATAAACCGGAGCCTAACTCTCCCTGCTGGCCGGCACCCACCGCTTTTATAAACCGGAGCCTAACTCGCCCTGCTGGCCGGCACCCACCGCTTTTATAAACCGGAGCCTAACTCTCCCTGCTGGCCGGCACCCATCCCTTTTATAAACCGGAGCCTAACTCGGTTCTGCTGGCCGGCACCCACCGCTTTTATAAACCGGAGCCTAACTCGCCCTGCTGGTCTCTCTGAGGCTGGGTTCCTGTCTCCCTGCTCCCAGGAGGAGGCGGCCATGGGGCTCAGCTCCCTCCTCCTCAGTTTCTGTCCCAGGTCTGTGGCTCCCACAGCTCACCTCCCCACAGCCTCCCGGTGCCCTTCCCACGCAGCTGGGAAACCGGCTCCTTTGCTCTCACACCCGCCCCTCTCAGGTTTGAGCACCCATGTAAATCTTCCTGCTTTTAAGAAGCACATCTCACCACCCCGGCCCACAGGGAGGCCGTGTGCAGGGAGTCACCGTACCTCTGCTTTGAAACTCCACGGCACCGTATCCTGACGGGCCAGGGTTTTCCAGAGTCTTTCCTGGGCACATGTCCTTGAACTTCCTCCTGCACGCCACTCCCCCGCTGGACGAGACCATGGCTAGTGGGTCTGCGAGGGGTCAAATGCTTCCTGTGCCTCACGGAGATTCACGCTGCGTGTTAGCACAGCAAAGGCTCTGACAAGGTCTGCGTTGTAGAAACTGGACTGGCTTTTTAAACCCCGTGCCTCCCAACTTTATGGGCCTGGAGCCTTTCACTGTGTGACCCTATTAGCAGCGGTTGTACGCTCTCTTAGGGAGTTTATAACACACAGTTAGAAACTTAAAGGTACATTATCTTCCCAGTCATACTATGTGTTTTGTGCTTCTTTATCTCTCCCCAGTGTCCAATGGAATTTTAATTTCTCCCTTTTAAAAAAAAATTTGCCAACGCGGGCGCCTGGTGCGGGAGAGAGCTGCTCTCAACGGAGAGACGGCAAAGAGGAGGCGTGGTCAGCAGGGGAAGTGGACACTGTCTAGAGCAGGGGTGGGCAAACTTTTTGACTCGAGGGCCACAATGGGTTCTTAAACTGGACTGGAGGTCTGGAACAAAAGCATGGATGGAGTGTTTGTGTGAACTAATATAAATTCAAAGTAAAGGAGCGGAGGGGAGAGCAAGAGAACCCTCCGCTCTTTCGGCTCCGCGGGCCGGATAGAACAGCCGAACGGGCCGGATCCGGCCCGCGGGCCGTAGTTTGCCCACGGCTGGTCTAGAGGCAGGAGCTGCTCAGAGTGCGGAGGTGCCATAAGCCGCGAAACCTGCCGTCGGGGCGTCTGGGTGGAGAAGTTGGGATTCGAGAAGCCCCCTCTGAGGAGAGGCACCTCTCCACGCCCTGGGGATGAAAGATAAACTTAAAAACGAAGAGAAAAAAAAAAAGGAACAGAATGATGGTCATAAAACTCTCATTTTATTCCAGTCTCAGAACTTTGCTGGACTGAGCCGCCAGCCCCCGCCTTGTGACCAGGATCTCAGGCTCTGCTGCTGCCAAGGCTTCCTCCTCGCCTCTGTTCTTGCTTCGGGGTTTAGCCATGACCTTGAACAGCCCTAGACCTCTATCTGTGCCGGCAGGTCAGTTCCGCAGTCACTTCCCGAGCACTTCCTGTGCGCCAGGCTGCGCCGGGGCTCAAAGCGGAGCCGGACTGTCCTCTTCCCTGTGTCTGTTCGCGCCGGGGGTGGGGCGAGGGAGTGTGAGACGCGGTGACAGCTAATCTCAATGTGGTGCCATGACCGACCGCGGAGGCACAGGGGCCCTGGGCCGAGGCTGGGGACTCGGGTGACTCTTCCTTCAGGGCCCCCTTCTCCCGCAGGCCAGGAGCACAGTGCCGAGGCCTGTGAGACGTCAGGGCCCCGAAAGTGCTTCTATTTCTTTTAAAATCAGGAGAAACGGTGAATAGGATCCAGCCTGGGTTTTACTGGTCTTTAAGCCCTCAGGGGTGGGGGACCTGTTCTCTGCTGAGGGCCTTTTGGATATTTATAGCATCATTTCCGGGCCATCCACGATTATCAACCTAAAAATTAACCCGCTCTAGGTGGTCAAACATCTCATGAACTCACCCCTAGTGCCTTGGCAGGGCCAGACCAAGTGGTTTGGAGGGACTTATAGCGCCCGCAGGCCGGCCGTTCCCCACCCCTCCCTGCTTTAGACCAACACAGGCGTAAAGTAACTTAGAACATTTCGTGTGGAAGAAGGAGCCCACCCAGGGAATAGTGCGCAGGGCCCGGGAAAACCGTAGGTGACCGGATCCGTGTCCTGGGGCCTCTGTCACCAGCACCGCCAACGGGGTGACTCACACAGAAGTCCGGAGGCTGACGTTCAAGATCCAGGCGGTGGCGGCGTGCGCTTCTCCCGGGGGCTCCGGGGAGTCATTCCGGGACTCCGTGCTGCCCCGGGAGCCTCAGGTGCTGTTTGGCTCGTAGATGCTGTGTTTCCCCGTGTCTTCACCCCTCTCCACTGTGGGGGTCCCCTCCTCTTCTCACAGCGTTCTTTTTTTATGGGGAGCCCCCGTGTCTTCACCCCTCTCCACCGTGGGGGTCCCCTCCTCTTCTCACAGCATTCTTTTTTTATGGGGAGCCCCCGTGTCTTCACCTCTCTCCACCGTGGGGGTCCCCTCCTCACAGCGTTCTTTTTTTATGGGGAGCCCCCGTGTCTTCATCTCTCTCCACCGTGGGGATCCCCTCCTCTTCTCACAGCGTTCCTTTTTATGGGGAGCCCCCGTCATCCTGGGTGAGGGGCTCACTGGCTAGGCCAGCGTGACCTTGTTTTCGCTTAACTAATCTCCATATGCAATTATGCAATGTCCCTCTTTCCATTCTGTGGGGGGTGGGGCTAGGATTCATTTCCACCTAGGACTTTGGTGAGGGTGTGGGAGGTGGGGAGCACAATTCAATCCATTAATTCCACAATTCCTGGGGGCGCCCCATCTTCTCTCCTCCTCTGCAACCAGCAGGCTGGGCTTGCGGGGGGAAAGGCCGGGCATCCCAGGGCTCACGGCTGTCCGTGGTCACAGGTCCCCTCACCTCCTCCAAGAGAGAGAGAACGGATGGCCACCTGCCCCGGACACAAGCTCCACGGGCGGGCATCCTGGAAGCGCGGCCTCAGACAGCCTGTCCGTGGGTTTCCATCTGTAGCGTCTGCTCCCCGGGGAGCCGTCAGCACCGGGCTCTTCGAACATAAACGATTTGTGGCGCCACTGTTTTCTCTGCGAGTTGTTCCCACCAGTTCCCCATCGCCGAGTGAGGCTCTGCGCCCTCCCCACGCCAAGGCTGGCTTCCAATGAGCCGCTGCAGGAGTCGGAGTGTGACCCCGTATCTTTCCCAGGATCAGATATCTTGTGAGGGATGCACACACCTGCCACATCAACGTTAGGGCGGACGTGGCGGGGCCAGCGCACGGCTCAGCCGTGTCCCCGCAGAGCCCTGTCTCCGAGGGCCAGCTGGCTGCCACGGAGCCACGGAGAGACATTTATTCAGGAAGAAACGGTGGGCTTTCGTTGGGAACCACCTCATCCATCCGTGACATCATCCAGTGCAGCTCCGTGCAGAGGTCCCAGAAGGCCTTTCCACTAGGCAGGCCTGCAGACGCCCTGGGGTGGGGGAGCTCTCTCCCTGCAGGGGCACTGTGCCAGGCGCTCACTGGGGTGGGGGAGTATTGTGCCAGGAGCTCACTGGGGTGGTGGGAGCTCTCTCCCTGCAGGGGCACTGTGCCAGGCGCTCACTGGGGTGGGGGAGTATTGTGCCAGGAGCTCACTGGGGTGGTGGGAGCTCTCTCCCTGCAGGGGCACTGTGCCAGGCGCTCACTGGGGTGGGGGAGTATTGTGCCAGGAGCTCACTGGGGTGGGGGAGCTCTCTCCCTGCAGGGGCACTGTGCCAGGAGCTCACTGGGGTGGGGGAGCTCTCTCCCTGCAGGGGCACTGTGCCAGGCGCTCACTGGGGTGAGGGAGCACTGTGCCAGGCGCTCACTGGGGTGGGAGCTCTCTTCCTGCAGGTGCACTGTGCCAGGCACTCACTGGGGTGGGGAGCTCTCTCCCCCTGCAGGGGCACTGTGCCAGGCGCTCACTGGGGTGGGGGAGCTCTCTCCCCCTGCAGGGGCACTGTGCCAGGCGCTCACTGGGGTGGGGGAGCTCTCTCCCCCTGCAGGGGCACTGTGCCAGGCGCTCACTGGGGTGGGGGAGCTCTCTCCCCCTGCAGGGGCACTGTGCTAGGCGCTCACTGGGGTGGGGGAGCTCTCTCCCTGCAGGGGCACTGTGCCAGGCGCTCACTGGGGTGGGGGAGCTCTCTCCCTGCAGGTGCACTGTGCCAGGAGCTCACTGGGGTGGGGAGCTCTCTCCCTGCAGGGGCACTGTGCCAGGCGCTCACTGGGGTGGTGGGAGCTCTCTCCCCCTGCAGGGGCACTGTGCCAGGCGCTCACTGGGGTGGGGGAGCTCTCTCCCCCTGCAGGGGCACTGTGCTAGGCGCTCACTGGGGTGGGGGAGCTCTCTCCCCCTGCAGGGGCACTGTGCTAGGTGCTCACTGGGGTGGGGGAGCTCTCTCCCCCTGCAGGGGCACTGTGCCAGGAGCTCACTGAGGTGGGGAGCACTCTCCCTGCAGGGGCACTGTGCCAGGAGCTCACTGAGGTGGGGAGCACTCTCCCTGCAGGTGCACTGTGCCAGGAGCTCACTGGGGTGGGGAGCTCTCTCCCTGCAGGTGCACTGTGCCAGGAGCTCACTGGGGTGGGGAGCTCTCTCCCTGCAGGTGCACTGTGCCAGGAGCTCACTGGGGTGGGGAGCTCTCTCCCCTGCAGGTGCACTGTGCTAGGTGCTCACTGGGGTGGTGGGAGCACTCTGTGTGATGTCTGCAGTGGGTCTCCTTGCAGCTCGAAGAGATTGATCCCCTTCCCTCATAATAAGCCAGGGGTCAGTCCACACAGGGTCCTCCCTGAGATTCCTCCAATGCACTGGGAAGTGAGAAGGCAGCTGGGACCGATATCTGCCCTCCAAGACAGTGCTTTCAGGGACTCGGAGGCTATGGATGGCACCAGAAGCCAGAACTAACGGTCCTATAGCAGAGAGGTGGTGTTCAGGGTCAGGGCCTGAAATTTGGAGGCTGACTCACTGCCAGTAGGTTCAGGAATGGGGAAGGAAAGAGACTTTCTTGGGGCGGTGGGTACATGATGCAGTGGGCAGGTGATGCTTTATTGAGTTGTGCACTTGAAACCTGTATGGTTTTGTGAACTAGTGTCACCCCAATCTATATATATAAAAGCCCAGCGACCAGAATGGCGGAATGACCAGAACGACCGGTGGCTATGACATGCACTGCGGCAGCCAACCAGCCTGATCCAGGCCCCGATGGCCCCCTTGCACCTCCGGTTGTAGGCAGGGTCGGCTGGCCAACTGCCCACTGCCCCTCCCTCCTCCCCGGCCCGGCCTGATGGGCCCCCATTGGGGCAGGCGGGCCAGACCCCATCTGTGCACGAATTTGTGCACTGGGCCTCTAGTAAAAAAATAAAATTCAAATTCAATAAAAAAGTAAATGAAAAAGAGAAAAAAACCACCCAACCTTCAAACGAAGGGCGGTTGAGTGACCCACACCGCAGAGCCACGCGTGCCTTAGGAAAGCTCCCTCGGCCTCGGCCTCGGCCGTCCCCCGTTTGTGTTCTCTGTGTGACAGCAGCCGGGCTCGAATCGCTAATAGAACGTCACAGCCTGGAGCTTGTCGTGGGCAGAACGCAGAACGTGTCCCCCAAACGCTGTGCTGCCGTCCCGTCCCGGCGCCCGGAGCGGGAACTTCTTTGGAAATCTTTGCCGATGCATCACGTTCGGGATCTCAGGATGAGGTCACCTGGTTTCAGGATGAGTCGCTCTGTAGCCGATTTAGATGGCGTTTAGATGAGACTTCGAACTTTAGGCTTCTGAGTTGATGCTGAAACGAGTTAAGACTTTTGGGGCTGTGGGATGGAATGAATGTACTTTGCATGTGAAAACGACATGAATTTTGGGGGGGCTAGGGGCAGATGCAGTGGATTGAATGCTTATGTCCCTCCCCCCACATTCCTGTGTTGAAATCCTAACCCCCCCATGAGGTGTTAGGAAGCGGGGCCTTTGGGAGGTGATGAGGTCAAAAGATCCCGGAGAACTCCCTCGCCCCTCCCCCCACGTCAGGACACAGTGAGAAGACACCTGTCCGTGAACCTGGAGGCGGGTCCCCCAGACTTGATCTTGGACTATTCGGCTTCCGGAACTGAGAAAGCGCCCGTGGTTATAAGCTGCCCAGCCTATGGGGTTCTGTGGCAGAAGCCAGACAGATAGACAGCTGTCAAAGGAGTGTGGGGCCAGGGTGAAGGGCAGTGAACTTGGGGTGCCCCTGCTTCCTCCTGAATGGAGCCTGTGTTTTTTTTATTTTAAATATGATTTTATTGATTTCAGAGAGGAAGGGAGAGGGAGATAGAAACATCAGTGATGAGAGAGAATCACTGATTGGCTGTCTCCTGTACGCCCCCCACTGGGGATGGAGCCCACAACCCGGACATGTGCCCTGACCGGGAATCGAACCGTGACCTCCTGGTTCATGGGTTGACGCTCAACCACTGAGCCACGTGGCTGGGCTGGAGTCTGGGTTTGATCAGGTTTCCATGCTCTCTCTGCACAGTCGTATGCTCAGCTGGGGCGGGGCGGGGGGGGGCGGGAAGGGGGGAGTTGGGGGGGACTGACCCTGCATCCAGGTGCAAGGGGTGGCTCAATAGGTGACACCAGTGATGCCACTCCCTGCTGATGGGCTGAGCGATGGACACATGACCTGATCTTGGCCAATGAAATGTGAGGAGTGTTCTGGTGGGGGCGGGGAAGGAGAGGGTGCCTCTGGGAATGTCTCCCCCCGAGAAGGACAGGAAGGAGAATCCCTGTTGCTCTGGACACTGCCCGCCTGACTGTCGCCTCTAGAACTGGGACCAGCACCTGTGGGAGATGAATCAGTGCGGCAGGGAGTGGGGGCAGAGAAACAGCGGGAAGAAGGCGGGGTCGTAGGCAACAGCACGGCACCGTGGACCCCCACTTCGCCTGCGAGTGGGCTGCAACATGACCTGAATATTTTCCCTCCTTGTTTCAAGCCGTGGGGTCAGTGCTGGTCACCATTGCTGGAAGCACGGGGGCTTCCCGGAGGAAGTGACTCCCGGGGTCAGTGGGGGGCAGAGGGGGACAGGTTCTGGGCAGGGAGGCAGGTTCCGCGTGGCTCAGGGGAGAGCATCGCCCTGCGTCCCAGGCGCCGTCTGGACCCTGTCTGGAGCAGGACGAGGCGGTGTCTGTGCGGAGACAGAAGGAGGAGGCACGGAGGGGCTAAGCCAGACAGGGAGATGGAGGCAGCTTGGGGGAGGCCGGAGCAGATCCAGGGGCTCAGCGGGGCCTGCTGAACCTCCGAGCCCGGGCCGCGGTGATGAACAGCAGCGATGGGGAGGGGCCCCGGCGGCAGAGCCATGGGTTTGGCCACAGGGGAGCGAGGGGGCGATGGAGACCGTGGAGCTGATGCCAGAATCGTGGGCCAGTGTCTCAGCAGCCGGTCCTCAGGAAAGGCCCCTCGGGAGGGAGGACGGGGAGCGGCTGCAGGAGAGACGAGAGCAGGGACCCCATGAGGGCTGAGCGCTGGGACACGCACCTCACCGGGTGCAGAGGGGGAGGGAGGAGGGGGAGCGGCTGCAGGAGAGACGAGAGCCGGGACCCCGTGAGGGCTGAGCGCTGGGACACGCACCTCACCGGGTGCAGAGGGGGAGGCATCGCTCTGTGGCCGGTGATGGCGAGGTGCAGCTGGAGGAGCCGTCCCCCCGGTGAGGCCCGGGGTGGGAAGGTGGCCCCGTGGGCTCGGAGCTCCCTGGGGCGTCCCTGGGACGGAGTGGACCGCCGGTCCTGTCCCCTCTCAGCACCCGCCTGCGCTGGGGCGGCCGGGCCTGGGGCTCTGACTCTGGCTGTGTCCACGCCGCCCCTCTCAGCCCTGTGCCCTCAGCCTGCCCCCCCCCCCCAGGTCTGGTCGACACGGGGACCCGTGGCTGTGCGTGCCCTTGGCAATGGCTCCTACACAGGGACCAGGCTTACTCTGAGTTTCCAGGCCCCGAGGCTGGCACCTCAGAAGCTGGGTCTCCGGCCCGTCCCTGTCCCGTTAACGTGCACCGAGCTCCCTGGAAACGCCTCGCCTTCGTCTCTGCATCCCGCTGGGCTGGGGGGCCCTCGGCGCGTCCAGCTGATCGTCAGAAAGGCAGAGGGGATCCATCAGGCCTGTCCAGGCCCAGGGAGGAGCCGCAGCGGGAGGAGGGAGACAGCATGCGGCCTCGGGTGAGGTCCAGGGAGCAAACCAACCCGGGCCGTCGGAGTCGGAAACCACTGAGCCGCACGGAACCTGCAGCGCAGGCGAGGGCCCCTCACGGTCCCATCTGCCTCCAAGGACTCAAAAAAGGGGGCTCCCCCCTCCCCATCGCTGCTGTCTTCTTTTGCTTCCAGCCGTGCGGGATGTACAAGCTGGGGGAGAGGTGATTTGGGGCCAACATCGCAAATGGAGTGCCGACCCCTCCTTCCTGGCTCTGGGGGGGACGCCGAGGAAACCCTTTGGCACGAAGCAGGCAAACAAACACACACCGTAACAACCCCACGAGGCGCCACGGCGAAACTTTCCACTCGCAGACACTCCTGGTCACGCCAGGGGCTCAGGACGGCAGCACACGGCGTCTTTGGCCCCAAAGCGGAAGCCCCCGGCTACTTCCCGTCCCAGGCTCCCACCCAGAGTGGCAGGTAGGGAGAGAGAGAGAGAGGGAGAGAGAGAGGGAGAGAGAGAGGGAGAGAGAGAGGGAGAGAGAGAGGGAGAGAAAGAGAGAGATTCCATTAACTGGGTGTGAGTTTGGCATTTGTGCCTCTCAGCCAATTGCCGATTGCCTTCGGATGCTTCCGGAGAGAGAGAGCCTTGCAGAGGAGGCCCCCGATTCTTCCGCCTCCAGGCTGTTGTGCCCCGGGATCGGGAAGGTGGGAGCTTCCCAGAGATAGGGCCAGACCGCCCTGATTCTTGTCAGGAAACCTACCCCAACCGTCGGAACATGAACCCACACGGAGTACAGACTGGAAGCCGGACGGGCGTGTGTTCTGGCCTCTTGTTAGAACAGCTTTGCTGCCACCGGTGAGCTGCCTCCCCTGCCCGGGGCCCAGGTGTCACCTTCCTTTCTCCCCCTTCTCACTGCCAAACCCCGGGCACCCCAAAGGCCGCAGGACCGGCTGACCTGGAGGGGGGCCGAGGTCCTCAGCACATCTTATAAGCAGTTCTCACTGAATAGTTACCCTGGTCTAAAGCTCCAAGACAGAAGACAGAGTTTTTATTTGTGATATTTCTGGGCTTGGCCACAGAAGAAAAAACATATAAAAATATTTTTATGTGTTTCTAGCCCCTGGCAACCACCCATTAACTCTCTGTCTCTAGGGACCCATCTATTCTGGATATCTCACATCAATAGATTCGCACAAAATGTGGCCTTTGGTGTCCAGCTTTTTACACTTAGCGTCATGTTTTCAAAAGTTCATCCACATTAGGAGAACATTTCTTCCCAAAATAAACCAGGCTGGAGAGCTAGGACGTCTCCTATTTACAACAGAGCAGGAGCTTGAAGAACGTGCGGGACGAGCCTGGTGTTTGTGAGCCCCCGAGAGGCCACCAGAGGCTGTGAAGGCCAGCGTCCGCTCACGGAACCACCCTCTGCCTCCTGACTCGATTTCACCCTGGCTCTGCTCTGGGCGATGCCACCTGGGGCCCTTGGTACTTCCTTCCGGCCCTGCTTCTCACACAACGAACGACTCCCCACTGTGTGAGTTCAGGATCGCCCTGCCTTGCCTCTGTGTAGGTGGGCTCAGTAGATCTTGAGGGAAGATGAATCTCACAGACATCGGGGAGGAAAGTGGTGGGTGTCATAGTAAAAATATAGAAATGTTTAAAAATGCTTAAAGAATGTGAGAAAAGTTAAAAATGTTTGCGTTAACTTCCCTTAAAACGTAAAGTCTGATATTAAAGATACATTCCCCACTGCCCTGAAGCGTGTGTACCCCAGAGATAAGGACTTGAACTGACGCAGAGTGACTTGTGTCAAGATAAACACTTGCCTGAGTGACATATTCTCCTTAGCCCCCTCGCCGTGTTTGAGATTAACATATGTGCATTGATGTAAATCATTGATAGCCACCTGGGCTGCTACGGGTACGAACAAGCCTTAAATATGGGCCCCTGCCAGCCAACGATGCTCGTCTTGTGGAGACATTACAAAGGCCTGTCCCTTCGTCGGTCTGACAAGTGACGTCGCTCCACATTCCTCTTCCTGCCAGATGACAGAACGGCCAGTAATCCCCAATTGAGATGGGACTGAGCTCTTGGGAGAAGAACGCTGGCCCCCTGCACCCGGACCAGCCCAGCCCAGCTGCCGGACCCCGAGGACAATGCCACAGGGATCCCTAAGTTTGTACCCGCAGCCGCTCAGGAATTTGTGTGAGTAATAAAAAGCTGTGTGATTTGCAACTGCATATGTTTCATGTGGTGTAATTCCTCCGGCAGTTAATTGAATTAATTTGTGTACACTTCAAATTTAAATTAAAGCCTCTGGTCTTTGTTGGTCCTAAGCCTGCCACTCTGGTCCTGCTTGCGTAAGAGCAGCCTCTCCATCAGCAACTACTTGAATGTCCCACACCTGCACGATTAAAGTTTATCTCAAGGGACGCCTTAGATAAACACCCCAGATCCTTTCCCGGGATCTACGTGGGACAGTGGGTTTCTAAACGTTTAGCACTTCTCATCTTGCAAGGTGGCCCTGAGGTCCCGTGGGTGGAGGTGGGGAGGTGGTATCTAGTGGAAGAGGAGGCTGAGTTAAGATAGCTCTGGAAAAGGTCATGAAAAGTTTTAGCATATGCCTGTAGTGAATTCATCGTAAGGATATAAACTTAAAAATGATTTACCAAATGATACACTTTTGTCTTTTATGTTTTATGGCTATTGTCTTTTCATTCTTTGCAAAACCCCTCTCTGACATCATTCCTATGGCTATTATAGACTTTACCTGTTTTTATCCCCCCCCTCATTTTTATATCCTCACTATATTTTTACAACTTTATCTGGAAGTCAAAGAATTTGTCCCTCTGGAAGTCATTCATTCTGGAGTTGGGAACTTGCATCTGCTGAACTTTAACAATTCGTTTTTTAAAAAAATATATTTTTTATTGATTTCAGAGAGGAAGGGGAGAGGGAGAGAAAGATAGAAACATCAGTGATGAGAATCATTGCGTCCTGCACAAACCACACTGGAGATCAAGCCTGCCACCTGGGCATGTGCCCTGACCTCCTGGTTCATAGGTTGACACTCAACCATTGAGCCACACCAGCCCGGCAACAATTCTGTTTTTTTGTTCTCCTGAAAGGATTTTAACAGAGCAGTTACTCTTCAAACAGCCCTCCTGGCCACTAGGTGGCGCTCACATGCTATTGTAAATGGATTCTCATGTTAAACTACTTGGAAAAACAATTTGTCTTCATTTAAGGTAAATACAGGAATTGGCCCTAAAAAAATGTATGTGCTTTGTGGATTACAGACCCCCACAGCCCCCGGCTGCCTTTGCACTACATCATCATGATCAAGCATCGGCACTCCAGAATCGGGTTGCGTTCAAACACCCCCCGTCACTCACTCGCTGTATAACCTTGAGTCACTTAACTTCAGTGTTCTCATCGACAAAATGGAGTTAATGACACAGGCCTCATGGAGCGGTAGGGGGAATCAAAAAGTGAATATATATTAAAGCACATGGGGTGGTGTTATATGTGTTTTTTGAAAAACAGTCTCTTCAGCGCGTCCCTCTCCCCTCCGTCTTTATGAGATAGAGCAACATTAACATTGTATAATTTTAAGGTGTACAATGTGATACTTTGATCGCATACAGAACGTGAAATGTTTACACAATAGGGTTACTTACGTGTTATTGATGTTTTTGTTTTCACAGTGGCATTGCTAATCCCTCAGAGCTGTGATTTTTAACCTTTTCCATCTCATGGCACCCATAAACGAATGGCTGAACTTCCGTGGCACACACCAGAAAACATGTTTCTAGGTGATCTGACAAAAGTAGGTACAATTTATTTTTTTAATTTTTTTTAAAATATATTTTATTGATATTTTACAGAGAGGAAGGGAGAGGGATAGAGAGCTAGAAACATCGATGAGAGAGAAACATCGATCAGCTGCCTCTTGCACACCTCCCACTGGGGATGTGCCCGCAACCAAGGTACATGCCCTTGACGGGAATCGAATCCGGGACCCTTCAGTCCGCAGGCCGACGCTCTATCCACTGAGCCAAACCGGTTTCGGCAAGTAGGTACAATTTAAATTTCTTCACACCAGATGGCTATTGTGTTGGCTGCTGGTACTTTTTTATTTGACAATCTAAGGCAGTGGTCGGCAAACTGCGGCTCGCGAACTGCGGTTTGCCGCTCTGTTGACTAATGAGTTTGCCGACCACTGATCTAAGGGAAAAGAGGTCAGTGCCCCTGACTAAATAGTCAGGCATTGCATGTTTTAAACATTCTTGTAGTACACGGTTGAAAATCGCTGCTTTAGACAAATGCTTCCCAAATACCATTTCAAGGACTAGCCGTATCAGAATCACTTAAGGATCTTGTCTGAAATACAGACTTACGAGCTCCATACCTGGAGTGTCTATTTCAGTAATTTTGAGGTAGGGGTTAGGGATCTATAGCCTTTAGAAGCTTTTTGGTCACTCTGATGACCAGCTGGATTTGGGGACCCGGGACGTAGAGAACCCAGGGTTGTTACTGTCAGCCCAAGCCCAGTCGTGGGGCAAGAAGTTAAGGCTGTGGCACACGGGCAATTTCCACTTTCCCTCCAGCACGTGCGTGCCATCCAAACCTCTGCCCCTTAGGATGGTCCCTCTCACCACCAGCTCCAGGTCACCCCCGGATGAGGCTGAACTGCAACCACTGGCTGTTTTTCTTTTTAAAAAATATCTTTATTGATTTCAGAGAGAAAGGGAGAGGAAGAAGGAGATAGAAACATCAATGATGAGAGGGAATCATTGATTGGCTGCCTCCCGCACATCTGACCGAGCCTGCAACCCAGGCATGTGCCCTTGGCCAGAATTAAACCTGGGACCCTTCAGTCTGCAGGCCGATGCTCTATCCACTGAGCCAAATGGCTAGGGCACCACTGGCTGTTTCTGGCTGGTACCCTCACCCTCAGCTGACCCATGGATGCATCCAGCTTGGGTTTTTCTCCATCATCCGCTGGTCATAGCAGACCTCAGGAGGGGACCTGGGGCCGCAGTGGTGAGTGCAGGGCCGGGGCTGCCTGCCTGTGTAGTGAATGGCCCGCCCAGCCGTGTAGCTCCGTGGGTGTGATGGAGCCCAGCTCGTCATGGGCTGATTCGTCACTTGGTGTCGCATTGTTGGGAACAACATCTCTTTCAGGGCTGAACACTGTGCCAGGAGTGGTGTTTTTGTTGTTGCTGTTGTTCGTTCGTTTTTCTGAAGTTAATCATTGTATAAGGCCTTGCTCCCGAACATTGTCTGAGTTGTGATTGTCTAAATGGGGATTACCAAAACTCCAGTGTCTTTTTCCATCACCAATACTACTACTACTTCTTCTTCCTTCTTCTTCTTCTTCCTTCTTCTTCCTCTTCTTCCTTCTCCTCCTCCTCCTCCTCCTCCTCCTCCTCCTCCTCCTCCTCCTCCTCCTTTTCTCACCCATGGATATGTTTATTGATTTCAGAGAGAGAGGAAGGGAGAGTGAGAGAAACATCCATGTGAGAGAGAAACATCAGTCCGTTGCCGACTGTATGCGCCCCGAGTGGATATCAAACCCGCAACCTAGGTATGTGCCCCGACCAGGAGCTGAACCCACGCCTTTGGGTGTACGGGGCAATGCTCCAAGCACCTGAGCCACCTGGCCAGGCCGTGGGCTTCTTTTATAAAGAGTTCCTTGTGTGTCCATTCTGTCAGCTTTGCTCTTCAAAAATAACCTCTTTTATGAAAGAGTTCTATTGAACTTGGACTTGGAGGGAGAATGAATGTTTACCACTTAAAAGCTCACTGATTTTTATTTCTTTCCAGTATTTTAGATTACTTCTAGACTGGCTAAATTATATAATTAATGATGAAGCTCAATATGTTGATTTTTTTAAAGGGGAAAAGTCACCCATGGCCAGTACCTCTGACTCCACAGGGGCTGCGGGCACAGGCTCAGGCGGGGGGGGGGGGGGAGGGGGTCGCTGCCTGCAGCGGGACCTTCGGCAGAGCCTATTCCTGCTCTGGCCCCGCTCAGCCCTGGTCTCTCTTGTGATACGGGTACGGACCATGTCCCCAGCTGTGGAAGGACCGTCTCCAGGCCGGAAAGCCTGTGGGGCTGTGCTGCCTGCTGTGTGTTCGGAGGGGCGAGAGGCAGGCAGCTGTTCTCTACGCTGAGATGTTCCCGCACGTCCAGGCTCTGGGCGTTAAAAGGTGCGCTGGTGCGGCCGCCTCGCATCTTTAGGGGCTGTTTCCTGTTGTCTGTGTTGCCTGAGTGTGCCTCCGAGGCCCCAGCCTGTGGCACCTGGTATTCATCAAGTCTGACTTCCACGATGCCGTCACCGCGTGAGGTTCTGCAGATGTCAGCTGGTGGAGGAGGGCTGACGGGCAGCTGCCCAGCACCGCTGTCTGGGGCCTGGGGGCTGCGTCAGGCCCCCCCGTGGAGGGGGATGGGAAGGATATAGTCCCCGGGCCAGAGGCTGCACAGGGGCATGGGCGGCACTTGGTCAACAGCACCACCTGGCAGGCAGGCCGGTGCCCGCTGTGGCCTGAGGGAGCCTGCGCCCTCCGCCCGCCTGGTCTCCGCAGGGACCGGCTGATGAATACAGGGTGATGGGATGGGGGCCACACGCTGCGGCGTCCGGGAGGCTTTGTTTCTGATTTCCTGCCTTGGAGGGTGGGGGGCAGTGACTCCCCACCGTGACAGCTGTTCTCCTCCCCACGCCCCCCCTCCCGCCGTCATGCATCTGGAACTAGGGTGAGGGTGTGGGAGGGGCTCACTCCCCCAGCCCCCTGGTCTCCAGTGTGGATCCTTCTGAAGGCACATGCTGAGCAAGGCCTCGGCTGGGGCTCTGCCCGCCTCTAGGGGTGCTGTTCTCCCACAGTCCGCCCCTGCCTCTGCCTGGATGACCCCAGGAGATGCACTCTGACCTTTCCGCTCATTAGGATACTTACGTCTGCTCCTGATAGCCGAGCATGGCGGTGTGTCTGCTGTTTTGGGTCCTATCGTCGCCATGGTTACCAGCGGGCCGACTTCTGTGCTGGTGTCTCCTACCATCAGCCCTGCCCTGCAGAGACGGGCACCCCTGAGACGCCAGGGAGGCCGACGGCTCCCCCAGCAGCTCCTCATTGCCTAGGCAACGGGCGCACCCACGACCCTTCCCGTGCAGCAGCCTCGCAGGGTGTCCTGGCTTTCCGTGGCGTGTCCCGTCTAGCCGCCCGCTTCCTGAGCCTTTGGCTCTTCCTTTGCCGTCCGCCAGGGCGGTCCTGGCATGTCTGCCTCACTCAACACGGCCATCGCTTGCTCCCAGCTGCCCAGAGCCCCCCTCAGCATGCCGATCCGCCTCGAGGGAGTGTTGTGCAGGGCTGTTAGGGGCTGAGCTGTGGAGGGCCGTTAGGGGCCGAGTTGAGGAGGGCCGTTAGGGGCCGAGTTGAGGAGGGCCGTTAGGGGCCGAGCTGAGGAGGGCCGTTAGGGCCGAGCTGTGCAGGGCCGTTAGGGCCGAGCTGTGGAGGGCCGTTAGGGGCTGAGCTGTGGAGGGCCGTTAGGGCCGAGCTGTGCAGGGCCGTTAGGGCCGAGCTGTGCAGGGCCGTTAGGGCCGAGCTGTGCAGGGCCGTTAGGGGCTGAGCTGTGGAGGGCTGTTAGGGGCTGAGTTGAGGAGGGCCTTTAGGGGCTGAGCTGTGTTCTCCGTACACTGCATGTTGAAGTCCCAGCCCCGCACCTCAGTGTGACTGCCTGTCCAGGCAGGGCCTTTAAAGAGACGATTAAATTAACATGCGGTCGTTAGGGTGAGCCCTAGTCCAGTGTGACTGTCTTAGAAGAGGAGACGGGGACACAGATATGCACGGAGGGACAGCCAGTGAGGCGGGGACGTGGCTCCACCAGCTAAGCAGAGCGGCCCCAGAGACACCTCGCTCTTGGACTTTCAGCCTCATCCTTCGCTTGCTCTGCGGTTTGAATCCAAGTGGCAGAGGCGTCTGCGGGCGGCGGGAAGCCCTCTGGAGTTCTCGCTGGGAATTTATTGGTGGCCGGTGCCCCCGGGCTCTCATGGCCACCCCCAAGCTTCAGCCGCCCCCAGCAGCAGCCACCCCATCTCACTTCCTTACGACGACTCTTTCCCACATTTCTCAAAGGGCTGGTTCGCAGCCCCGGATACACCGCCCAGTTCAGGAGCCAGGTGCTAGGTAAGGGGTCTTCATTGCTGGCTGGGTAGGGGGTGAGCCAGCCCCAAATACCCTATGGATGATCCACTTTGTGGAGTCACTGGGGCGCTGGGGTGGGCTCCTGGGGCAGACTCTGAGCGGGACGCTGGCGTGTTGGGTGTTGGCTAGGGGCACTCCTGCGGTCCAGGCAGGCAGGGACGGGAGGGGCTGCGGAGAGGTGGACAGTGCTGCCCCCATCCTGTGCAAGCCGGTGCGGCCTTCAGATCCTGCTGGGCTGGGGCCGAGGGCAGGCGGCCGTGCTCCTGACCTGTCCACCAGGTTGGATGGCAGCTGTTGCGGGAAAGGATCTTGCCCAGGTGAGCCCCCCCAGTCACGGCAGCACCTGCAGAGGCCGGCAGCCTCCCCGCCCGGGGCGCACCCTGCGGGCCTGCAGCGGGGCCTGGAGCGCGCAGAGAACCTGTGACAACAGTCCAGGAACTCACTCTACTGGGGCCGCGCTGAACGCCTGTGGGACGGGGGTTAGCGCTGCTGCCTTTTGGTGGACGGGGCCGAATGCTGACACTGAGCCAGACGGAGGCAGCCGTGGACCAGACGTCCTCTCCCAAGAAGGTCTGCTTTGTCACCTTCGGGTGTAAGTCTTCGCCACGAAGGCATGCTGTCCCAGGAGGCCGGCCACGCTCAGCCTCTCTGCCTCCTGGACACCAGCTCTCGGGCGCGAATCTGCGCCTCCACCTGCCGCCGAGCTGTCATCAGGCCAGAAGTGACACCGCGTGGCTCTAGCTGCTGTGGGCACGCTGGAGCGGGTGAAGGTGAACGGGGGACTGCAGACATAGACACAACGGGCTCGCACGGCCTTTGATCGGCGCATCCCAGCGCCGACCACAACAGAAGCTCCGAGAGGAAAGGTCAGACCCATGAAGTGCTATTTGTTTTCACTGAAACTCCATCCCACCCACTTAACACCCGTCTAACCAGCAGCGGAATCAATTACCACGTGTCAGCCGGAAACCTGACACAGGGAATGAAAGAAGGACACAGCCTCCCCGGGGAGGGGGCGGGCGGGCGGGCGAGAAGCGTGGGGGGGGGGTGGGGGAAGCTGGGAACGGCGAGGGAGGCCATGAACGAGCCTCCCTCTCCTGTAATTAAGGGTTAAAGGCAGCCACGGCCCCGCTCCTCCTCTCCAGCCTCTGATCCTGGGGTCCTCAAACTACGGCCCGCGGGCCACATGCGGCCCGCCGAGGACATTTATCCGGCCCGCCGGGGGCCGCTGCCTGTCCTGCTTAGCAGCCGACTCGTCACGGGCCCGCAGTGCGCATAGGAATTTGTTCATAGTTTTTTTTTTAAAACTATAGTCCGGCCCTCCCACGGTCTGAGGGACAGGGAACTGGCCCCCTGTTTAAAAAGTCTGAGGACCCCTGCTCTGATCACTGTCCCAGGTGCCACTGGGGTTTCCCTCACCAGGGTGGTCAGCAAGCCCGTGGGGTTCGTGGACTTTGGCCACATAAGTCGCTCCATTTAATAATTGATGACCAAAAAGTTCCAGACGTTCATTATTTGATGGAGCTCGGGGAGCGAGAATTCCGCGGGTCCTGTTCGCCCCGACCTCTCCGAGTGCCCGAGGTGCTGCGTTTCGCAGGCTTCTGTCAAGTGTGGTGTCAGCGTGCAGGGCACCCCTCCCGGGTGATGTCACCCACGCGCTACATTGATGGACGTCGCGACAAGGGGGCTCAGAGCGCCCAGGCAGAACCTCGGAGGAAGTTCACGGTGCTCTGTCCCTGGCCTGCTGGATCCGTGTGTCTCGTTCCCCAAAGGGCAGGTGTGTGTTGCTAAACGACGCCGGAGGTCTTCAACGTTTACCCTCAGCCCGGGGTGCAGAGCCCCCCTCCCTCCTTCGGGTAGCGACTTGCTCTGCGGATGGCATTGCCCTTCCTGTTGCCGTAGCTGCTGGAATGTTCCAGGCCTGGAAGCATTAGTCAGCCTGGAACCTGGGCTCGGAAAGCCGGAAGCCTCGCTCCGACACGCTGGTGGTTATGGAAAGACATTCCCAGGCATCGGCAGGCGTCAAGGCCAACGGGCCGCCGGGTCCGATGATTAGGATGGCCACTGTGGCGTGATGGGGGGCCTTGCGCGCGGCGTGCCAGCGAGTGGCTTCTCCAGGCCTTAGCTCCGTTTGTCGGGTGTTGCTGACCTGCTCTCAGAGGCTGTTTCTTCCATCTGAACGGTGCTGCAGCCTGGTTCCGGGGTCAACAGAGAGATCCGTGTGATCCCCTCTCAGCTGTGTCACAGCCACGCCGCCAACACGCGTGGTCTGTTTACGGCCTGCACAGGAACACCGCTCCTCTGCATCCCTGTGGGGGCTCCTGGAGGCCCAGGCTCAGCTCTGCTCCTGTCTCTGCAGGAACTGGCCCGCTGTCTCCCAGACACCTCACCCCCAGCATGGCCAGAGCGCGCTCTTCTCCTTGGCCCGCCTCCTCTGCCGCATCTACTCCCCACATCGCCCACGGGATGAAATCCCAGGGCCCCTCAAGCTGGAAACCGACATACTTTCTTGAACCCCTGTCTCCCCCGTCCCGCCCTCATCAGCTATTATGGATCTCCCCTCCCCAGGGTCCCTCCCGCTGTTCTCCCCTCCGCACCACTCCGGCTCCCGTGGCCCCGGCGGCCTCTTTCCTGCTGGTCCAGCCCCTGGCCCGTGCTGTTCCCTCCGCTAGACTGCGTCCCCTTTCTTCTCTTCTCACTAGTGAACCTTAAAACCTTTAAGACTCCAATCAGGCATCACTTTTATTTTTAAATTAAAAAAAACACACACACATCGATTACTTGTTTCCAAAACCTGCGTTTTGCCGTGCTCTCTGTCTTCCTGGACTCCACCGGGTCCGCACCTCCCGCAGTTAGAACGGAGGGTGTCAGCCCGGTCCACGCCTCCGGCCTCGGGTCTTACTTCGCATCTAACATCCTAAAAACATTAAAAACCACTTGAGAGCGTCCAGCTTTCCACTTCTCCGCCGGGCTCACTCCGATTTCCGGTTCTCACTTGAGCGACCCCCCCCTGCCCCGCCCCTCCCCCCTCCCCGCTCCTCCCCTCCCCCCCCCACGCGCATCCCCGGACGCAGCCACGTGACCCGCTCGGTGCAGCCGTTGGAGCTGGGCTGGGAGATGGCGGAGCGGCCTCCTCCCGCGGAGGCCTCAGGCCAGGTGTGCGCCTTCCTGTTCAGGAAGCCGGGGCGGAAAGGGCCCGCGGGCCGCAGGCAGCGCGGGGTGGGGGACCCAGAGCCCGGGGACAGCGGCGACGAAGGCAGCTGCGTGGTTCGCCCCGGAGGGAAGCGGGCCGCCCGCGGTCCCATGGTCCAGAAGACGCGTGGCGGGCACCGGAAGGCGGCTGACTGCGCCTCGAGTCGCGAGGAGGAAGAGGAGGAGGAGGAGGAGGAGAGCGGGGCTCCCCGCGTGGTCTACAAGTCCACCCGCTCCGCGAAGCCCGTGGGGCCCGAGGACATGGGGGCGACCGCTGTGTCCGAGCCCGACCCCGAGAAGGAGCGGGCCGCCCAGGCCGCCCGTGCGCGCGGCAGGGAGACGCGGGAGGAGCAGAGGGGCGGGGAGGACGGCACCATCTACCGGGGCCTCAGGGGCTACCAGACACACCTGCAGCCCCAGGACGCGTGCGTGGGCACCGCCTCCCTGGGCCTGGTGCGCAAGGGCCCCCTCCGCGCGCCCGAGCACCTGCGCGCCACCGTGCGCTGGGACTACCAGCCCGACCTCTGCAAGGACTACAAGGAGACGGGCTTCTGCGGCTTCGGCGACAGCTGCAAGTTCCTGCACGACCGCTCCGACTACAAGCACGGCTGGCAGATCGCGCGGGAGCTCGACGAGGGCCGCTACGGCGCCGCCCAGGACGAGAGCTACGAGGTGGGCGGCGGGGCTCCGGAGGTGCCCTTCAGCTGCCTGCTCTGCCGCCAGCCCTTCCGGAGCCCCGTGGTCACGCGCTGCCGGCATTACTTCTGCGAGGCGTGCGCGCTGCAGCGCTACCGCACCACCCCGCGCTGCTACGTCTGCGACCAGCAGACCCACGGGGTCTTCAACCCAGCCAAGGAGTTGCTTGCCAAACTGCAGAAGCGCCCGGCTGCGGAAGAGGACGGGGAAGTGACGGAGGGACAGGCGGGTGGGGGAGGCGGGTCCCGCAGAGATGGCTTGTGAAAGCATCGGGAGGTCTGGCAGGGTCGAGTCCATAAGCAGAAAACAGCCCCTGGCCACAGCCACGGAGGCCCTGGACGCGATGCCACCAGCAACTAGACGAGAGGGAGAAAAGTGCTGAAGTTTGCATGGAAACTGACCAACACCCACGACGCCGAACCCCTTGCTCATGCTTACCCATGATTTTTGGCCTGTAAGACCTCAATGGTAAGCCATCGGTGATTGGGCTCCCAAGGGACAGCCTCCAGGTCTCCTTGCGTGAGGCCCTGCAATAAAGCGACCCGACTTCCTCCACTGCAAACAACAAGAACAAACAAAACCCCAAAGCAAACGAAAGAAAACAACAGGCATTTGATGGACTTCAACTTTGTTTCAAACTGGAGCCCCCGGATAGACAAAGCTCAAGTCAGGGACATGAGCCAGGTCTCTGGTTTTGGTCAGACTCCAGCCCGAAGGAATTCACTTTATTTTTCTTTTACAGTTCAGGGAATGGATCAGTAGAAATGAACAGCCTAAACTCTATCTTGCTACATAATAAATGGATGTTGGATGAAATGCAATATCTGGACGTGAACATGTGGACAACAGATGATTTTTAGATGTGACTAACATACTCATTAGGCGTTTTTAGCAGAATTCTCCACTAGGCGTATTGTCCTGAGGTTGAAACACAAGAAGTTGCCTGTCTAGTATGCTCTTCCGAAACCTGAAGTTTAACTTGAATCTCTTTGAAGTTGTTTATTATGATTAATGAATCATTTCAACATTTTGCTACATTCAAAGGCCCCCAATAAAAGATAAAATCGAGTTCCTTACTAATCAAGGATACCACAGAAGACTGGAAATCAGGCGAAAATGTGACATGAGCAGTAATACTAAACTTAAAAACCTGTATCAATCACTACGAATTTCAAAAGAGTTTGGAAACATTTAAGACTTTTCCAAAGTGCCTACGACTGATTTCAGGAAGGACTTGGGAAATATTTGGGTGCTATTTGTGATGGAAGTAAAGCCAGTTAGTTGCTTTTCTGAGTGAATGTTTTATCGTAGTCTGGCATCACAAAGCCAGGATGGAGAGAGGCCTTCTCTGCTTGCCCGTTTTTGAGTTGAGATTCCCAGGGCAGGGCAGGGCTTAGTCCCATGTTTGTGTCACACTGATGGGACATACTCACTTTTGTTCGGGAGGCCGGTCTTGGTCCAGGTAGGGAAGGTTATCGCACAAAGACCAAGATTTTGGGGTTCTTGGGAAGGACCCAACTTACTCTACATTTCAGTCTTGACACCCTGAGATAATCTCCAGGAGATGTCGCACCGCAGAGCTCAGGACGCCAATGGCAACACCCTGGGGAGAGGCTTAGCATAGTTCATGTGGGAGCCACCAGCACAAGAGCTGCCCAGCCAGGGGCCGGTGGGCACAGTGACTGCTAACCGGTCCAGTGAACAGAGCGGACTGACTTCCAAGACAAGGCAAGACTCCAGACCACACCTTGAAAACAAGAAATTCCAAAGTGGTTTTGAAAGTGAAGATACGGAACTTCCTGACGTCTTACCATCAGACTTTCCTCCTGTTTGTTCTAACTGGGACTCGAGGCCCCACACAGTGTGTCAGATGGGACAGCCATTGTCTTGACCCTGTCTCATTGTGTTACTTCCTGGGTCAGAAATCTTCACGGACCCGCCCTTTGCTGTAAGGGACGGTCCACAGTGGTTCCGGGTTGGCAGGCGTATGTCCCTTACTCCCCAGCGTCAATTCTTTACCAGAGTCCGAGTTACCCCAAGGGATTGTACCTTCAATCTGCCTGCCTCAGTACCTTTGCTGAGCCCCTCACCAAGCCCCGGAATGATTCTCTTTGTTTGCTCTTGTCCAATGGAAACTTGGCCTAGAGGCAAAGACCCTCTCATTCTCACACCTCGAGGATCACCCAGGGCAGATGCCAGTTTCCTCTCGTATACCTTTCAAAAGTCCATGTTGTCTGATGCTGTCACCATCGGTACCTGCTGAGAACCCCGGCAGCTGTAAGCTCATCAGCACAGAATGCCTAGCACATGGAGTGCTGTTCAGCACATCGTGTTGAGCTGTGTGCATTATGCCTCCGTGTAACCTGGTACCTAAAGCAGTGTCCATATGAACACATTCATCCATGTATCCATTCTCTCTTTGTTGACCACCCTCTCGGTCCAGCTTGGTGCTTGTCCCTGGAAATGCAGCAATGAGCAATAAAGTCATGGTGCCTGTTGTTGAAGAGTTTGTAACCTTGTGGGGAAAAGAAATAGTACTGGAGGCTTGCTCTGTGCCCGTCATTCTGCTAAGTGCTTGTTCACATGATCTTATTGAACCCATCACCATCCTTGGAGGTAAGCAGTATCATCCCCTTCTTCCAGATCAGGGTGTTGAAGCTTAACATACCTGTTCAGTAAACCCAGGGGTGGGCAAACTTTTTGACTCAAGGGCCACAATGAGTTCTTCAACTGGACCAGAGGGCCGGAACAAAAGCATGGATGGAGTGTTTGTGTGAACTAATATAAATTCAAAATAAAGGAGCGGAGGGGAGAGCAAGAGAACCGGATAGAACAGCCGGATCCGGCCCGCGGGCCGTAGTTTGCCCACGGCTGACCTGTCCAAAGCCACCTGGCTATTGAGTGGGAGAGGGGAGCTTGACTTGGGTTGACACCAGAGCTTGTGGTTTTTAACCACCACATGAGATAAATAATTACTCATAGGGATGACAAATACCACAAATACTGTGTGTTAGTTTCCTGTGGTGCTATGACAAAAATTAGCACAAAACTCAGTGGTTTTATAACCGCAGATTATAAGGTCTGTGGGTCAGAAATTCAACATGGGTCTCACCAGGCTAAACCAAGTTGTGGGCATGATTTCATTCCTTTTGGAGGCTCTAGGACAGCGATTTTCAACGCTTTTCATCTCCTCGTGCACAAACTAATTACCATAATCCAATGGCACACCAAAAAAAAGTATTTTTTGCTGATCTGACAAAATAAGTATAATTTTGATTCATTTGCACACGATGGCTCTTGTCATTTTTTACTTTACTTGGCAATCTAAGGGAGAAGAGTGTCCCTTAGTGCCTCTGACTGAAGAGTCATGTACTGCATGTCTTAAAAATGCAGCGGCAGCCAGCCAGTTTGCTTCTCTCTGACCGGTCCTCTGTCCTCACGGCTCTCTGTGACCACAAGCTAGGAACGTCCCCGACTTTTAAGGACTCGTGGTTACATCAGGCCCATCTGGACCATCCCGGGCAGTTTCCCCATCTCAGGATTCTTAATCACATCTGCGCAGTCCTGCTTGCCATATGAGGTAAAATAATCACAGGTTCCAAAGATTAGATATCTTTGGGGGGCGTTCTTCTATGGACCATACTGTAGGGGGTGTAACAAGGGAGCAAACTGGAGGTGGAGGGATTTCTCAGGCTTCCTGGGAGGGTCAGGCACCCCAAACCGAGGGCTGAGGAGGTGTGAAGCCCCTGCAGAACCACCGAGCTGGGGCCTTAGCAGGTCCAAGGAGAGGCCTGATGGGGGACAGTGGCCCTTTCTGCAGCTGGAGCGGGTGGCAGGGGCCAGGTCCTGAGGAACATGCCTGGCAGGCAGGATGGACTCTGTCATGATCGTGGGAGGAAAGGGCAGTAGGTGCAAGGGTCAAGCAGCAGACACGATTGATTTGATTTCCAGATCCTGGGCTGCTGTGTAGAGCAGGGTTTGTAGGGAGCAAGAGTGGAGCAATTAGGAGGGCGTTCTGATAGTTCAGGTAGCGGACATTGGTGGCCTGGGCCAGGAAGGTGCTACTGCAGGCGGGGGGAGGCCAGTCTGGGTGCCTGCGTGGAAGTGGAGGCGAGGGACAGACTTCTAGGTGGGACGACTGGGCGGGTGCAGGAAGGCCAGGCTTGACCAGAGCCATGATCAGAGCCAGTGGCTGCAGAAAGAGCAAATAACATGAAGAAGCAACTCCTCTTAGGGACCAGAGGCCAGAGCTGCGTGGGCAGAACCACGGCAGCAGTAGACAGAATCACTCATTTGGGCTCTTCTGAGTATTTATAAAGCCCACATTGCTTTAGGGGGCCACGTGCGTGAGGTTGGAATGTCTTCTGGAAAACGATGCTGACCCAATATTCTGATGGTTGGTTCGGTTCGATTAAGGGCAGCGTTGTATTTCAGCCTGTCCATCTTGACCTCCAGACATTCTTTCCCCCTTGGTACACAGTGCCTTTATGTGCCTTACACTCATCTGGTTCTCCTCCTGGGAGTCTGATTCTGTGGGCGCAATAACAGTCCTTGCTCTTTAAGAAAACCCATTTGGTTTTTCAGTAAATACATACAGCGTTGCACATTTCAACAAAATTCACATCGGGCAAACAGAAGGTCTTTGGGAAATGTGTTTTGGTATGAGTCAGTTACGGGATCAACCAAGTAACGAACCACAGTGCAACCTGGGGTCACAGGATTGCATGCAGGCACGGTGAGCTGGCTTAGATCTCACAGTGTGACCGAGCCTACGAACACGTTAGGGTTAGAAGTTCCACATGCGAAAGGAAAGAACGGAGTACCTGCTCCCGGCAAAGCAAGAACACGTCTGGATGCCCCGCTGGTCTCCCGCTCACCCCCGGGACGGCCGCTGTCTCACACCGGGCAAGGTTGGGTGCCCAGTCTTCCGTGGAGACTTCCCTTTTGCTCCTTCCTTTCGTCTGTTTCAGTGGTTCTCAAGCTTCGGCCAGCATGGGAACGACCACACAGGGATCCCATGCTGAATTCCCAATTTAACACCATTTCACGGGGCCTGCAGACTTCCCCTTCTGCCTTCGATGCTGATTTTGGAACATACACTCCGTGTGGATGGTTGGGATGCAGCGCAGCGTGGGGCTATGATTCAGGTCTGATGTTGGGAGGTGTTTCGGCACCTGCCCCAGCAGGAGGAGGGCCGGGGTTAGAGGGCAGGGAGCTGCTCTGTGTGAAATGGACCAAACCGTTAGGCGATGGGGAGCACTCTGTGGTCACTTTCAGGTAAACAAACCGTGGGAGAGCAAAACAGCGGAGACTTTCACATTATTTTGCACGCAGAGAGGTTCCGCGCCACGTGCAGGACCGTGAGCGTCACCGAGGGCTGTGCAGGCAGAGCCTTGTGAAATTTGTGGAGCCAGGTGCTGGGGCACCCATACTGCTCATGGCGCACACAGAATGTCGCAGGCCAGACCCAGGCCCCGGCTCCCAAGCAGCCACTTACAGTCACACCACCACCTGCCATTTCAAATGCATTTAATTTGAAATTCTGTGACTTTGTGTCATCTTGGTTATATTTATTTTCAATGTTATTTTTAAATATATTTTTATTGATTTCAGAGAGGAAGGGAGCGGGAGAGAGAGAGAGAAACATCAGTGACGAGAGGAAATCATGGATTGGCTGCCTCCTGCACGCCTCACACCGGGGATCGAGCCCACAACCCAGCCATGTGCCCTTGACCGGGAATTGAACCGTGACCTCCTGGTTCATAGGTCGATGCTCAACCACTGAGCCACGCCGGCTGGGCAGCAGTCACTTTACAGTCACACTGTCACCTGCCATGTTCAAATGCATTTATTAATTTGAAATTTTGTGGCTTTGTGTTATTTTGGTTAGATTTACTTTCAATGTTATTTTAATTTATAGTTAGGGAAGTACTCTAAGCCGAGCGAATCTACTCTTAGCTTTTGGTGAGTTAATCGTTAAGAAACACTATAATTTAAACCCCTCGGATCGAATGCATTTGGTGTTGAGTAGAAATCACCCTAGAGGTGCATAGTCAAAGCCACCCTCAAACACCTGCTGTGCACAGTGGGCCCGAAAGATAAACAGAAGATGAATGTGGGAATTTTTTCTGTAAAAAGGGTCCATGTCTTGCTCACCTTGATGGAACATCACCATTATGCTGTTTCTAAGCAGAATGAGAAAGCGTGACGCGTCCTTCAAAGCTGCATGTGCGTATGCCGGCTCCGTGGGGAACGGCACCAACGGGGAAGTGAAAGAAGTCCTTGTTACCTCTGCGGTGTCCAGAGCGCTAACTCACAGTGTCAGCTCCCTGTGGAAGTCTCTGTGTGTCTTCAACACGTTTTCTATTAAATACATTCTAAAACCCACTTAGTAAAGAAACCCACCTGTGCCCTAAGCAGTCTGGCTCAGTGGATGGAGCGTCGGCCTGCGGACTGAAGGGTCCCAGGTTTGATTCCAGTCACAGGCATGTACCTTGGTGTAGGAGGCAGCTGACAGATGTTTCTAACTCTATCCCTGTCCCTTCCTCTCTGTAAAAAAAAAAAAAAAAAAATCAATGAAACATATAAAAAGCAAACAACAAAAAACCCACATGTAAAGTGAATCTAGCAGAAACACATCTTAAAAAACAGCCACAAAGACAAGACCTGGTAAAAAACAAATGACTAAAGCCTGGGAGGCTGCTGTCCGTGTGAACTTTGACACTCAAGCCGAGAGTCCCTTGTCAAGTGTAAAGAGGGTACCGGTCGGGCCTCCGCCTCTCCGTGGCCCTCCACGGCTGTGCGATGGGCCAGCTGCTCACCTGCAGGCTCCGCATCTCGCACGTGCTCAGCAAGTGTCTGAGCCTGAGCAGTGGGAGGGAGCGCGTGCTGGGGCGATCCCTGTTGGATGGCAGCGCACCATCTGACGAGGGACTCGGCCCGTTGGCTGCTCCGGTAATGAACGCTGCTCCAGGCTCGTTGGCTGCGGAGCCTCCTCGTCGGTTGTGGAATGGACCACGCGAGTGCACGGCGCTTTCCTGGCTGCTGCCCGCCGCTCGTTCCCAGCCCATCAGGACGGCGTCCCTCTCCGCTTGCAGCTGTCTGCCGGAGCCCATCTCCCCGCAGGCTCGCCCGGGGCCTCCAGCCTGTTCTAGCCCGTGTATTCAGCAGCCAGTGTATTTCCACTGGTGACGGGTCTGGAATGACTTCCAGTTCCTTCCACTCTGGGTCTGGGGAGCCCCAGAAGTCCTGCTCCCCGTGTGCCCACTCTGCTCTCCCGAAAGCCGGGGCGTGTGCATGGGCCGGACTTCGTGGTCAGCTCGTCTGCACACCCGATTCCCGCGGGGAGTAGAGCCGTGCCCGGCCCCTGGCTGTGGGGTTGTGTCACCTCGAGTCTTGCATCCTTTTCCCTGCACGGCTCCTGGCCCCCGGCTCTGAAACAGGCTGCATTCCCAGAGCATGCGCAGTCGCAGCGGGCCGGCTTTCCCCGCAGGCTCAGTCGAGGTTTCCGTCTCCATTCAGAACTCGGCAGAGGTCTTCATCTCTGTACAGGGAGTTGACTTTTTAGCTTTATGGGTTTTGCTCAAAGCAAAATAATCTTTTTTTCTCTTCTTTTAATCTTTATTGTTGAAAGTGTTACATAGGTCCTCCCCCGTCCCTGTTAGCCTGTTCCAGCCCGCTCCAGTCCTCCCCCCCCAGGCCCTCACCCCCCCACTGTGCCCATGGGCCATGCAGATAGGCACACAAGTTCCCTGGTGGATCTCTTCCCACCCACCCCCACCCCCCCTGCCTTCCCTCTGAGGTTCCGCAGTCTGTTCATGCTTCTATGTCTCTGGGTCTATTTTTGATCATCCGTTTATTTGGTTCATTAGATTCCACGTATGAGTGAGATCCTGTGACACATCTTTCTCTGACTGAAAGCCAACTAGTCTTAATGGTAACATCGCTGAAAGAACGGCACTACTTTTTATTAAAAATAAACTCAATACATTGGGAATATTGTTCAGGTGGATTTGGAAGCCGAAGTCTCGGGTTGGTACACGCTGGGATCTCGCTAAGCAATCTCACACGTGTCGTGATTCTCGTTCTTGGCCTTTGGTGCCACTTAGCAAGGAAACACGGGCTTGGAGCTGGTTTATAGGGTGATGGCACCTCACCGTGAAGTTTCCGTTCGTTTCTCTGTTGACTTTTTAAAAAACATACTTTGCATTTGTCATTTGTCAGTCCAGGCATGAGATGTAAGTGCTCCTTCCATCAGCACCAAGCACATGGGTGAGGGCGGCGCCGACCTGGACTTCAGGAGAGAGGCAAGTCCAGGGGGGACCGAGCCACTGGCCATTTGGTTTCTCAAGTTGACCTGGGCAATAAAACCCCACAAACAGATTCAAGTGTCGTAGGAGCGTGCAGGGGACAGCGACTCCTTGGTCTCTTGTTCTGTCTGAGGTGTCCCCCCCATTATCCTTCGGAAGAGGAGTCGGGCTCGTTCCCCAGTGAAAAAGGCCAAGTTACTAGACGAGCAGGGCTGGTGCGCGTGTCCATCTGCAGACACCAATCACTGGAAACCTACTCTGCAAGCTGCCGACTACCAGCCTCACTCCCGCTCCTTGACTCCCCACGCCCTCTTGGTGATTTTCCTTGGCACCACCGTCCACTCCAGGACCCCGTGTCCCGTGCTCTGGTGGGTGTGTGTCTTTAGACCAGGCCCCCTCCCTTCCACAAGCAAAGCCATCCCGTGGGCCCCTCGGGGGGGGGGGTTTGGGTGAGTGCCGATGGACTGCAGTTTGAAGATGGATGTTCTGTTATAAATACCACAGGCAGTGCTAGCCAAGAAAGTAGGTTTGGGTTTGGTTGTGGGGGCAGAGGATTGCAGTGCTTCCCAAGTTTTACAGAAAAAGCCCAGTGCTGAAACCTGGCAGGAGGGGTTTGAGCACACAGAGAAGGTGGAGAGTTGGACCGGAATACAGGATTAGGTAACGTGATGCTCTGGAGACCCGTAATGCTCACAGGCCGTCCTAACAACATGACCTTCCCCAGCATCTTCATTCCCTAATGAAAAATTTGTGACATCTGCAATTGCATTTATCTTTTAAATTTCCTTCCTAACCATTGTTTCGCATACTCTGCTACTTCATTAGTAATGATTTTCCTGACAGTTCCCTTAAACATTCTCTGAATTCAGGTGGAGGGAGATGGATTTTTAACTAATCTCTTTTGGCACAAACATATATCACACAGGAGACGAACTCTTCTTTCTATTTTTCATTTGTTTTCCTTGGTGTTATCTGACGTCAGGTTGTCAGAACAAATTTAAGCGGCGAGTGAGCAATAATTGCCTTGCGATATGAAAAGATGGGTAAGAATTGTTTTTTAATTCAGTGGACAGATGGTTTACTTCCTGCGTCTAAAATATTTAGCCAGGCGACGCCGCCTTCGGCAGACAGGCCGCGGACATGCTCACGGACCCGGCCCTTCTGAAAGCGGGGCTTTGCACCGGATAACGTGGATGTGCTGACTGCACGCTCTGGCTCCCCGAGTCCGTGCCCACTGGCCCTCCTGTGAATGCTGACCTTGTCCCTCCGCCGCACCCTTTCTCTGACCCTCACTAGAACCCTCTTGTGCCGCGTCTGCCCCCTCCTGGCTAACTGAAGCTTGAAGTGGCTTGAATTTTTTAAAAAAAAATCCATTTCAAAACGCACGTGGAGACCAGAGGGACAAACTCTCTAGAACCCCAGGCCCCATACGCACCAGGGCCATGCAAACGGAGCCGTTGGCCATCACCATTTCCTCCTCCATAGACGTGGGGGCTCCACAGGGATCACAGCGTCAGAAACCTGCGCCCACATGAGGTGGGGGTGGCTGAGCTGCTTCTGTTGCAGACAGACCTCAGCGTCTGAGAGGCGAGGCAGGATGGGAGGCGGAGTTCCAGGGGGGCGGCTGTGGGCTTTCAGGTTGCCATCCCCTTCTGTGGCCTGTAGTTTCCCTGCCAGTCGTAGTGTCACACGTCTTGTGGGGTCCCTGTTGCTCTGTATCTTTTTTTTTTTTCTTGTTCGTGGAACCTAGGGAGAGAATGCTTTTTAAATCAGAGGCTAACATCCACGAGATTTTTATTTCGAAGTGGAGAAATTTTCCTTCTTTCGCCATTTGTGTGTGTGTGTGTGTGTGTGTGTGTGTGTGTGTGATGGATCCCAATTAGTCACCATTCTCTTTAAAATGTCTATACAGCCCTGACTGGTTTGGCTCAGTGGATAGAGCGTCGGCCTGCGGACTGAAGGGTCCCAGGTTCGATTCCCGTCAAGGGCATGTGCCTTGGTTGCGGGCACATCCCCAGTGGGAGGTGTGCAGGAGGCAGCTGATCAATGTTTCTCTCTCATCGATGTTACTAACTCTCTATCCCTCTCCCTTCCTCTCTGTAAAAAAAATCAATAAAATATATTTAAAAAAATAAATAAAATGTCTATACAGACACAAGGCACATAACGACAAAGGGGCGGTGACGTTCCCGGGGCGACGCAGGCTGGACAGGTGGCCTTTTCTTCCTGGTGTGGAAAACGGGGGACGCTGTGCGTGACTTTTCAGGATGGAAGTTAGCCGGTGTGGGAGTCAGAAATCTAGACTTGACCTCTACGGCCCAGGAGACTGTGGCTTCTGTGTCCGGCCCTATAAAAGGAAGGGGCTGGCCTGAAAGAGTTCTACAGTTGCCTCGACTCTGGCCTTCTGCAGGTTTTGTAATTGTCGTAATAAATGTGGCACGCCGCCTCGGGAGGACAATCCTGCCGCGTGACAGTGTCTCCGGTCCTCGCGTCGCTCCCCGGGGGGAACAAGGGCACGAGTTGCGCGCCAAAGGAGGAGATTTTTCTTTAAGGAAATTAGGGCCGCCCGCGCCAGAGATGGGCTGCTATTATCAGACACTAATGGCCCCTGATAAGGGTAATCAGATAGCCTGCAGAGCGGGGTGTAGCGCTAAGTAACCAGCTCCCGGCCTGCAGGAGACGGGCGGCAGGACGATGCTGGAATGGATTCTGTTCTCTGTAAATTTTTAATCAGCTCAAAAATTTTCATGGAACAATTTACCCCTTCCACCCTCCTCCACCCTTTTACTTAGCTCCTTTTGACCTTGACCTTAAGTGGAAATGAGACCACACACACACACACACACACACACACAGACACACGTACAGTATATATGTACAGATATATGCATATATATGTATATGCAACCTATATATGAAACATATCTATGAAATAATTATCAATTGCTAAGGAAAATTTTGCATAAATCACGAGACTTTTCATGGCTGTAAGAGTCTGAGGGCTGTGTAGATGAGCTTTCCTTAGCCGAGCATGTATGTTTTATAAAGTTGAAACTCATGATTTTAAATATCAAGTTTCCGGGTTCTTATCACATCTATCGGCCTTGAGGAGTTGATGTCACAGCCAGCCGAGGGACTCTTTCTGACCCCCCCGGGGAGGCGGACTCTGACATTTTAGTGTTTGTCCGATGGCAATGCCTTCCCTGCATTTTAAGTGGCTGGGACCCCACGTCTGTCTGTCACTGGGACGGAGATACTTCACGGACACTGAAGCCTCCCATCCACACCTCACCGCATGTCCTCCCCGGGACTCACGTCACAGGTGCGTGGCTCTCAGGACGTTTTCTTTCCCCGGATGCTCTACCAGCTTCCGATCTGGGCGGTGTCCCTCCTTGTCAGCCGATGCGACACCTAGTGAGGTCCCTGGAACTAGACACGGACGGGGATTTGACTATGCAGCGTCACTCGCAGAAGGAACACGGAGAAGCAGATTTGGGCAGGAGACCCCCGCCCAAGGTCCAGGCCTGATGATACCTGTGCCAAGACGTGATGGCCGCTGGGATAGCGCCCTGTCACCAGCTGAACATTCGAGGAGCAGCGCTTCCCCACCTCTCAAGGCGATCCGACGTTTGTGATGCTTAAGCTGTGCAGCAGCCGGGAGCGAAGAGCCCGGGAACTCGCGGCAGAGAGGAGGGTTTAAGCACGAAAGGGAAACAGCGTCTGAGGCGCCCGAGCTTTGTAACAACTTGGCGTCGCGCTCAGAGGCTTAATTTCAAGAGACATTTATCCTGGCGATGGCGGGCGGTAATGCGCTAATAAGTCCTGTGCTTTGTGCTAAGGCAGAATTAATCAGGGGCTCCGAGGCTTGCGATGCGCTGGAGCGAGCACACTCGGGGACCCTGCCGGTGCCAGCGGGGGCTGCCGGGGGGAGGGGGATTCACCTCTCTGGGCCCTATTTTCATCATCTTTATTTTTTATTTTATTTTTAAGTATAGATATTTTACAGAGAGGAAGGGAGAGGGATAGAGAGCTAGAAACATCGATGAGAGAGAAACATCGATCAGCTGCCTCCTGCACACCTCCCTACGGGGATGTGCCCGCAACCAAGGTACATGCCCTTGACCGGAATCGAACCCGAGACCCTTGAGTCCGCAGGCCGACGCTCTATCCACTGAGCCAAACCGGTTTCGGCTATTTTCATCATCTTTAAACGAAGGGTAATGCCTGCTTCGTCGACTTCACAAAGTTCTTGTGAGGATCGAATGGGATCATGGTTGTGGAAGTGCTGTATAAGATTGTGGTGATCTGCCCTAACCGGTGTGGCTCAGTGGACAGAGCGGCGGCCTGCAGACTGAAGGGTCCCGGGTTCGATTCCGGTCAAGGGCATGTACCTTGGTTGTGGGCACATCCCCAGTAGGAGGTGTGCAGGAGGCAGCTGATCGATGTTTCTCTCTCATCGATGTTTCTAACTCTCTACCCCTCTCCCTTCTTCTCTGTAAAAAAATCAATAAAATATATTAAAAAAAAAAAGGATTGTGGTGATCTGTGAGCTGGCCATTGTTGTTTCGTGGTAGATTTAGTTTTTGGAAGCCTGAGCAGGGAGCCAAAGTTAACATCCGCCGAGAGACACGCACGCAGGCTTTTCTGTGCGTAGTTACGTGGGGCTGGCGGGGCCTGATCTGACTCACAGCCGCTCTGAATCCACGTATTATTGAGCCAGAGACACATAGATCAACCAGCCGAAGCGGCCCCGGGGGAGGATTTGAACCTGGAGACCCGGCAGGAGACTGTACGTGGAGGTGTTTGTAAAGGGAGCTGACTCAGGTGTGGATAACGCCGTGGATAGAGCCGCAGGCTGAAACGAGGGACCAGAGCTCACGTGCTGCCGAAACCGGTTTGGCTCAGTGGATAGAGCGTCGGCCTGCGGACTGGGGGGTCCCGGGTTCGATTCCGGTCAAGGGCATGTACCTTGGTTGCGGGCACATCCCCAGTGGGAGGTGTGCAGGAGGCAGCTGATCGATGTTTCTCTCTCATCGATGTTTCTAACTCTCTATCCCTCTCCCTTCCTCTCTGTAAAATATCAATAAAATATATATTAAAAAAAAAAAAAAAAAGAGCTCACATGCTGAATGACAGAGAGAAAAGCGTTCTTGGTTCGGTTGACCGCTTTGTTGAGGTTCCGCGGGGGCTGGGGACCTGGGCAGTGGCCGGAGTCCCTGGCTGTAGCTGGACATCCCCAGGAAGGTGGGCGGTCATTTCTTGTCATCTCATGGTCTGCTCACTCCCTCGTACGAGCAAAATGCGCCCCTGCACCACCCAGGATGCATAGTTAAGAGTATAGATCATGTGTTTTGAAAAAATGAACTGTCTACTAATATGTCACAAGTATATTTATGTCAGAATAAAAGACTGCAGAAACGATTCACACGGTTCAAGCCCTCAAAACTTCTAAAAAACTCTGCTAGATGATGGTACAAGGAAGCAGGCCATCTGCTGAAGGAGCAGCAATGGAAGATGTCCAAGCAGCACCTCTTTGCCCTGAAGTCTAAGCCATCCAGCTCCATCTGGATTGGTATTTGGCTGCTAGAAATGCTTGGCAAGGTAGAGTGTTTTGGTTTCATTTGATCTCTCATCATATTAGCCACCTGATTCCTGCCCATCCGCCCTGAACTATAGAGCCTTAGATTTGGTGGGCCCCACCCGAATTTCAACACTGACGGAGCTTTTGTATTACGTTCAGAGTGGGAGATTGTTTGGACAAATAATTCATACCTTTGATGGGAAGGGAAGAGGTGTTTCAGGAAGGAGATGATCTGTTCGTGTGCCAGGTATGGGGGCCCAGGCCTCGGTGTGCCAGTGCATTAGCCTGTCCATTAGGGGAACTGCCCTTTTATTGGATCGTATCTAGCTGTTGATTGGAAGACTAAAAGTGGCCTTTAAATTTTTCACCAGCTGTGGCAGGAGAGAGATGAGATGACACATCCAATGAACGGGCTAGAAGTGGTGAACAGTTACCGATCCCATTCTTCTCCCAGCCCAGCCCATAAGAACCACCCATTTCCTCAGTTCCTCTGACCAGGGCTGGCCCTGTGCATTAGGTGAGGTGGGCTGTGCCTCCCTGTGAAGACGGAAGGGCCTTAAAATGCCTCTCTACTAAGTTTTCATTCTCTTTTCCTTGCATGTCTCTGCAAATATAGGTACATTAGCATAGTGGTGGGGTGGGAGGGAGGGCAGAGATGGATCCAGGCAGGTGAAGGTATCATACCTTCAAAGAGAGAGGCCTTAAAGAGGGTCTGGGCGCCTTATGGCCAACGAGGACATCGGGTAGGTGGTTGTGGAGGGCTCCGTGAAGGGCAGGTAGCCATGGAGATGGGAAGGAGTTGGAAATCAGGACAAACGTCACCTAGTTCATGAGGTACGTAGGACAAGGCCTTTTCACATTTTTTTTTTTTTTTTTTTTAAACCAGAAGAGCCATTGACAAACTCTCCCGGAGTCAGTGCGCTCCTAAGAATAAAGGGCTGGCGGGCCCCGGAGACGGCAGTCTTTCCACAGGGCTCAGTGGGTTCCCAGCAGCCACACTCCTGCACCAGATCGGCCTACGCACCACACACAGCCCTAGTTTCTCTCTCCACCTCCCTCGCTGCAGCGATTGGTCCTGGAGTTGCTTGGAAGCAGTTTCTGCAGTGATCACATCGAGCACCTTTCTGTAAACAGGGCGATCCGTTCATCAGGCTGCGTTCCAGTTTTTTTTTTGTTTTTTTTTTAACAATCCGTCCTTTTTCTCCTTGTCAGTGTAAAGCTTATTTTGACAGGAGGTGGGGGGTTGTGAATTGATACGATCCTAGCGAAACGCAAATAATTCATTACACGCACGTCTAAATCATGAGGATGGAACTGATCGGCACGTGGCTCTGCTCTGTCCAGCGGCTTTGTCTGGACTGTGGTGTATGTAAGTGGAGCGGTTCAATGGAATGTAAACTAGAAATGATCATTTAAATGCTGTCAGCCTGGTGTGTCTATAAGAAGTGGTTCTTGTACAAAGTGAAATGTTCTTTGGGCCTGAGAAGGAAATAAACAACATTTAAAGGTTCCAAACAAAAATATAAAAATCCAACAAGTCGAGCTGTTTATGGTTTCCTTCTATTCCAGGCTCTGCTATTAGTAATGAAAAAATTGGAGGCTTTTAATGAGCATGAAGTCCCCAATTATATCACTTGTTTCAAAGGAGGGAAGGGGGACTTCTTCTCTTGGGTAGGATATAGAAGGTCTTGGCCAATGCTCTTGCTACAATAATTAGAAAAAACCCTATGAATTTATAAATTTACAAAAACCCCCTATTTTCATAGGTGCCAGAGTGCAAGGAGAGCAGTTAGGACTAACTAACGTAAACTCCCCAGGAGAGAAGCTTCCCAGGGTCACCTGGCGGTGGTTAGCCGTTCTCCACCCCTCTGGTCATCTCCCAGTTCTGGATGTAAGGTGAGAAAACAAGGACCCCTTCCTAGGAGGAGAGAGCCTGCACCAAACACTTGGCCAGTGCCCCCACGAGGACATTTTTACTTTTGAGGCTGCATTGTGTGGGAGGACAGAGAGCTAATGTGAAAACCTCCCAAGGTCAAAACTGAGACTCTCAGAATCTTTCAGGACCAAGAAGACCAAGGCCCTGCCATCTTCTCAATAAAAGGCTAGGACATCCATGCCATAGCAATAAAGGAGCAGCAGAAGAATAATGAAGCCTACTAAACCGAGTCCATTTCCATCTTAACACCTTACTGGATTGAAGTGATTAGTCCTTCACAGTGTCTGCCTAAGAGAGGAGAGAAATTCTCTCTGATGGAAGATAAAACCACCTAGGGTCAGTATAGTTTTTTAATTTTTTTTGTCTAGTATACAATTAAAAAATTACAAGACATGCAGATAGGCAAGACGGCATGACTGATAATCAAGGAAAACAACACATAACAGAAGAAGACCCATAGATGACCAGTTATTGGAATTAGCAGCCAAGGAGTTAAGATATGCATGATTCATATGTGCAAATAGAGGAAAAATGAATAAGATGACAGGATGGGTAATTGCATCAAATAATTGAAATCTATAAAAAATCAAATAGATATCCTAAAGTGGGAAAATACAGGGAGGGGCAAACGTACGTTTCCACTTGTGAGTATTGAAAACACAGAGTTTATTCTTATATTTATTATTTTCTGTATGAACACCTGTAAACCTACTTTTGCCCAGCCCTGTACAATATCTGAAATGAAGAATATATTGAGCTTAATAGTTGACTGGAAATAGCCGTACATAAGATTCGTGAGCTGGAAGGCAAGTCAATAGCATTCAAGTTCCGATTTATAACATAGATATGGGAGACCCATGTGGAATATGATAAAAGGTCTGATATATACATAACTCAGTTCCCAGGATGAATGGAGGAAGAAGATACTTTCAAGACGACAATGCCTGAGAATTTCATCAAACCGAACCCTTAGATTCAAGAAACCCGGGGAACCCCCAGCCGTGGCAATACAAAGAAAGCCGTGCGTGGGCATATCATGGTAGAACTGCTGAAGAACAAAGTAAAAAGTTAAATCTTGAAAACAACAAGAGGAGAAAGACATTACTGTTGAAAGAGCCACCTCCGTACCCTTGCTTCAGGGAAAGCTTGAAAGTCGAGCCTGTTCCGAGGGGAAGGAGTATTACAAAGGAGAAACTACGGACAGCCAGGCTCCTGGATGCCGCACCGCGGGGTCTCAGAACAGCAAGCAATGCTGAGGGTGGGAGCCCAGGACTTGGCTGCAGAGTACAGGAGTTGCTCTGAACTGTCTGTCGTTCACTTGGTCCCTCCTGGCTCTTTGCGAGACACCCGGTACATAAGACTGTGGGAGGAGGCCGGTACTTGCCGATTGGCGTCTCAGATCGGCCAGGCCAGGGAGTGAGAGAGTGCGCAGGAAGGCACTATTCTGTGGTGGTGACATCCCTCGCTTGTGCTCCTGCTGGCACCTGCCGTCCCAGGAGCTGTCCCTTAGAGACTTCCACTTCAATTGCCTTGCAGTTCCTCCCATCTCACGTACCTTCCCTTCCCATCAGCTGGCTGTGTGGGAAAAGGATTCAATAGACAAACATTAAAAGAAAAATCTAGCTACGTAAGAATTAACAAGCGGACTGAGGGATAATGCATTCCTTATGTTCGATAATAAAACAAAGCCCCATTCCAGATTAAAAAAAAAAAAAAAAAAAAAGAAATGTGTGGCCCTCGCTGGTTTGGCTCGGTGGATAGAGCGTTGGCCTGCAGACTGAAGGGTCCTGGGTGCGATTCCAGTCAACAGCAAATGCCCCGATTGCTGGCGATCCCCAGTGGGGGGCGTGCAGGAGGCAGCTGATCAAGGATTCTCTCTCCTCATTGATGTTTCTATTTCTCTTTCCCTCTCCCTTCCTCTCTGAAATCAATAAAATATATTAAAAAAAGTATGAGTAGTCCACCATGGGATCTGGTTGTGTACATGATTAGTTTAACCCACAGCCCAATTTAAAATGTGATAAATTCATCTTTTAGAATTATGCAGATAATATGGGGACATTTTGGGGAGAGAGATTTTCAGACGAGTGTGTTTTATTCCGCTGGCCTTTTCAACAACGATGACCCACGGTGCAGAGCGCCTGGCTGCTTTCAGAGTGCTTTCCCAGGGCGCCCCTGACTTGCTCCGCTCAGCCCAGAGAGGAGGGTAATGGGATTCCACTGACACAGGAGGAGCAGGGGTAGGGCCGAGAGAATGTCCTGGTATTATGTATCAAGGGGACACTCTGCTTTCTCATTTTTATTCTTAGTGTATTATCTTCTTATTTTGGTTTCTGTATTTTTATCTAGGTGTAGGCAGGGGGATTAGAGGGTCCTATCAATAAACCATTGGTTATTTGTCAGTCTTTCAACAAATATACTTATTATCATAATGATCAACTTTGTGTGTTTGATGTCAGACCTATATATTTGTGTTTTTTTATTCCTATCTGGTTGGCTAATGGCCATAATATGCCGCTTTTAGTTGACATGGATATCAAACCATTAACAGATGTCAATTAAAAGAAGTTTTCTGAGATGAAAGCATAAAAAATCATTGGTGGTATAGTTACTATAAATTGGTTTTCTGGGTTTAATTCATGGCTAGAGTGTCTCTGATCTGTAATATACCAGACGTATGTTCTTGCTCTCAGGGACCGTCTCAGAAGGCTGTGAAAGGCGTTGTCTTGAATGAACTTCTTTCCATAGGAAAGTCTCTCTGCCCTCTACTTCCTTTTATTATCTTACTAGAGGCCCGGTGCACAAAATTCGTGCAAGAGTAGGCCTTCCATCCCCCAGCTGCCGGCACCGGCTTCCCTCTGGCTCCCGGGACCCGGGCTTTCCTCACAGCCTTGGCTTCGTCCGGAAGGACATCGGGTCTAATTAGCATATTACGCTTTTATTATTATAGATTTTTGGTTGGGTTGAAGCAAGAGAGACAGGGATTGGATTAATTGTTATTGTCGCACGTTTCTAGAGCACCGAGAACATTGCTTTCAGTCAGGAGGAATAGCAACCCAGTGAAACGGAGCCCGACTCAGGGGGAAAACCACACGGCTTCCAGGAAGTCAGCCACAGGGTTCATGGATGGAACCTGTTGGAGGACATTTTCTGTATTGATCACGGGACTACATTGCATGGGCAGTTGCAGCCATGCTCTCTGCTGTGTGACAGTCCAGATGCCAAAGTACCACCTTCTCTCTCGCGTGGGAGGGTGTGTTTTTGTGCCTGCACACTGCGCACCCAGGCCTAGAGGCTGTGTGGGGCCTGCCTGCAGGTGGCTCCTCGTCCACTCACCCGTGTGGGGACATGCAGGACTCCAGGGGCAGCGCCAGCGCCAGCCTCTCACGGGGACGCTTCTTTCAGTGCAAACCCAAGGTTCTTTTCGGGCAGCAGTGGAATCAGTTTAACGCAGAGAATCAGCCTCGTCATCGGAGGTCGGAGGCCCGCAGGGAGCACATCCCTTGGATTTGAAGAGCTGGGCATGTCTTTTAACATTCGAAGAGCCTAGAGGTCGACCTTCTTGAAAAGCAGCAATTTTCTTTCAAAAAATATTTGTATTGATTTCAGAGATGGGGGCGGGGAGAGAAAGAGAGAGAGAGAGAGAGAGTGAGAGACACATCAATGATGAGAGAGAATCATCGATCAGCTGCCTCCTGTACGCCCTCACTGGGGATTAAGCCTGAAACCGGAGCATGTGCCCTGACCAGGAATCGAACTGGGGCCTCCTGGTTCATAAGGTGATGCTCAACCGCTGAGCCACGCCGGCCGGGCAAAAAAGCTGCAATTTTCATATCACCTCTGAGAGAAGAGGTTGGCACACGAAGGCCGGTTGTAGGTAATTGTGTACGTGGTGGTGGAACAGCCTCTCGTTTATTTCGGTGGTGCTCCTGGTGGCTTTCGTGCAACTGTGGTGAGGCTGACTAGCATGGCTGTGATTGTAAAGTCTAAACTATCTGCCGTCTGGCCCGTTGTAGGGAACGCTTGTGCCCCATCCTGGTGTGTTAGCGGAGAGACCACATTCCCGCAGGGACGGCCCTGCGAGGTGGCCTGTGCTGGGATCCTTACACCCCATCCTGCTTTACTTGCCCTCCTCTGGACTGCCTCTTAAACATTTATTTCAATTAAAAAATTGCCTTCAAATGCCCACGTTATCTTGCTTCCTTAGGATTCATTGGAAAGATGTCTCTCTCCATATAAAATGGTCAGTGGGTTGCAATGCTGTGAAAATTTATATTGAATATTATTTTATTAGTAGTTCAATGTAATAGTCTTGTGATTTTTCTGAAGGTCTGGGTTTTTTTAAATGGAAGAGTTTAACAAGGAATTGAGATAAAGGCAGGCCTTTATGCTTAGATACACTCACATGTTTACAGACACGTATGTAGACCCTTCTCTATGATCGCACTCCCTGCCATGAGAAGGTTAGTGGACACACATGTCTGTCGTGTGGGAGCGCTTACATCATGGCGCATCTGTCACTCCCACAGCGGATGGCTGTGCGGCGACCAAGAGAAGGAGCAAGTCCCTGCTAACTGTGGGGACAGAGATGTTAACTGTGCGACAGTGTGAAACGCCTTCGTTGGCATGGAGAGGAGAGAAGGACGAGAGGGACCAGTTAGACATGGCCACAGAGTTTCCCCAGGAGTATCCAACCTCTGGAGGTTGCAGAGGAAATTGGTAACCTTGGTTACCTGCAGAGATGGGTACAGAATGACGGGATGGGATGAGGACGCAGACATCCTATATAATAAAAGAGTATTATGCAAATTGGCCGTCACTCCAACACACAAGATGGCCACCCCCATGTGGTCAAAGATGGCTGCCCCCATGTGGACATAAGTTTGCTGCCACAAGATGGCCAGCAGGGGAGGGCAGTTGTGGGCGATCAGGCCAGCAGAGGAGGGCAGTTGGGAGGGACCAGGCCTGCAGGGGAGGACAGTTGGGGGGGACTCAGGCCTGTAGGGGAGGGCAGTTGGAGGGGACCAGGCCTGTAGGGGAGGACAGTTGGGGGCAACCAGGCCTGTAGAGGAGGGCAGTTGGAGGGGACCAGGACTGCAGGGGAGGGCAGTTGAGGGGGACCAGGCCTGTAGGGGAGGGCAGTTGGGGGGGACCAGGCCTCCAGAGAAGGCAGTTGGAGGGGCCAGGCCTGCAGGGGAGGGCAGTTGGGGGGGACCAGGCCTGCAGGGGAGGGCAGTTAGGCATCGATCAGGCTGGCAGGGGAGTTGTTAGGGGGTGATCAGGCTGGCAGGCAGAAGCGGTTAGGTGCAATCGGGCAGGCAGGCAGGCAAGCAGTTGGGAGCCAGCAGTCCTGGATTGGGAGAGGGATCCCAGATTGGAGAGGGTACAGGCTGGGCTAAGGGACACACACACTCCCTGCCTGCCCCCGTGCACGAATTTCGTGCACCGGGCCTCTAGTCTTTACATAAAGTTCTTGGTGCTTTTTGAGTCTTTGCCATGCAAGCTAGTTATCATGTCAAAGAATAAAAACCAGAATAGAGGATACTTTTTTCCAAAGGGAAAAAAATATAGGTGTATTGCTTACATCGCAGTCCCTGAGTGATGTGCTGGCCAGGGTCAACCTCCTTGGTGGTGAACACCGGATGGAACCCGCTCCAAAGGGAGTCCCAGGCTCGGCTGGTGACGGGGACGGGCACTCTTCATCATCATCTTTTAGCCCCTGTCCGCTGGCAGAGAAGCGAGCACACGTCAATCAGAAGCAAGCACCGGCTCGTTAATGCGTCTGGCCGTGGATGTCTTTGCTGCTCCGACGGCTGCCTAACCTGACCCACGAGCAGGTTAATGCAGTTGCAACCCTTGCAGATGTCAGCGGAGCTGAGGGACATAGAGAGGTAGGGCTTGCCTCATTAAATTATTAACGCGTGGTTTACAAGGACCTGCGCCCACGGGTGGGTTTCCACCGCCCCGTCGGACCCCAGGGGCAGTTTCAGAGCTAGATGCAGCTCTGGGGCTCTCCGTGGTGGGTGACCTCACACGCTCCCGCCCCCACTTCTGCCGCCATGTCTACAGCGGTTCCCGGAGCGGCACATCATTCTCATGTTCCTCCTGGTTCAACGTCCTAAGCATCGTTAATACATTGTTTTTACCTAGAGTAATTCTCAACCATGCAACTTGAAAGTAATTATTTATTTTTATTTTTATTTTTAAACATATTTTATTGATTTTTTACAGAGAGGAAGGGAGAGGGATAGAGAGTGAGAAACATCGATGAGAGAGAAACATCAATTCAGCTGCCCCTTGCACACTCCCCACTGGGGATGTGCCCGCAACCAAGGTACATGCCCTTGACCGGAATCGAACCCGGGACCCCTCAGTCCGTAGGCTGACGCTCTATCCACTGAGCCAAACCGGTTAGGGCGAAAGTAATTATTTTAAACAAGATTTAAAAACAAAACAAAAACTTTTCATTGGCTTGGCCGGAGTGGCTCAGTGGTTGAGCGTCGACCCATGAACCAGGAGGTCACGGTTCGATTCCCGGTCAGGGCACATGCCCGGTTTGGGAGCTCAATCCCCAGTGTGGGGCGTGCAGGAGGCAGCCGATCCATGATTCTCTCTCATCGTTGATGGTTCTCTCTCTCTCCCTCTCCCTTCCTCTCTGAAATCAATAGAAATGTATTTTTAAAAAAAAACAACCAAAAAACTTTTTATTGAAGTGGAGTATAGGCATAGACAAGCACCCATATTACAAGTCTACCATGAATACTAGAAGGTCAGTGAATTTCCCTAAAATGACCACCCGTGTAACCAACTCTAGATCAAGACATGGAACTTTAATCGCATCCACAAACCCTCCTGGGGCCGCTGTTCAGTTTCCCCACGGCCTCGCCCACGCATCACTACGACCCTGACTGTCAGCAGCGGGCTTGTTTTCGGTTTCTGTCCTGTGCACAGGTGGAGTTATGCAGAACGTGTTGCTTCGTGTTGGCTTCTTTGGCTCAGCATTACAGACGTGAGGTCCGCTCGCTGCGCGGGGTCTGAGCAGCTGCATCCCGGTGGGTCTGTCTGTTCTACCGACGACGGGCAGGCAGCTAGTTTCAGCGCTCGGTTGCCGAAAGCGGTGCTGCCGTGAGCATCCTGTAATGCTTTTCCGCGGCTACGCGTCCGCATGGCTGTTCGCGGTGTCCGGCAGGCAGTCTGGCCGCAGGGCGTGCCTATGTTCCGTGTTAGCCGGCGGCTCTCCAGCCTCCACATGAATGGGAACCAGGCGCGGGCCTGTGAACCCGCAGGTCCCGGCCACACCCAGAGAGGCTCTGCTTCAGCACGGCTGGGGTGCAGCCCAAGAATTTGCCCTTCTGGCAAGTTCCGGGTGATGCGGACGCTGCTGGTCCAGGAACCGCACTTGGAAAACGTCTGCTTAGCAGATACCACTGCCAAGCAGGTTTCCAGAGTATCTGTACCCATTTGCCGTCCCGCCAGCGGCGAATGAGAGACCAGGGGCTCTGTGTGGTATCAGCCTCCTTCTCGTACACTCAGCCATGGTCTTTTAGGTGAAGTGTCTATCAAAGTTCATTGCTCTTTTTTAAAAAAGGGAGATGTGTACTTTTAATAGATTTTTTAGAGAGAGATAAAGAGGGAGGAAGAGATTGGGTGGGGGGGAGAGAAAAGCATCTGCTTGTTGTTCCTCTTATTTATGTGCTCACTGGTGGCCGCTCGCCTGGGCCCTGGCTGGGGATTGAGCACACAACCTTGGCGTCACAGGTGAACCTGCTACACGGCCAGGGGCCTTTCCCTCATTTCTTTTTTCATTGTGCTGTCTTCCTTTTTCTTCTTTTAAAAAATAAATATATTTTTATTGATTTCAGAGAGGAAGGGAGAGGGAGAGAGAGAGAAACATCCATGGTGAGAGAGAATCATGGATCGGCTGCCTCCTGCACGCCCCACGCTGGGGATCGAGCCCGCAACCTGGGCCTGTGCCCTGACCGGGAATCGAACCGTGACCTCCTGGTCCACAGGTCGACGCTGAACCCCTGAGCCACGCCCACCGGGGCTTCCTCTTTCTTATTGGGAATCAGTTCTTTGTTGGTGTTTGTATCGCAAGGATCGTATCTGCCCTGTAGTTTGCCTTTTCGCCCTCTTCAACGTGGTGATGAGAAATTCATAATTTTAATGCGATCTAATGCATCTTTTTCTATTTTAAGGTTAGTGCTTTTTGTGTTCCTTAAGGACTCTACCTACTCCGGTGTCATGAAGACGCTCTCCTATTTTTTCCGGAAGATTTACTTTCCCCTCCTCGTATTTAGAGGAAAAACTCATCTGGAATTGATTTCTGTGTTTTGTTGAGTTTCATATACTAATCTTCCTTAAGGCCCTGTTTAAAATTCACCTCTTGGTATTCGCCTTTAGTACTTTATAGAAAGATCAATGCCATAGAGCAACCTTCAGAACATTCAAGGGACTTTTTTTTTTTTTTTTTTTTTTTTACCCTGCAATTGTATTGAAAGCAATACTTCACATGTACACGCTCCATATTTATTCAGGGCAGGCTGGCTTTCGACGGAGCCACATTTAAGGCAGCTATTGAAACTTTTAAGTAACATAAAGCACTTTTTCTCATCTTGTGCCAAAACTATAATGCCCACCATAATTTATATTTAATTTTTAATACAGTTATCTATCATGAGTAATTATGTGGGCTGCTCCCAGCATTCATCCTCTGTTATGTGGTTTTTCTGAAGACTGTGGTCTCTTTGTGCAGCTACTGGGAATTATTACCTTGCCGATGCCGTTCGCTTCTGAGGCGGTATCACCAGGAGGTTCGGTGTCGTCGTTTTTTCACTTGAACTTACAAAGCAGGCCCAGTGTCTGGGTGCTCCCGGGCCTCCGGAGGCTGGGAAACAAAGCCGCTCTGTGTGTGAAGCGCTGTTTTAGCAAGACTGAGCCGCCCTGTGATGAATACCTTGGAAACTGGCTGAAAGAATTGATTAAAACGACTCCGCATGTTTGGCCATGTCATTTCGGCGCAGGCTGCTTTCTTTGGCCAACGACGCTCGCGCTCCGAGAGTCAGGAAAGCCTCCTGGTAATTGGCGGTCGGACTGGCCATGCCATTTTGCACGGAAGGAATGATGTCTGGCTTCGGAATGAGACCGAGGGCAGTTGAGAACTTTTAGAAAGACTGAAGGCCATGGGGTGCATCCTCCGGGGGCCTGTGCCGCAGACTCCCTGTCTCACCCCCAAGAGCTGGACCCCTGGACCACCAGCTCCTTGAGGGCAGGCCCACGCGTCCTGTTTCCCACGCTATCTGCGTCATTGAAAGCAAAGCAGTGCTTAGCCGGTGTAGTTGCTCAGTTAAAATTTCTGAGTTGAAAGTAGGAATGAATCCATCCTTACGCCCGTGAAGGGTGGGATGTAGGTGTGTGTGGCCAGGGGGCTGGTCTGTGGCTTCCATGTTGGCCCTCGCTCCGCCTGGACCCGTTGGAAGGGCCTCCTGCAGGGAGCACTCGGGCACCGGCACCCCGATGTTCCCCACCCCAGCCTTTTGGAGCTTGGAGGCTGTAGAGGAGGTAGATCTCTCCCCCCCCCCCCCCCCGCACATGCACCTCCACGCCCCCTCCCCTGCGGGTGAGGAAGAGTCAAAGATGAGCCCTAACGGGGAAACGTTTGAAAGCAGGAGGGTTACCGCTGTCCCTTCTGGTCATGGGGTGCTTTGGGAAAGATGACAGTGAGGTAAAGGACAGGCACAGTTATGAACACGTTTCAACACCGTTAAATTAACAAGAAGGGCTCAATTCAGTTGACCAATATTTAATCAACAAGTAAATTAATGGACTGGTTTCTAAGTTACAAGTGCTTAGGACTTAATTTAATTTAAAATGTGGGTACATATAGGCTTAACATAGGCTTTGCTTATGTTTGTTTAAGGCAGGGGTGGGCAAACTTTTTGACTCGAGGGCCACCGTGGGTTCTTAAACTGGACCGGAGGGCCGGAACAAAAGCATGGATGGAGTGTTTGTGTGAACTCATATAAATTCAAAGTAAAGGAGCGGAGGGGAGACCAAGAGAACCGGATAGAACAGCCGGATCCGGCCTGCGGGCCGTAGTTTGCCCACGGCTGGTTTAAGGTCTTCATGAAACAGCCAAAAGGAAATGTCTGTTCAGGGAGCTGGGTTAGAGGGGGTGACATCAGGCGCACGAGTGACAGGGGCCGGGCACGCGGGAGAGGAGTTGGCTGAGGCTCCTTTTGTTGTCCGTGGCCTCGGTGCAGAGGGAGAGCGAGGCGGGCTGGCCTGCCATGGCCCCGGTGATTCTCCAAACCTGGACCGGGGGCCGGCCTTCACCGATTTCGGACTAATCTGCACCCTTGTAGCCTGGCTGTTGAACGGAGAGGATTGGCCCAAAGCACCCAACTGTGTTTTCCTTTCCGAGTGGTTATCTGCCCTCGTATTTAGAGACACGCTTCTCACATGCTCTTCACGGACATAATTCCACCTCTGTGTTTGCCGTGTTAGTCTCTGCTCCAGTTCTTTGAAAGGAAAACCCACGGTGCCCGAGGTAAAGGAGTCTTCGTGGAGCCTCCTGAACTTGTAGGTATCCCTTTAACCCCATCAAAAGGTGAAAAGTGGACGCAGGCATAGAAACTTCTAGAAGAACATCCGACCTTGTCTCTCCACTTCCCCAGGGGAGTGTTCAGTTCCATGTTTCCTGCAGTGAGGATGTGTGTGGGTGTACACTACTTTCTCTCTTTTTTTTTTTTTTTTTGGTATTTTGTGGTCACTGGTAGGCTGTTGACTTTGAATATATATACCTATATACTACTTAAGAAAGTTCTAGAGAGATTACATAATTTGTCACTTATTTATTCTTGGACATTACGAACACTAAGGGTACTTTTCTGTGATGTGCCATATAAAACACCAGCTGATACAGTTAGTGAGCAAGAAAACTTCTTTGATATACAACAGTTTTTAACTTATAAGGCATGTTATAGGATTATTCTAAAGTCTCATTAGATAATAATGAGAATGATTCTATTACTAATTAGGAAGTTATCACAAACAGTCTATTTACTGAGTATCAGGCGCCTTGCTGTTCTATACATATCACTTCACTTAAGCCGTGGAGAGTCTTGTGACATCAGTATTCTAATGCTTTCCACGTGGGGAAAGTGAGGCTCAGCAAAACGAAGCAGCTTGCTGGACAACAGCGAGCAAGTGGCCCAACGATGTGGCTGAACGTGTCCGTCTGGCTTCGTCGCCCGTGGGATCCATGACTCCGCAGAACCGCTGGGTTCCAGAGGAAGCTCACTTTGGGGTGTGCAAGAGAAAGCTACTGTTTGGAAAGAGGAAAGCTGCGCTGGGAAGTTCCAGAGTAAAAGTCACGGTCCTGTGCTTTTGTCAAGGTCCTTGGTAGGGCCTTGAGTCTAAGGAGCGGCTGGAAAACTGTCAGGCACTCCCTGGACAGAGCCATTTAACGGGCAGGGAAACGTCTGCTAAGCGACTGTTGTGTGCCGGGTACTGAGCTAAAGCACAGCACCGATCACAGGCCCGCTCTTCTGACCTGAGAGCTGAGAGAGTAAGTCTGCCTCGGCTTTACCCCTTCTTCCCTAAGAACATACATTCTCTCTCTCTGTCTCTCTGTCTGTCTCTCTGTCTGTCTCTCTCTCTCTCTGTCTCTCTCTCTCTCTGTCTCTCTCTCTGTCTGTCTCTCTGTCTGTCTCTCTGTCTGTCTGTCTCTCTCTCTGTCTCTCTCTCTCTCTCTGTCTCTCTCTCTGTCTGTCTCTCTGTCTCTCTCTCTCTCTGTCTCTCTCTCTGTCTCTCTGTCTCTCTGTCTCTCTCTCTGTCTCTCTCTCTGTCTCTCTCTCTCTCTGTCTGTCTCTCTCTGTCTCTCTCTCTCTGTCTCTCTCTCTCTCTGTCTCTCTCTGTCTCTCTCTCTCTCTGTCTCTCTCTGTCTCTCTCTCTGTCTCTCTCTCTCTCTCTCTCAGAATGGGAATGTTTGTCCGGGACAGGAAATGCACAGGGCACGAGCAGAGAGGCGTCTTTGAAGAAATGGTTCCTTTTTTTCCTGTTCAGATGGGAGCAGCATGCAGTCCTCGGACTGAAATGTTGACATCGGCGTGAAGCGTTTCTAGAAGCCATCTGGTGTGAACGCCTTCCCCTCTGCTGCCTGGGCAGCGGCCTGAGCATCGTTCAGTGTGCTCCAAGGGCGCCGGGAGGAGCCGAGGAGGAGAGAGCGGCAGAAGGTGCCCAGCCCAGCCAGGCCACACTGGGACCGTCCACCCTGGTGGCCCCGCCGGCTCCCTGCCCCCAGCCGTCCCGGGCACTGAGAGCCACAGCTGGAGGCTGTGGCTATAGGTTGTCTCGTTTTCCGTTTCAGCAAGATGTGTTAGCTCACCCCACGAAGGGCTGGCGCATGTAAAGCCCTTGATGTTTCATCACCTTCCACCCGCCTGGCTTCCACGGCCCCGGGCCACGTGGCGGGCACTTCGTGGGCGCTCGGGAATCGGCCACAGGTCCCGGCACACGGGCGTCCCAGGCGCACGGGACTCCTGTGCGCACCTGGCATTTCCCAGGGGAGAGCCGTCTTGGCTCTTGGTTTCCTGTTCCCGTTCCGACGTGGCGGCGGGCACGGCACCCGGAGTGGTGCGGACCCGCCCCGGTTTCCGCGGCCGCAGGCTCCGGTGGCTCTGAAAAGCGGGCGTCGCAGTGAAAACTGACAAGAGCCAGCAGGGGACCCTCTGAAATAACAGCGCGGCGTCCCGCCCAGGCTGCCATTCTGACGACCAGAGTGGGTCCTGGGGGCGTCCCTGGGGGCGGCTGGACTGGCCCACAGCCTGGCGTCCCCGGGGCGTGGCCCGCGGGCGTCTTCAGTGCCAGGGACGGGGCATGCGCATCAGCATCTGAAAATCAGTGTCTGGGGCTGTATTAGTATTTAAAATTTTCCACTCGTGTTTTCCTACAAGGCATTTAAAAAATATTAAGTTCATTATAAAAGACATTTTGTTTCTTATTTTTTTGCTATCTTCTTTTTTCCTTTTCAGCATACCCATTTTTAAAAATCTCCTGTCACAATTTGCATGGTGTGCAAGAAGGAGAAAGTGATGAGGAGAAAGTGTGAGCGCCCAGCCCATTGTCAGATGAGGGACCGGTACGCCCTCCGAGCCGGGCTCCCGTAACTGTCTGACCGCGCGGAGCCTTCTGACGGGAGCCCCGGCTCCTGGGAGGAAAGGGAGCGACGGGGAACTTGGACACGGACGCGGCTGCCGTGGGCTTGGGCCTGTGCTCTGGATCGCACCCATGTTATCTGTCACTGTGCTTTGTGAGCCCGACTCTGCCCTGAAATGTCCTTGGGGGATGTAATCCTAACTCGGTTGCACTCAAGTTCAGTGTCGGAGTAGTTAGGTTACGTACGGACTCCTAAGAACGTGACTGTAACTTCTAAGGTTTCTCCCTCCTCCTGAGAAATGCAAACCGCGGTTATTTTTAGAGATTACAGTTGAACGGAGACAGTGATCTATGGGTCTGATGCCTCTTTTTATGGCATTGCCTTTGAAATGTTGCATATTTTCATGCTTAGAAATTCCCCCGGACTTTGTAACGGACTCTGAGGATTGTTTGCTCCGTAAATCACACGATGGCTGGTGGCCAAAAGCAACAAGCGCCGACCTGCCGTCTGATCCGTGGGCTGAACGTCCCGTGGTTCATCTGAGGCCCGGGAAAGGCTGAGGGGCGGTTCGTCCCAGGTCCGCACTCTGGGCCCCAGGCCACGGCGGTCCTTAGTCCACGGAAGGTGGCCCGAGTGGAGGGACAGCAGTAAGGCTGCCTGCCCCTCATGTCCAGGGGTCCTCAAACTTTTTAAACAGGGGGCCAGTTCACTGTCCCTCAGACCGTGGGAGGGCCGGACTATAGTTTTAAAAAAAACAAACTATGAACAAATTCCTATGCGCACTGCGGGCCCGGGACGCGTCGGCTGCTAAGCAGGACAGGCAGCGGCACCCGGCGGGCCGGATCCATGTCCTCGGCGGGCCGCATGTGGCCCGCGGGCCGTAGTTTGAGGACCCCTGTTTTAGACTTTCTCTGGCAGCCAGACTGCAAACGAAGGGCAGTTTCCTGATGATCATTCACGTGGAAATTCAATTCACTGAGGGCCACGGCCTTGCCCGGTCCCAGGGGCCCTGTCCGTACAGAAAGGGTGCCGTGGCCGGCTGATGCAACTGCGCCACCCTCAGCCACACACGAGGACGCTGTGCTGCTGAGCACCCATCCTCAGGCCCAGGGCTTCTAATGCGAAGCAGAGAACTTGGACGCACAGCCCGTGCCTGCAGCCCATTATGCCCGTGGCATTGGAAACATTGGCAGCAGATGATTTTCCAATCAGCGTCACTGTCCAAGGCCAAGGCTAGATGGGTACGAGTGAGAGCGAATTCAGCAGCCTGATTAAAGAAGCTTGGAAAAATCAGGAAACCCGGGCTGGAAGCAGGAGTATTGGGGTGGGGATTGGGGGTGGAGGCTGTTTTGAAGAATTGACAACTGATTTTATATTTTTTTTTCATTCTCTCCCTCCCTGCCTCTCCCCAATTCTTCCCCTCTCTTGCTTTCCTCTTTCTTCCAGATGACAAAGACTATAAGTTGATTCCCAGGATTTATTTCTCCCCTTTTCAATTTTTATAGAACCCCAATTTTTATAGAACCCCAATTTTTATAGAACCCCAATCTTCCTAGCCCCACTACACGTCTCCGTCTCCTCTGTAGTTGGCTGAAGATGCATGGGTCAGCTCCAGAGCACGAACAGGTGCGAGGGGTGCACCTTCTTGCGCCTTCAACAGGAAGCACCCTCCCCTCTGCTTCTCCTCTGCTTCTCCTCTGCTTCTCCTCTGGTTTAAACGAGGATGAGGTAACCAAGCCTCTTAGACTGTGGAGATGAGAGAAAGATGCTGAGAATGGAAGGTTAACAGGGTTGACCAATCTGGGTCCCTGACTCCTTAATGGCTCCTTACCAGTCCCGGACTATGTGTGTCCTGACCATTGTGTGAAATAGGAATAAACTCTTTTTGTGTAAACCACTGCTCTACTGGGTCCCCTTGTCACAGCAGCTGTCCCTGTATCCTAACCACCCTCTCTTCCCCCTTGACCTCCCTACTTCCTCATTCTTCCACCCCCATCCTTCCCTTACACCAGTGGTTCTCAACCTTTCCAATGCCGCGACCCTTTAATACAGTCCCTCGTGTTGTGGTGAACCCCAACCATAAAATTACTTTCGTTGCTACTTCATAACTGTAATTTTGCTACTGTTATGAATCGTAATGTAAATATCTGTGTTTTCTGATGGTCTTAGGCGACCCTGCTAGCGGTTCTCAACCTGTGGGTCGGAAAACACAGATATTTACATTACAATTCATTAACAGTAGCAAAATTACAGTTATGAAGTAGCAACGAAAATAATTCTATGGTTGGGGGTCACCACAACATGAGGAGCTGTATTAAAGGGTCGCGGCATTGGAAAGGTTGAGAACCACTGCCTTACACCTTCTGTGGGACTCTTCAGAGTGTAGACCCGTGACTCTCACACTTCTGTTTGAATCAGTATCTCTAGGGTGGATCTTCTTCAAATGCAGAAACCCAGGCCATGCCCTGGAGGTTCTGGGGGTTAGCACATCTTGGGTGGGGTGTAAGGATCTGAAATGTTAGCAGACCCTCCGGGACTTAGATGGGCGTGTGCCATGGCTACACTCGGAGAAACATTGGCACAGCGTCTATGTCTGGCATGAGTAGATGCCCAAAAAAGCACTCGAGAAGATGGCTTGCGGTGACTTCGGGATCTGCCAGTGCTGCACAGCGGTGAAATCTACATGATACGTAAACAACTGTTTCATTGGCTCAGCTGCCCCCAAAGTATCAGGTAATTTGTGTAATAAACAGCTCTCCAATCAGGTACTTGGTACAATGGAGAAAAACAACAACTGGTCGACCCCGATGTTCTATATTCTACCGGTTGCTCGTAGGACAGCTGTATGACTTCAGAGGGCAGGTTTCCGTTCTTGGCAGCTTGTTTTTGAGGAGTGCAGTTTGTCAGATGGTCACGTTTCCTACTCTCCCTTTGTGGCTGGCAACAGTTGGGGCGCTCAGTGAGTGCCGTTTAGTTAATTAAGTTAATCCACAAACAGCTGAGCTCTTATGGGATGAGCTTTGTGCTAGGCATGAGAGATACAAAGATGAGCAGGAGGGGTCTTGCCCGCAAGCTTCGCACGGTCACTTGGAGGCAGGCAAGCAGTGCAGCATTTGGCTGTGGTTGTGAACCCAGGCAGGAGGTTTTGGTCTCAAGAAAAAGTTTTGGGAGTCATGAGCTTATGGGTGGCAGCCCAACGTGTGTCAATGAAGGGCTCACCTGGGAGGAGTGTCTGATGGGAGTCAAGCAGAGGACCCAAAGTCTGTAAAACAGGAGCCTGCCCTCAGCTAGTGATCCTTCACCCAGAGGCTCCTGAGCCCCAAAGTCTGCCAACACCCCCTCCTCTGTGAGGCCATCCTGACCGCTGTCCCCAGGAGGAATTCGTCACGCCCGCCTCACATTCATGAATCACTGCTTCATAGGATTGGTGTAGCACACGTCTTGCTATGTCATGTCCAGTTGAAGAGATAGATGTCTGTTGCTTTGCAGGCTAGGGGGCGAGTGCCTTAAAGACATGACCCCCTTTTATTAAACCTGTATCCCTAATACAGTCCCTGCGTCAGGCCTCCGGGCAGTTGCACAGTAACAGTTCAGTGGGGGAAGAAATGATTTAATTCTTGTTCTATTTATTATCTATCATCCATCTATCTATCTATCTATCTATCTATCTATCTATCTATCTATCATCTGTCATCTCTCATCTATCTACCTATCTATCACCTATCTATCTATCTATCTATCTATCTATCTATCTATCTATCTATCATCTATCTACCATCTATATCTATCTATCATCTCTCATCTATCTACCTACCTATCATCTCTCATCTATCTACCTACCTATTATCTATTTATCATCTAACTATCATCTATCTATCTATTATCTATCATCTAACTATCATCTATCTATCTATTATCTATCATCTATCTATCTATCTATCTATCATCTATCTATCTATCTATCTATCTATCTATCTATCTATCTACCATCTACCTACCTATCATCTATCTTCAAGTCTTGCAATGCTGGCCACACTATTCATTTCTTTGCAAAGCTTTTACATGAAGTTTCCCTTTTCTGAATTAAAAAACACACACACCTCAGTGGAATTTTGGAGAACACACCTTTTCTATTCCTACTCTTCCTTCCTGCCCTTCTCATTTCCTGTCATCCTGAGCTTGCCTCAAAGTTCGAGGTCTTTTTCTAAAGTCATTTGTTGATCTTTATTCAGAAACTGGGGTTCTTAATCGGAGATGGTTATGGCTTTGGAATTTTGTTTTCTTTCACGTGTGATAATTGAGGACATTGGTTTTGAATCAATATCATGTGAAAAAAAGGAAAAAGATTTAGTGAAAAAAAAAGTTACTTTTTTTCAAGTTGTCTGCCATTTAAAAATGGCAGGAGAAAACCAAAGAGTTGATCTGAAGGTCCCAATAAAAATCCTCTGTTTTATCTGTGGTTTTCTCAGATTTTGAAGCTGATTTTACTTCTGTCATGAATTGTTGGCAGTACTTAGCTTTTGGTTTAGCATATTTCTTACCTGTAGGTATTTATTCATGCTGCCCAAACGATGCCAATGATTCTTAAAAAAACGGAATGATAAATAAATACACTTTTTTGTTAACCTGGAGCATGTATTGAAGTTAAATTCTAAAACAGCTCTTTTTAAAGAGTCCAAATCTAAGGACTATGAACTTTCTTCTTCTTCTTTTTTTTTTTTTTCAGAATAGTTCACCTCTTTCTTTTGGAGGCAAGAGAAAGTATAGTGTGTGAATATTTGTGCATGCATTTGAGACATTCTGATGTGACTGTAAGCATATCAGTTAAATTATGTTCTTTTTTATTTTTAAAAATAATTTCTTTATTAAGATATAATCTCCTATCATACAATTCACCCATTTAAGGTCTATAAGTCGATGTGTTTTGGTGTATTCACAGAGTTATGTTCTTAATTTGTCTGGATAAGGAAAGTTGGAGTTTTTAGTTCATTCACTTCTGGGTTATGGGGTTTCCAGGGCAGTTCCCATAACTTTTGTGTTTGAACCCCTCAGGTGGGCTTCTCAAATATGGCACAACCTCTCCCAGCTGCGTCAGAGGTCCTGGGTGATCCAGGTGTCTGCACGTTAACCCCTGGTGATCGTGTGCTCATGCACATTTAGAACCCTGCTCAGTGGAGCAGTTCTAGGGGGCAGTGGGGATCCCATGACGAGGCGGTCGGCAACACCGCTCACTATGAGGAGGAGTCATAGTCCTCTCCATTGCAGCAGGAGATCCTGGGACTGTGGACTCAAAGGGGAGCCACTTATACAGCAGCTGTGCAGACTTCACGCTTAAATTTGCAACTGTATTTCAGCCTACACTAGGCGTTACTTAACGTCTCCATGGCCATCGGGACTCTAAGCTCCGGGAGGGCAGGGTCTGTTTGCAGCATTGTTTGCAGCCAAATCTTCCATCATGCAACTTGGTCGGCAGGAAATACTCCACCTGTCCGTATTTACCGATAGATCGGAAAGCCATCTGTTAGTTTGAGGCAAGGACTGGATATGACCCTGCACTTGCCCGCCCAGAGCACACACCCTCACAGGCATTTTGCAGCGACTGCTGCAGGAGGACCCCCACTCTGCTCAGAGCCAAGAGAAAGCCAACATGACACGAGTTCGCGTGGGCGCACTCTCATTTGCAGATGGAGCAGTTAGGGGTACAGCTATACTGTTGATTTAAAGATACTTCTTTCACGTACAGTTTATATTCAATGTTAAGCTGTATTAGTGTCAGGTGTACAGCATAGTGGTTAGACAATCGTATCCTTTACCAAGTGTCTCCCCTAATATCTCCGGTGTCCACGTGGGGCCATACAGAGCTGTTAGAAGATGACGGACTGTGTTCTCTGTGCTGTACTTTATATCCCAGGACTGTTTTGTAACTACCGATCTGCACATCTCAATCCCAGAGCCCCTCCCTTCTGGCAACCATCAGTCTGTTCTCTGTGTCCATGTGTCTGTTTCTCTTTTGTTGGTTCGTGTACATCATTCTTCAGATTCCACATCTCTTCTGTTTAAAGTGGGGCCTCGGAGATGGGTGAATTTACCATGGACCAGGGTGACTTCCTCTGAGAAACTGTCCAACTGGATGTGAGCGCTCCTGTTCTTGATCTCCCAGCATGTCCTACCTGTCAGCGGTGTTTGCTGGCCTATTTGCATTTTTGTTTAATCATCTAATCCATCTTATTAAATTACGGGTTCTTTGAGGACACAACCTCTCTTAGGTTACATAATCATAGCTAGGCCTTGGACTCTGGTATTAGAGCGCCAAGTCCCTCTTGGTACCAAAGCATAACCCGACACAGTGCTAAGTTATTGTTCATCGTCATCATTATTAACCCAAAGGGAAGGGCATCAGACGGTTTTTGAATAGATAGGTAGTTGGCATCAAGTCTTGAGAACAGGGAAGGGTCATAGGGGTGGGCAAACTTTTTGACTCGAGGGCCACAATGGGTTCTTAAACTGGACCGGAGGGCCGGAACAAGAGCATGGATGGAGTGTTTGTGTGAACTAATATAAATTCAAAGTAAAGGAGCGGAGGGGAGAGCAAGAGAACCGGATAGAACAGCCGGATCTGGCCCGCGGGCTGTAGTTTGCCCACGGCTGGTAGAACATGCTTTGCTTGGAAAGAGGAGAAAGTTCTGGAGAGCAGGGCTTGGCGAGTGAGGCTGGTCTTGGGGGAGGCCACATGAAAGAGGGGCTGACATGCAGGGTGACCATGTTGATGGGGAACTTCACAATCTCAAAGTCTGGCTTCTTTTAATATTCTTGTTGCAAAGAGGATCTGGGCTGATTAAAGCAGAAATGGGCCAGAATCTTGTTTTAAGGCTGTGAAGCAGAATCACCGGGTGCCCCGCAGTGAGGAGGCCAGCTGCTTTAAACCGGGGGTTCTCTGTCCTCATCTGCATGAAAAACGCCGTGCTCATGCGTGTTGACCAGTGCCTACCGTTTTAGTGAAAATATGAACCATCAGAAAAGTGATGACAACTTAAAATGTTTTCTGAGGGCTGTGTGTGTCAAGATGGTAGAATGACATGCAAAGCAAATAAATACCTTAATAATAAATTTAAAATCAAATTTTACAATATCTTAATATTCTGTGGTTTCACTAACTCTGTCGAGCTGAATGTAATTCTCCAACCTGTAGAGGGAATGAGCAAACACAGGTAAACACAAAACTAGGCACAGCTGAACTGGAGTGTGTGCCAACGTGGGCGAGAAGTGAGGCATCAGCTGGACAGCGCACCACACTTCTCTGGTTGTGGCGTGTGTGACTGTGACCCGGATGAAGTGCCGTTTAATGTGAAGACTCTAAAACCTCAGCAAGCTTAAAAATCACCCAGAGAGCTTCTTAAAACACAGATTCTTAGGCCCCACACTCAGCTGTTTGGACTTGCTAGGTCTGGGGGTCAGGGCTAGAATATGCATTTCATACAAACTCCCCAGAGATACCGATGCTGCCCATTTGGGTGGGAACCACCCCCCGACCCCCCCCGGGAGTAGCAAGGGTCTAATAGAATTGGGAGATGCAATTTCAAAGGAATAGAAGCTGGGTGCATGTTTCGTAGTCAAAATTCTGACCACTAAAACCAACCAGTATGATGATCATTAAATTAATTCTACTTTTAATATCATTTTTCCTAACCAAGAAAAGGAAGGGCATGGATTTCTATCAGATTTCTTTACAGGACAACTTGGCATTGACTCTGACTTCTTAAAATTATAATTTTATCGATTCTTCGTTTTATTAAATAAATGTTCCTGGAGCTTGCTCTAGCTGGAGAGGGAAATGAGTTTTCAGTGCAATTTTCCTGCCCATCGAATGCCTGCTTGTTGAAGTACAGAAGAAATGTTTATTTCTACTGAGCCAAATGGGCACAGAAAGCCATCACACAAAAAGGGAGTTACGTTATCGCGTGTGCGAAGACAAACGAAAGGAAGCGTATTGGGTTATCACGATAAGGTTGCTGTGATGGTTAATTTTATGTCAGTTTGACTAGTTTTTTTTTTTTTTTTTTTTTAAATATATTTTATTGATTTTTACAGAGAGGAAGGGAGAGGGACAGAGAGCCAGAAACATCGATGAGAGAGAAACATCGATCAGCTGCCTCCTGCACACCTCCCACTGGGGATGTGCCCGCAACCAAGTCACGTGCCCTTGACCGGAATCGAACCCGGGACCCCTCAGTCCGCAGGCCGACGCTCTATCCACTGAGCCAAACCGGTTTCGGCTCAGTTTGACTAGTTCACGGGTTCCCAAAGATGAGGTCAAACGTTATTCCCGTCGTGTCCCTAGCTGTGTTTTGGGCTGAGAGTGACACTGAAATGGGCAGACTGAGTAAAGCAGATTGTTCTCCCTCAGGTGGGGGGCCTCACCCGATCAGTTGAAGGCCTGGCTAGAACAGAGTCTTCTGCCTGGTGGCTCTTGAGCGGGGACACGGGCTTTTTCCTGTCTTGGCTCCTGAACGGAAACGTTGGCTCTTCCAGGGTCTCGCGCGTCCTGGCCTTCGGAGTGAAACTATGCCGTCTGCTCTCCTGGGTCTCTGACTTTTGGGTTTGAACTATAACTATACCGTCAGCCTCCTGGGCCTGCAGCTTGCTGACTCATCCTGAAGATCTTGGGGGTATCAGCCTCCATGGTCACGTGAGCCTGTTATTTATAATAAGTCCTCCCTCCCTCCCTCCCTCCCTCCCTCCCTCCCTCCCTCCCTCCCTCCCTCCCTCCCTCCCTGCCTCCTTTCTTCCCGCCTTAATAGTTCTGTTTCTACGGAGAACCCTACTACAGTTACATTATAGATTTCTCTCTCTCATTTCGTTTTTTCTTTTAAAAAATATGCTATAATTTCTGTAGTGTTTGGAAAGGGAGGACTTTGAGGTCCAATTTACATCATGTTTTGAGCCTCAGCAACTTTTTGTTCATCAGATCTACCCGAGACCAGGAATGAGATATGACTCGCATGAGCCGCAATAAGCACAGCCCAGCCCAGCCCGGCCGGTGTGGCTCAATGGCTGAGCATCAACCTATGAACCAGGAAGTCATGGTTCGATTCCTGGTCAAGGCACATGCCCGGGTTGAGGGCTCGATTCCCAGTGTGGGGCATGTAGGAGGCAGCCGATCCATGATTCTCTCTCATCCTTGATGTTTCTATCTCTCTCTCTCCCTCTCCCTTCCTCTCTGAAATCAATAAAAAATTAAAAAAAAAAACCAACAACAAAGCACAGCCCATTGCAAACCAGAGCCCAGCGCGTGGCTCAGAGCATCAGACACTTTTACTGTCATCTCCCTGGAGAGCATGCCAGCCCGGGTACCATCACGTAGGTCTTTCATCAAGGCGCGAGCAGGCCAGGGAGGGACAGGGAAGGACGGGGACGGCGCAGGTGAGCCTGTCCCTGAGCGCACAGCTACATCGTGGGAGGGCGTCCATGGTGGTGTCTTGCATCTCAAGAGCCACCTTCTGACGCTCCTCATGGCCCACCCCCGGCACGCAGAGCAGTGCCCTGGAGGGATGACTACTCTAGTCTTGAAAAGAGACCTGGCTTAAAAAAGATGTGGCCAGCCCTGACCGGTTTGGCTCAGTGGATAGAGCGTCGGCCTGCAGACTGAAGGGTCCCAGGTTCGATTCCGGTCAAGGGCATGTACCTTGGTTGCGGGCACATCCCCAGTGGGAGGTGTGCAGGAGGCAGCTGATCGATGTTTCTCTCTCATCGATGTTTCTAACTCTCTATCCCTCTCTCTTCCTCTCTGTAAAAAAATCAATAAATATATATATATATATATATATATATATATATATATATATATATATATATATATATAGATGTGGCCACCAGTACAGTGTCTCCTTTTCTTAAAAACACCGACTTCATTAGTAAAACGGAGATGTCTTCTCCGTCACCAGGGAGAAAAAGAATCCTTTCAGCTGAAAACGGGCAAGAATGTACTAAGTTGGAGAAACTAAAAATACTTCCTGGCTGGTCTGATTCCTGTCCTCTGTGTTCAGAGGAATGCGCCCCCGGGGCTGTGATTACAGGAAATTCCAAGAGCGTGAACATGTGCGGCATTTCCACAGGAACAAGTGTTCATGTTGTGTTTAATTTAGACACGGAGGAAAACGGTTTTGCCTTGTATGCGGTGAAGTGCCTACTGGGTGCCGTGACAACGTGATTTTGTGTAAAACGGAGATTATGAAAGCGTTCAAGAATCCCTAGAGGAGACGGAGTATGGCACTCACACACGCACTCTGGAACTCTGCCGGAGCCCGTCACAAGCCCTGGCTGTAACCCAAGCGCAGAGCCCACCTCCCCTGGTAAGGCAGCTGGGCGAGGCCATGGGCGTGGGTGCGCTTCCCCACGATCAGCCTTTGCAGGGGTCCTCAAACTTTTTATTTTATTTTTTTAAAAATATATTTTATTGATATTTTACAGAGAGGAAGGGAGAGGGATAGAGAGTTAGAAACATCGATGAGAGAGAAACATTGATCAGCTGCCTCCTGCACACCCCCTACTGGGGACGTGCCCGCAACCAAGGCTCATGCCCTTGACTGGAATCGAACCTGGGACCCTTCAGTCCACAGGCTGATGCTCTATCCACTGAGCCAAACCGGTTTCGGCCTCCTCAAACTTTTTAAACAGGGGGCAGTTCGCTGTCCCTCAGACTGTTGGAGGGCCGGACTATAGTTTAAAAAAAAAACCATGAACAAATTCCTATGCGCACTGCGGGCCCGGGACAGGCAGCGGCACCCCGCGGGCCGGATAAATATCCTCGGCGGGCCGCATGTGGCCCGTGGGCCATAGTTTGAGGACCCCTGCTTAGGGGCTGAGGACAGTGACCAGCACTCACTCATATGGAGGGTCTGGTCCCTGTGAGCGGTCCAGGCCGTTGCTGGCAGCCAGGTGAGCAGAGGGATAGAAGAGCGATGAAATAGTCAGCTGCCTGAAAACCATGTTGGCCAAAGCCCGGGTTAAGAGCCTCTCTCCTGCTTCCCGCCTCAGGCCTTCTGGCCTCTTCGGTGTGCCAGCACTGTGCCTGTGCGGGCCAGGGGCGGAGGCACCGAGCACGTGGGCCTCCACTTCAGGGTGTCCTTGGGCCTCGACTCGGAATTTCCAAGTTCACCGCGCCCGTCCAAGGCCCTGTAAAAATTCCGTCTTGGTTTATAGCGGGCATTTTACTGCCCCGGGAGTGGGTTTCTGGAAAGGAGAGCGACTTCGCGTGCCCGTTGAGTTCGGTTCTGGGGAGTTTTATGCAATCAGCACGGAGGCTGCTGTCAATAGCTCCCTGAGGAAGCTGAAAGCAGCTCTGTTCACGGAACAAGCCCGTGACGCTGGCCCGAATATGCTCCTCGGCTCTATTTTTAACCGTCGGCTGAACGTGGACATTCATCAGCGCCTCAGAGGCCACAGGCAACCGCACGGAAGCCTCGTCCAACAGCTTGACGTGCACACTCGTTGGGCGACGCCTCCGTGCTGTCAGGACACATTCATTTCTTTTGCATCCAACAAAACCGTGATTGAGAAACTTGGTATCGCTTTGCTAAAGCAGGTACCTACTGAATCCCCCCAGCCCAGGCCCTCCCCCTAATATGGTAATCTGTTATCTGTATTCAGTTATCTGGAAGGTGAGCGTGGCGGGCCCGCCCGGTGGAAAATTTTCAGTCCTTTCACTCTGGGGCCTGCTGTCTTTTCAGATCAATCTCTCTGCTAATGACAACCAATACTTTCATATGCGATTACAGGCCTGCTCCATCTTTTCATGAGCCGAGACTCTTTGGAATCATAGGTATTGATCTTTTTAATAGAAGTCAGGAAAAATAAAATTACTCTGGCTTCTTGCAGCAAAACGATGATAAATGAGAACTTAGAAACTTATGGGAGAAATTTTTTTTTTCCTGCCTGGGATTATTTTAATCACTAAAAATGATTGTCTTTTTAATAATATTTGCTTTCCATTATGCACATTTGCAGCAAAGCCAAAAATTGTTTCTGGATCGCTCTGTGAAACCGCATGGAGGCAGGGCTCGGCGTATTCCCGTACCTGCTGAGGCTCAGGTGCAGCGGCCCGCATGGAGGCCGAGGCCAGCTCCCAGCGTCTGCGCAGTCCGACAGGTTTGAGGAGATCACCTTGGGGGAAGGGGAACTTGCTGAATTATATATACATGTATATGTGTATGTGTATATATATGTTTTGTTTTATCTATTTTTTAATATTTTTTATTGATTTTAGAGAGGAAGGGAGGAGAGAGAGATAGGAACATCAATGATGAGAGAGAATCATTGATTGGCTGCCTCCTGCAAGCCCCTTACTGGGGATCAAGCCTGAAACCTGGGCATGTGCCCCGACCAGGAATTGAACCATGACCTCCTGGTTCATAGGTCGATGCTCAACCCCTGGGCCACACTGGCCGGGCTACATCTATGTTTTAAACATTTATTTAAAAGCTTGTTGTTAAGACTGTTGTCTTAGAAGCAAGTGTGTATTTCTATCATCACCCCTCCTTTTGGTTCCTCCGTGGCCAGGACTGAGCTTTGTGCTGTGGTTGAAGGTGAAGCGTGCGGAATGTCTTGCCTGAGGTTTGGTTGCTTTCTCTCTGTGTCTGGAAAAGGGGTGGGCAAACTTTTTGACTCGAGGGCCACAATGGGTTCTTAAACTGGACCGGAGGGCCGGAACAAAAGCATGGATGGAGTGTTTGTGTGAACTAATATAAATTCAAAGTAAAGGAGCGGAGGGGAGAGCAAGAGAACCGGATAGAACAGCCGGATCCGGCCAGCGGGCCGTAGTTTGCCCAACGCTGGTCTGGAAGTTGCAGGCGGTCCTCGATGCTGATCGGGACTCAAGCCTGCGGGTCACCGTCACATCACCTTTCCTCTGAGACCGCCTGGGGGACGCCTCGTGGCGCTCACTGGGGAATGCGAGCTTTCTGGTTTACATCTGCATCAAGTCCCCAGCTCCCAGCTTCAGGCGGAACCGCTTCCTGGCCTTTGGGGGATCACGTGGCCAACACAGATCAAAGGGAGTCCGTGCCACCACACGGATCAGGTCTCGGTTGGTATGAGGACATGGACGGGGATCAAACATCGCAGCTGTCAGGACCAGGCACGGCCCGCTTTGCTTTGCTTGGCCCTTGAGACTGATGTGTAAGGAGGAGAGCTCGCCCCCCCGGGATGCCGTGCAAATAGCCTCCGTGACCCAGCAGCATTGCTTCACTCTGACGTAGCGGTGAATTTCTCTGTCTCTCTCCCCCGCCCTCCCTCCGGCCTGCACATGCCACAGATGAAGGACAGTGTGTTCCCGGAGCTTGCCACGGGTCTCGATTTGCTGCAGCTGCAGGAAGACCGAGGGAGGGGTGCCATGCGCCAGGCAGCGGGACGCCAGCCCTGAGGAGAGGAGGCAGGTTTTCAGGTTGTGTGCACAGAGCTGAAGGTCATTCCAGGACCGGCCACCAGCCCAGCCCGCGTTACAAGCCCGAGGAGTGTTGCTAGGCCCCAAGGGCAGAGTGACCCTGGGGAATATGTGCAGTCTGACCTGGAGGTTCGTGGAAGCTCCATTTATTTTTATTTTTTTTTAAATTGTTTGAAGTATTACAAATAGTCGTACATATGTCTCTTTTTTTCCCCCATTGACCTTCCCCCGGCCTCCCCTACCCCCCAGTACATGCCTTTACCTGCCCCCGCCCCCCAGTGTCTTGTATCCATTGGTTATGCTTATATGCATGCGTACAAGTCCTTCGGTTGATCTCTTACAGCCCCCCTCACCAACCTCCCCTGCCTTCCCGCTGTAGTTTGACAGTCTGTTCAATGCTTCTTTGCCTCTGTATCTATTTTTCCCCCCCATTTCATTCCTTTAAAAAATCTTGCCTCTGCAGACTAGAAATAAACATATAATAACAAAAAATGTTTGAGTCCCAATTTCAATGTCCAACAGTTCTGAGTCCCCGTTTCAATGTCAAACAGTTCCTTAAGTGTACATGTCAGCAATGATATCTGGATTGTGGGCACATGGTGGCAATGCAGGTCCGACCCTTTCTGGTTTGGTCCTAGGCAACCTGCTGCGACCCACAGCTGCTGAGTGCTAGCGTGGCAAGGTGTCGTCAGCGTCTCCCATCTCTGGACTGTTTCTCCTCTTGTCTTCGTGGTTGGAGCAGACCTGTCAATTCCTCTCTGTTGCAGGAATCCACATGGTCTTGGAGTTGTTTTCTGAAAAAGCTGTTGCTAAAGTGTTAACTAAAATTTCTATTGGTAGTTCATCTCATGGTAAATTTCCTGAACATGCAATGAAACTAAAGCAGTCATATTTTTGTGCCAAAAATTAAAATTTAAGGTTATCAAGACTGCATTACAAAATTTACAAAAGCCTCCATTAATCAAAAAAGGGGGGATAGTAGGGTAATATCATATAAGGAAAAATATCCTATAGGTAAATTACATCTAGAAAATTTTTACTTTACAAAATTAATTTTCATTTGTAATGCTAACAGCAAGACACCCATGAAAAACACACATGGTGTCTCAATAAGACAAAGGAAAATCGTTTGGGCAAAAATAAAAAGGATCCCAAATCAATTATATAGAAAAGATTCCTTTATTAACTTTTGGTCGAGAATATGTTTCTATATTTTGGAAGCTCCATTTACGTTGAGAACCGAAGAGAGGAGTCAGCCAGATGGCACCTGGGGAAGATGGGCGGGGAACTGCTTGCGGGAAAGCAGGAGGCGGAGGGGCCTGGTCTTTGTAAGGCGTTGAAAACACCCCGCACAGTGCCCACAGGGGGACCTGGAGGGCTGGGGAACTGTCCCCTAATGTCACCTCACACAGGTGGCCTCCCTCCGAGTTCACATTCGCTCACACTCGGAGGTTGTGATGGTTCTGAGGCAGACTTTGGACCTCCGCTTCTGAATGAGCCGTGTGTGTGTGTGTGTGTGTGTGTGTGTATGTGTGTGTGTGTGTGTGGTCACCTTTGTCTCGACCACTCACCGTTGGCCACGTTGCCGTTTGTGATGCAAAGGCAGTGTTTGTACAATTGTTTGACTATTTCTAGAGTTTTGGTCTTAACTTGTAAAAATGAGTGGGAAATATTAGAACCCAAATACTGATACCTGTGATAAAAAGTGTACATTTTAGAAAAATTCATAAAAATGGAGGAAAAATGAAATTTTTTTTTTTGGCAAATTAGCCCAAGGCTTCCATGAATTCGAAGCTTGTCAATTGTGTATTCATGTGTGAAAAGCAAAAAAATATGCAGAGGCATGCTTGAAATAAACCTGCAAAGAGTCGGACTATGTGTAAAGGTGAGATAATTAGAGACTTTTTAATGTGTATCTTCCTGGGAGTCCTCTCATCATGAGAAACGCACGCACACACACACACACACACACACACACACACACGCACGGATGTTTATTTTGTTGTTTTTTTAAAAATATATTTTATTGATATTTTTTTTACAGAGAAGAAGGGAGAGGGATAGAGAGTTAGAAACATCGATGAGAGAGAAACATCAATCAGCTGCCCCCTGCACACCCCCTACTGGGGATGTGCCCGCAACCAAGGTACGTGCCCTTGACCGGAATCAAACCTGGGACCTTTCAGTCCGCAGGCTTATGCTCTATCCACTGAGCCAAACCGGTTTCGGCCGGATGTTTATTTTGTATGAACGTAGAGGACTGTCTTTGTTTCCTGGGGTAGTTTGTTAAAGATGGTTAGAAATCACAGACTCAAAACTTAGTTGCTTTCCTTCCAGTTCTACCCTGTGCATTAGATGAGTCAACAGGATGACGCGAGAGTAGAAGCAGCCGTAGACATGTCTGCCCGCCGCGCCGAGCACATGGCAGATGTGCAAGGAACTCTTCAGATGAGCAAAATCTAGACCTTGCTGTTAGGATGCGGAGCAGCTCTTAGTAACGGCAAATGATGCGGAGCTCAATAACAGTTTGGATAAACGGAACTAGGTTGACAGCAGACTATGACAAACCATGGGGGTGGGGGGAGGGCGGGGGGACTCAGGAGAAAGAAGAATGGGATGTTTCATTCTGCTGAATTATAAATTCTTAAGATATATTGAGGCAAATTCCGTAAAGAAATCTTGTCATGTAGGTACTCAAGAGCGCTAGAGGAATTTTGTGCTTTGGTTACATGTTCGACGGTCCATGGAAGGCTTAAAGGCCTTCACGCTCAAGGGCGCCACTGACATCAACAGTTCTTAGCGACTGGCTGGTCCACATGCCCAGCCTACATTATACCTTCCTGAGGTTGTTTCAGTTTAAGCCGATCTGTGGCTTGATCCTCTACAGGCTACACTGTTTGCATTAAGAGGATTCCAGAATCTTGGGTAATTTAAAAGTCCTTCTGCAGCTGAAGAATCAGCAAGTGGAATGTGATTCTAGGTTATCAAGCTGTTAGTTCATAATTAATAAGCTGAAATATGCAAAAGGAAAAGTACCTTCCCTGTCTTCCATCTAAAATTCATTAGAGACTTTTCCAATTCCCACCCTCTCGTGAGGTCTGCTGCTAATTTATTTACAGCTTGGCCTTCTCTTCTCTTCATTGACTGAAAATATTGAAGCCTCTGTCATTAATTTGGTTTTGATTCCATCAAAACACAGTGTAGTTTAAAGGGACCTTTAATTTTCCATAACTGAAGCTTGCAAGAAACACTGTGGGGCCTTTTCCTTAGCTAATTTTGACTGACTCTGACTTGCTCCTCTGCCTCACAGCCATCTGTCAGTCTTTGACATCCCCAGGTTTCTTGCCTTTTCTAAGGGTTGTGGAGTGTAAGATATTGACCACAGTCCTGGAGGTGTTTACTCCGAGCGATTTCCCAGAGAGACTCTAAAAGCCGGTGTGTGCTCTGCTGCGATCTGGGCAGCTCCGCAGCTGAGAGAGTCCCACCCGTGTGAGCACTGATGAGGGCGTTGCATGGCCTGCTTGTGGGAATGTGTTGGCTCTTGACTATGTGCTCTTTGTGTTTCTCCGGCATTGCCTGTTGGGATGTCACACAGACATTTAACTGGCAACCTTGTTCTTTTCTTCAGACCCAGAGCTTTTCCTGCTCCACAAACAACACGTTCCCTCTGGTCACACATTCATCAGCTGCGGAGAGCGGTTTAAAGAGTGTGCTGATTGGGACACTGTTCAGTGGAGGGTCCTCCAGACCATTGCTGACTCGCTCTAATGTGAACCGATGAGCACATCAAAGAGCAGCAAGTCTGTTGATCTTAATTTCCGAAATCAGAGAGCTCAGGTTTGCTTAGAGCCGTGGTCGGCAAAGTGCGGCTCGCGAGCCACATGCGGCTCTTTGGCCCCTTGAGTGTGGCTCTTCCACAAAATACCACGGCCTGGGCGAGTCTATGTTGAAGAAGTGGTGTTAGAAGAAGTTTAAGTTTAAAAAATGTGGCTCTCCAAAGAAATGTCAATCGTTGTCCTGTTGATATTGGGCTCTGTTGACGAAGGAGTTTGCCGACCACTGGCTTAGAGCAACCAAACTCAGACATCCCACACATCTCAGCAGTAGACAGAAGAGCCTGACAACTGGGAGTGTTTCTCAGTCATTCATCGGGGTTGATCGAGGCCACAGTAGGGTAAGCTTTTAAGAATGCAAAAATTCTTTAATGTCTTCATTTGTTTGCTCATTCATTTCAAAAGTGTTTACGTAGCCCCAGTGAGGGGCCTGGTACTGATGTAGGCGCCGCAGTCAGTGTTTTCTCCCCTGGGAGTACAGGGTCTGTTGGGGACCCAGTTTCTCGCAGCAGTGACAATAACTGGTCCCCAAGGCTGTGAGGGAGGAACACTTAGGTGCTGGGAGAGAAAGGAGCTGCCCTAATTTTTCCTTGGGGCTCCTGGGGTGGTGTGAGCATGGTTTTTTTCAGGGGTTATAGTAGGCACAGGGAAGGCTGGTATGTAATGTGGTGGTATTTGTGTTGAGCCTTTAAGAGTAGGTGTTTAGCAGATGGAGACGATTCTTTAAATATTTAACAGTATTTCCAAAGGCCCAGACAATGGTAGAGATTTGAAGACCCCCTCAGAACAGTGTATTTCCAATAAGAAAGGACTTTCCCCCCTTGGTCGTCTGTGGTTGTTCAATCATTCCTATTCGTATTACTGCTTGGTTTCCACCTTGCAAAACTTGGAGCCATATTTTATCTATTTTAAAATGCACGTCAGTGGGAAAGTAAGAGGCAATGCCAGTTTTCATTTAACTCAACTTTTCAAGAATCCATTTAATTTGTAAGTTGAGATTGGTTTCTATCACATCTCGTTAAGGATGTAGACATAACTTTTCTTTGTGGTTCATTCTAGATATTCTTAAAATGGAAATCATGTGACGTTGACATGGTTTTTCTATCTCGATGGCCATTGGTTGCCCGTGAGTGCGTGGACTTGGTGTGGTTGGGCATGGACGTGCTGAGTTACCAGCCCTCTCATTCCTGAATTCTGGATAGCAGGCGGAGTTTGAAAGTGCAAATTGGATCCTTGTCAGCTGGCAAGAGAGGCATGAAGAGAATTTTTTTCCCTTTGGGATTTGATAACTGTTAATTCTTCATGAACTTGGCTTCTGCCAAACATATATTGTACTTCTCTCTGATAGGAAATTCATATTGTTAAACTCTATGTGAACTCAAGGTATTAATGTAGAGTGCTTACTAGCAAAAATGAGTTGCAAATGTCAGATAAAATTAAATAACAGGGCTTAATAAAATAAGCTTGTTTCCGAAAATCTGTTTTTCATATTTGTGAAAGAATGATCTGTCTTGTTATTTAAACCCAGATATTGCCAGGACAGGGAAAAGAGACGCTCTTTTATCAATTATCAAGGGAACCATTGATTTCACAAAGGCAATTAAAGTATTTCTGGAGGAACAAGTAAATATTAGTTTTAGAAACATTTAAAAAAAGAGTCTGGGTGACTAGGATGAGAGCACTAAATAAAAATAAAGACACTCTATTCATTAGCTCAGGCACACTGAGCAGCTGGGCATGCTTGCAGATCCTTGGTCCTCAACATTGTTAATTTAACTGACTCAGCTATGGACAGCTAGCTTTCTGTTAGGCATAGGTGCAAAACAGATGGACTTCATGGCCACTGGGCAAATGTCTGATGGTTTGACTAGCCATTTTGTGAGCAGGAAGAGCACCATAAAAGAAACAAGTCTGAAAACGAGGTGCCATCTAGGGGCGCCACTGAGGAGTTCCCTTTGTTCATTGTGGTCCCTGTTGGAATTAGGTGTGAACAACCTCCCCCTTATCTATATATATATAAAAGTCTAAGCGACCGTCTGACCATCTGACTGGTCGGTAGGTATGATGCGCATTGACCATCGGGGGCAGACGCTCAATGCAGGAACTGCCGAGCTGTGGTGACTTGGCAGCGGCGGTTCTTGGGTGATGCACCCTAGAACCCAAGAGGAGGGAGCCTGATTCTGGGGTGCATCACCTGAGAACTGCCCTCTTGCAATCCAGGATCCCTCAGGGGATGTTGGAGAGCCGGTTTTGGCCGATCCCCACAGGCCAGGCCGAGGGACCATCTGCAGGAGGGACCCCGCTCAGGCCAGGCCGAGGGACCCCATCTGCAGGAGGGACCCCGCTCACTCCGCAGATGTCCTTTGAGCCGAGGCTCAGCTCCAGGTGCAGCAGGCGGGGAGGGACCGCGGGAGGTTGGCTCCAGGGTGTGTCTGGCCCGTCTTGCCCAGTCCCTCCCCACCTTCTAATTAATTTCCTTTTAATGTGCATGAATCCGTGCACCGGGCCACTGGTTTAGCTATATGGTCCCTTCTCTGACTCAATGGCTGCCTCTTCCTGAGTCTGAGTTGGCGAGGCCAGGGAGAGTTGTGGCGGGTGCAGGGGATGCTGGGAAGCCCTCCACTCATGCAAAGTGCTGCTTGGCTGCCTGTCTCTCTCAGGCAAACCAGCTCCCTTGTCCTGGCGTCCTGTGAGAGCACGCCGTCGCTCGCCCGGTTTGGGGGATTGGAGCTCCGGATCTCCCACCAGGTGGATGACTAAGTAACATGACCTGTCACAGCAGGAGGGGTAAACTGACTCTCACGTCTCTCCCATGAGGGATTCTAAGCAGCGGGGAAAACATACAGAGCAAAGGGGTTAACTCTGGATGCCACCCACCAATTCACATTTTTCATGAATGCCCACGGCCAGCAGTTCTCGGGAATCTCCTGAATGACAACCCGTTGCCAGCACCCCCAGCATCTCTGCGGTCCTGGACAGCGACTCCCTCCTCACGGAGCGAAGAGGTGTCGTGAGCAGGAAGGGTCTCAGAGCGCACCTGTCAGCCCTGAAGCAGGGAGCCCAGACCTGGCCAGAGTCCCGGGCACCCTCCTGTTCGCAGATCCTCTGCCCTCAGGACCGATGGTCGGCATCTTCCTTTCTAACTGAGAACGGGCGAGACGGCCATAGAGGTGTTCAGGTTTCCTCATTCCGCCTCCGCGCGCCCGCGGGGTCTCTGCTCAGGGGGTGGAAGGGCCCTCGGCCCCGTGCGGCTGACAGCTCCTCCCCGCTGGCATCTGCCCTGCCTTGGTGGGGTGCCCTCCCCTCCAGCCACCAGACCGACAGCCGGGCCGTGGCTACCTCCCTCTTCTCTAGTCTCCGAGCCCCAGGCTTGGTGACCCCTCCTGTGGGGAGGGGTTTGATTATGTCGTTGCTGCTCACCCTGCTTCCCTCCTCTCTGCCTTTCCATGTCTATCGGCTCCCGGACGTCCCTCTTCACGGGGGTTTCTTTGATGTTCCTTTAAGGTTTTTCATTTTTTAAAATAGATTTTTATTGATTTCAGAGAGGAAGGGAGAGGGAGAGAGAGACAGAAACATCAATGATGAGGGAGAATCATTGATTGGCTGCCTCCTGCACGCCCCCTACTGGGGATCGAGCCCACAACCCGGGGGTATGTACCTTTGACTGGAAGCAAACTGTGACCTCCTGGTTCATGGGTCCATGCTCAACCACGGAGCCACGCTGGCTGCGCATAAGGTTTCCTTCTAGATTACATTTTTCTTTTCACCTATCGTGGGAAGTGGAATTGAGTGGACAGGCTCCCGCAGACTTCTGGGGTTTTCCATGTTAGTGAGGTGCTCAGGCCAGAAACCCAGGAATTCCGTTGACCTGCCATGTCCTCGCCCCCGCAGCTCCCGCCTCCGCCCCGCCCTGCGGGAGCCACATCCGTCCATTACCTGGTCCTCTCCACCCCGCTCCTGCCGGCTCTTACGGCTCCACTCGGGGCCTCCCCTCCAGGCCTCCTCCCTCTGCGGCCACAGCGCTCCTGTCCCATGCTCTCCTGCATCCCGCTGCCCAGCGGCCTTACACACCCCACCCGCATCCCTCTCATAACCACTCAGTGGCTCCCCACTTCCTTAGCATCAGCAATGAGCGGCCTGCACGGTCCCAACGCCTCATCTGGCCCTCGCCGACCTCTTCTGCGTCTTCTCCCGTCGCTGTCTCCAAGTCCCCTCCTCGTCATTCCTCAGTTCCCGGAAAACCCCCCTCCCACTCTCGCCCGGGTTGGTATTGTTAGCTCTGCGGGGTTTCTCTTCTCTTGGCCACGTGGACACCCACGCATCCTTCCTGTCTCAGCACGACTCCCTCCCTGGGCCATGTGGGCCCCCACACCGCACCCCAAGGCACCCACACTTCCCTGGAGCCTCCCAGAGCAGGGTGCACGTGTTCCATAACTTGTCATCACTTCCACCACCTCTCCCTTTAGGGCATCGGTTCCACGGGCAAGTGACGGGTTTATTTCGCTGCTCATTGTCCGCTCCAGGCTGCTAGGAAGACGAGTGCCTCCATGCACAGCGTTGACCGGCTGATCTTTCCAACTGGGCTCTTTGCTCCTCTGAAGCCAGTGCCCCCGACTGTGCTAAGAAAACCCCCCCTTGCCACACAGCCCCGTTCATGTGCCCAGGTCAAACCCTCGCTCCTCGCCAGGCCTTCGGATACTGCCCGGGGCGACCGAGACACCCCCTAGCTCCCCACAAGCCGTCTAGCGTTGGCGTTCCAACGGTTTCCTCTGACTCGGGTGTTTCCTCTGTGGCGTGTCTGAGCCCAGGCCGGCAGGAGGATTTCTCGTCTGTTTTCTGTACCAGATAACACCGTATTCGTCTTGGACAAACGGGGAAAGGTTCTAGCCAAATCCATCATCCTGGGAGCGGTGCCCAGGGTTTCCATCATGTGGGAGAAGCCGAGATAGATCGGCGACTCCGACTTTACTTGGGAGCTGCGGGCTCCCACAGTGACAGCCGAGCCGGCAGACGGAAGAGCGGGGCTGCCACTCCTCTCCCCCGGGAAGATGCCCAGGCAGCTCCGTGTTCTCCAGACAATAGACAGGAAATCCCACAGGGAAAGGCCTTGCTCCCCCCGCCCCCCCATGTTAGCTCAAGCCCCAAAGGTCGGAGGCATCCTTATCCCTTTCTCTCTCTCAGCACCTCCATCAGACTCAGCGATCCTACTGCCTTTGCCTCCCAGCCACGGCCGCACTGCGTGTCTCCTGTTTCTTTATTTTTATTGTTATTGATGTCAGAGAGGAAGGGAGAGGGAGCGAGAGATAGAAACATCAGTGATGAGACAGAGTCATTGATGGGCTGCCTCCTGCACGCCCCCCACTGGGGAATCCAGCCCCCAACCCGGGCATGTGCCCTGACTGGGAATTGAACGGTGACCTCCTGGTTCATAGGCTGACGCTCAACCACTGAGCCACGCTGGCAGGGTCCCCTCTATTTCTACCCCCATGCCACCGTCTCCTCTCTTTCCCGTAGCTTGTGACCACCACTCTTGCCCCCCAAAATTCTCTCTCTGCACAGCTGCTGAAGTGATCCTTCAAATTTGGGTTATATCACTCCATTGCTTAAAACCTCCCAAAACAAAACAAAAAGGCCTCCCAGTAATTTCTGACAAGTTAAGAAAACAATCTGAGTTTCTTGCCCCGACTGACAAGGCCCATGCCCCTCCGAGGGGAGAGACTGATGGGCCGCCGCTTTCCGAAGCAGCGGCTCCCACTGCATCGCCCCCTCCTCGGGTTTCGCTCTGCCTCTGAGGCCCAGTGCTCCCTGGCACCTGCTTTCCCGCTCCCCACCGAGGCCCGTCCTCTGCGCAGGGACTGGGGCTCCTGTTGCACGGGTCGCATCGACAGCGGTGGCTGCTGCAACGCCGGTGCTCAGCGGGGGCTTATGGAACGGACGAGTGAAAAAGCGAACAGGCAGGACCCCTCCTCGGGACAATGTCACGGTCAGAAGCGGCCGGCGGCGCTCGCGGTCCCAGCCGTGGGCAAACTACGGCCCGCGGGCCGGATCCGGCTGTTCTATCCGGTTCTCTAGCTCTCCCCTCTGCTCCTTTACTTTGAATTTATATTAGTTCACACAAACACTCCATCCATGCTTTTGGTCCGGCCCTCCCGTCCAGTTTCAGAACCCATTGTGGTCCTCGAGTCAAAAAGTTTGCCCACCCCTGGTCTAGCCACTGCCGTGGGGAGCATGTTGCTCTGGTGTCTGCCGCGATGCTTGGAGAACCAGCGATGGAGGCCTCGCAGGTCCTTCCACGGAGCCTGTGGGGGATGGTGAGCCGAGGCCTCCTGGCGGTGCCTGCTGGCGGGTACCTGCTGGGCACAGGGCGCTCCCGTTCTGTGGAGCTGCTGACTGGAGCTGTGTGTCCCTCCACGGATGCTCCGCCCTCATTAGCAGCCTCTAAACTTGCCCTGCTCCTCCAGGCTGGCTCTGCCGTCCACGGTGGGGGCATTTACCGAGACGTTTGCAGAGATGAGTCACGCTTGTTGTAATGTGCATATTGAAAGCGTTTGGGAGAAAAGCTGACTGAGAATAATGCAGAGTACGTTTCTTTGTAGACAGAACCACTGGGCGTCTATGCGGTGTCTTGGAAACATTTTTATTTTTACTTTTCCCCCATGAATGGTGTCGGTGGTCCAGTTTCAGAACCAACTCCTCAAGCCCCTGCTTTGAATTGCCTCTCTTGGGCATCGGGAGACGGCGGGGTCCCTTTCGGCCTGGGGTCCTCCTTCTTCAGAACGGAGCCATCTCAGAGCAAGGCCCATGGGGATGGGCGTTCGTGTGGGGGGCCCCTCTGAGGATAACCTGGGCCATGTGGTCAGAGGGTCTTCACTCCGCATCCACCCCAACTGCCGATTTCCCTTGCAAGTACCTGGGGCTGGGCCCACGCATCCTTTGGACACGCTCTTGCCATATCCCAAGACTTCCATGGGCGCCTTCAGACAGAATTGGAGGACGGGGTGGGCCAGCGGGGCAGCCGCCCTGGGCACCAAACTGTAACAGTGGGTGGAAACCTCTATGTGAATGGTGACCAGTTAACCCAGGTTTCCCTACACTGCAACTCACAGAACCAAGGAAGTCCCAACTTGGTTCACCAAAGACAGCGCCCTCTAGTGGAGATAAAGCCACTCCTCACTTGCCCAGACCTGGATCTGTGGAGTGTTATTGCCATAGCAACTTGAAGTCTTAGATGCTGAAGCTCTCCACTCATACCATGCGTTCTGCAGTGCCATTACCGAGGACAGCAGCTCGATTTGCCCTGTACCTTTAAAACCCTTCACCATGTCTCCCGACCGTCTGTCTGGTTAGTAAGATGGAAAAACGGGAGGCGTCTGGCCATCATTTCTTTTGCAACACAGATGCTGCTTTGGGTTGGGAGCGTAAACTGGAAAGTGAACTGGTTTCTGTACATGTGTTTTTATTAATCTAAATAAATCTTGTCCCCACTGAAAAAAATGTAGAACAAACCCCTTAAGGGGCGATCCCAAACCCCAGCCAGCCCGAGGGGGCCAGAGTGCCGAGTCCAGGAGACCAGGCCCACGTGAGCTGGGTGTGGGGTCCTGGGCGAATAACGTTCTCACATCGGTCCTTAGTTTCTTCATCCATAAGATGCCAGAATGAAATGAGATGCCGCTGAGGTCCCTCCCAGCTTGACAGCCTGTGGGAGCTGTGCTGTGCAGGCAGCTGTGTCTGGTCCTGAGTGAGTAAGGGACTTAGAATGCCCCTCAGTCCCAGGGACTCAGCCCTCACCAATGGAAGATTGAAACTCAATTGCTCTTTTTCTCTTGTTGTTAATCCTCACCAGAGGATATTTTCCCATTGATTCTTAGAGAGAGTGGAAGGAGGAGGGAGAGACAGAGAGAGACATTGATGTGAGAGAGACACATCGATTGGTTGCCTTCTGCACACACCCCCGACCTGGGCCCGGGAACCTGCAGCTAAGGTACGTGCCCTTGACCGGAATCGAACCCGGGACCCTTTAGTCTGTGGGCCGATGCTCTATCCACTGAGCCAAACCGGCCAGGGCAAACTTGATTGTTCTTGACCATTTCCCCCACTTGACTTGTCAAAATGCCTCCCCGCTCTCAAACAAGAAGGTGGGTGCTAACTCCAGACTTGGTGCGTGGTGCTAACGGACAGGTGATTATCCGAGTCCTCGGGGCTGGCCGGCTTCCCTGTGCTGCAGGAGAGCCGCTGGTCGGCATGAGGTGAGTGCCCTGTGCGCCCAGCCACCTGTGGACGCGCACCTCGCCGTGCGCACCCGCCCCTGGGACTCACGGCTTCAGGTCCGAGGTCCACGTGGGACTCCTACTTGTCTGTTGGTTTTTATCTGTGACACCTTAGTGCACGTGGCTCGTCTCTCCCGGTTGTCAGGCATGGACGTGACGTCCCAGAGTGGCCCTGTCCCTCCGAGGTGCTCCCAGGCCTTGCGGCCTCTCCCTGGGAATTTTGCACCCGCCAGTCCTCTCTGTGTGCATGAGTTCCCCACGGCCGCTGTAACCAGGGGTCACAGCCTCAGGGCCCAAGCAGCATGCGTTTGCTGTCTCCTCGTTCTGGAGGTTACAGTCCAACCCAAGGCCCACCGGGCTGCCATCAGGGGCCGCCGGCCGCCGTTCCCTCCCGAGGCCCTGCTGCCTTGCCTTCTCCAGCTCCTGTGGCCCCCACGCTCCTTGGCTCCCGGTCCCATTCTCCACCGCGGAGCCCGCAATGTTGCGCCTCTCAGATCCTCCCCACAGTCACAGCCAGCATCTCCCCAGGATTCCACACAACTGCCATCAGAGATGCTCTGTTCAGAGGCCCCTGCCCGCAGCGAGACGTCCGCACAACCCAGAGAGGAGGATGAGGGACGGACGGACGCGGCCAGCCTGCGTCGTGGGGAGTCTGGGAGCGGGAAGTCGCACGGCTGGGGCATCCCCTGCTCTTCCTCCTCGGAAAGGCAGCCGTGCCTCCCAGGCGTTTGGGAGGCTGTGTTAACACGGCTGCGCGCCTGGCTCTCCGTGGGCATGTCTACATTAGCTGCTAAGTAGGTGACAACGTTTCCTTGGTGGAAAGAGCATTAGGTAATGATGCTTTTAGGTAGTGATATTTCCTATGCACTCATCAGCCACGCCGTCCCTGTCAAGACGTGGCCGCCAATTAGCTCATGTTCCGGGGGTTGGGGTGGGGGGGGGTGGGGAGGGCACAGGCACCCCTCGCCAGCCACCTCGTGTTGACTTTAAGCTCCTGAAACTGCTCTTTGTGCTGCGGGGGACTATTAACCACATTTGACATAAAGAATGTTTTCCATGTTCTGCTAAGGAAATCCTCTGTCAAGGTAAACAGCCCTTCCCCTCCGCGCCGCCGGCCTCGCCAGGAAGGTCTCAATGCGTCCTCTGTGGCTGGTCCCCCAGCGGCTCACACGGGAGCTGACACGCTGCACCCCCCCGCCCCCCGCCCGGGGAGCTCCCTGCCGCTGCGAGGCCGCAGCCACGGACAGCGACGCTAGGCCTGTTGGTCCGGCCCCAGGTTCCTTGTAGGCATTTTGTCACCAGAGAAATGTCCCTTCTCCTCCCCTCCTCTTCTGTCACTTTCCATGCAACTGATTGAACAAACAGGCTTCTCTCTTAATCTTTTGTGAATATATTTGTGAATATATTTTTCTACTTCATCCTTCATCGCCTCCATGTTTCTGTTCAAACCGCTTTACGAAGTCCTGGGTTTTCCAATGAGCTAAAACCGACACTCACTCCTTCCCACGATCCTGGCTGACGTCTGGAGAGGACGCTGATGAAAACCGGCTCCTCGGCCCACACAGAGATTTTTGTTACAGCAAAGCGGTGTTGCTCCCCAGGTGTGGATGGGGTTCTCTGGGTGTGAATGGGGTTCTCTGGGTGAGAATGGGGGTTCCGTGGGTGTGGATGGGGGTTCCGTGGGTGTGGATGGGGTTCCGTGGGTGCGAATGGGGGCTCCCTGGGTGCGGATGGGGGTTCCCTGGGTTCAGATGGGGTTCCCTGGGTGCAGATGGGGGTTCCCTGGGTTCAGATGGGGTTCCCTGGGTGCGGATGGGGGTTCCCTGGGTGTGGATGGGGTTCCCTGGGTGCGGAAGGGTTCCCTGGGTGTGAATGGGGTTCCCTGGGTGAGAATGGGGGTTCCCTGGGTGTGGATGGGGTTCCCTGGGTGAGAATGGGGTTCTCTGGGTGTGAATGGGGTTCCCTGGGTGAGAATGGGGGTTCCCTGGGTGTGGATGGGGTTCTGTGGGTGAGAATGGGGTTCTCTGGGTGTGGATGGGGTTCCATGGGTGCGAATGGGGGTTCCCTGGGTGCGGATGGGGGTTCCCTGGGTTCAGATGGGGTTCCCTGGGTGAGAATGGGGGTTCCCTGGGTTCAGATGGGGTTCCCTGGGTGAGAATGGGGGTTCCCTGGGTTCAGATGGGGTTCCCTGGGTGCGGATGGGGGTTCCCTGGGTGTGGATGGGGGTTCCCTGGGTGTGGAAGGGTTCCCTGGGTGCAGATGGGGTTCCCTGGGTGTGGATGGGGTTCCCTGGGTACGGAAGGGTTCCCTGGGTGTGGATGGGGTTCCCTCGGTGCAGATGGGGGTTCCCTGGGTGCAGATGGGGTTCCCTGGGTGTGGATGGGGTTCCCTGAGTGCAGATGGGGTTCCCTGGGTGTGGATGGGGTTCCCTGGGTGTGAATGGGGTTCCCTGGGTGAGAATGGGGGTTCCCTGGGTGTGGATGGGGGTTCTGTGGGTGTGGATGGGGTTCTCTGGGTGTGGATGGGGTTCCGTGGGTGCGAATGGGGGTTCCCTGGGTGCGGATGGGGGTTCCCTGGGTTCAGATGGGGTTCCCTCGGTGCAGATGGGGGTTCCCTGGGTTTGGATGGGGTTCCCTGGGTGCGGATGGGGGTTCCCTGGGTGCAGATGGGGTTCCCTGGGTGCAGATGGGGGTTCCCTGGGTGCAGATGGGGTTCCCTGGGTGCGGATGGGGGTTCCCTGGGTGCGGATGGGGGTTCCCTGGGTTCGGATGGGGTTCCCTGGGTGCGGATGGGGGTTCCCGTGTTGCTGCTGGTTGATGGGCAGGAACTCCACACGCAGGTGGTGCCTTAACCAACATGGGGGATGGTCCAGGGCTCACTGCAGGTCTGAGTCCCGTCCTCATCCCAGTCTTTCTCTGCCCCACCTTCTGCGACTCCTTTCATCCCTCCAGTGGCCGTGACGTTGGTGTTGCTTCGAAGCACGCGATGTAAGAGTCGGGTGGGTAGGGGCGGGGTACACAGGGTTTCCGTGGGCTCCACGCCCTGAAGAGGGGCCCTCCGCAGCGTCTGGGGAAGGAGGCTCTGCTGGCCTCGCCCACACAAAGCTTCTCCGGGTCGTGGACTCTCGAATGGGGATTGGACCTGAGTGCGGGGGTGGCTGTGGGAAGTGACCTTGTTCAACGGGAAGGGAGTCTGACGCCTTCGGGACTACATCTCCCAGCGTCCTTTGCAGTTGGGTGTGGTGATCAGAGTCCCTGCAGGCCACTGGGACTTGGGAAGTGAGAGCCATTCTTGCAGTGGCCCTGATGTGCCCTAGTAGAAACCTCTCGAACGGCCACCATCGCGCTCTCAGTGAGAACCTTTTATCTGTTGGGGTCCGTGACGCACAGCTCGGGGGGGAGCCTCGAGGCGGGCAGGCTGGGTCTGCTCTCCACTCTGCCACGTCCTCATCGGATCTGCTGAGACCCATTTTTGTTTACGTAACACTCAGGAAAGCACGGGTTCTCTTACTGTGCTGAGCTGCCCCCCGTTGCACCTGAATGGAAGTTGCAGGAGGAGGAAACAGGAAACTTTCCTTGAGTTTTCCTTGGTGTAACTTCCGGGGAAATGGGCGCAGAATGTCAACACTGGAAGAGCAGAAGCGTCACTACCATCTGTCCCCTCAACACATACCCTTCCCCCTCCAACGCACATTCACAAAGGACTTGCTCTGTGACCGGGCCGGTGCTGCGCGGATGAGCGTTAAGCCTGGAGGCATCGTCCTTCCACACCAGTGTGTTCTCCCAGTTACCCCTGTCCTTGAATGCTTGGCACGCAGTAGGTGCCTAATACATATTTGTTGGAAGACTGGGTGGTGGGTGGGTGGGGTGCATGTGGCACACACCTGATAAAATGGCTATTATCAAAAAGACAGGCCCTGGACAGGTAGCTGAGGTGGTCAGAGCGTTAATATGCTAAGGTTGGCGGTTCCATCCCCAGTCAGGGCACATACAAGAAGCAACCAATGACTGCATAAGTACGTAGAACAATAAATCCTCTCCCTCCTGCACCTTGCATACTCAATGGAAAGTTCTGCTGGCTGATACTGTTTGATGTTATGGTCCCTTTTAGACGACTACTTGGCAGGAGTTTGACTGACAGGTGCAGACACTGCTAACTGTGCTCATATAGTCATTCCCCCTTCCTTCCTCTCAGCAATAGAAACTCCGTTGGTTTAGGCCAGTGGTCGGCAGACTCCTTAGTCAACAGAGCCAAATACCAACAGGACAACGATGGAAATTTCTTTGGAGAGCCAAATTTTTTAAACTCAAACTTCTTCTAACGCCACTTCTTCAAAATAGACTCGCCCAGGCCGTGGTATTTTGTGGAAGAGCCACACTCAAGGGACCAAAGAGCCGCATGCGGCTTGCGAGCCGCAGTTTGCCGACCACTGGTTTAGGGGCAATGGCTGCTCAGCTAGGGACTACATCTCCCAGCATCCTTTGCAGTTGGGTGTGGTGATCAGCGTCCCTGCAGGCCACTGGGACTTGGGAAGCGAGAACCATTCTTGCCGTGGCCCTGATGTGCCCTAGTAGAAACCTCTCGAACGGCCACCATCGCGCTCTCGTTGAGAACCTTTTATCCGTTGGGCTCGCTGTGGAGCTCACTGAGCCCTTGGCCACGTTGGCCACCCCAGCACTGAGCGGCGTCCGTGCTTCTGCCACAGTGGAGGCCCCCCACATATGTTTGCTAAACCAATGAAGGAATTAGGGAGCACCCCGCACTATATCAGATTTCCCTTGTGGATGAAGGTCAACCTCAAAGCGATGCGAGGGTCACAGGAAGCATCTCGTTCGCTTTTGCTGGTCACTCAGGAGTTGACATGAATGGGTGGTGTGCCCACGGTAAGCCCTCCACGCAGCCCTCCCCCCCCCCCCCCCCCGGTGCACATTACAGAGCGCACCCATGCCTCCAAGTTCCCACCACCCACAGAACGCCCAGCATCCGGCCAACAACGAGACCTTCATCTCCAGCATGGTTAAGCGCGCTCCTGCGTCATCAGGCCAATGGTGAAGTGCCAGTTTCAGAGGGTTCGGTGGCTACTTGGCAGGAAATTAAGGGGGCGGGTCATCCTGTTCCTTTAAGCAGCATTGGTGGGTGAGCGACGGGAGGAGGGACTTGCCTTGTGGAATTGTCGTGACAATAACGGCTGTCTCAGAGCCTCTCTGGGTAATGTGGCGTCACTGAGCCCCGCTAGACACTGCCAGTGGCCACCGCTACCATCGCCCACTTTCTGAACCCCTCGATTTCCCTGACGCGGGAATCCCAGGCCAGTTTCGCTTGGGCTCTGGACACTGTCTCAGATTCCCTCTCTCCGTTGCTATCTGCAGGGCGGGGCATACACAGCGGGCAGGCCGCTAAGGAGGCCCATGTGCTTCAGTGTCACCAGGAGCCGTGGTCACTGAGCACGGTGCGAATAGCTTCTTTTTGTTTCCCTCTTGTGCTTTTCTATAAACAGCCCAGTGGCTCAGGGGCTGCGCGGCGACCTGTGAACCAGGAGGTCACAGTTCTTTCTGCTCCTGGTCCGGGCACAGGCCCGGGTCGTGGGCTCCCTCCCCAGGAGGGGACATGTAGGAGGAGGTCACAGTTCTTTCTGCTCCTGGTCCGGGCACATGCCCGGGTGTGGGCTCCCTCCCCAGTAGGGGACATGCAGGAGGAGGTCACAGTTCTTTCTGCTCCTGGTCGGGGCACATGCCCAGGTTGTGGGCTCCCTCCCCAGGAGGGGACGTGCAGGAGGAGGTCACAGTTCTTTCTGCTCCTGGTCGGGGCACAGGCCCGGGTCGTGGGCTCCCTCCCCAGGAGGGGACGTGCAGGAGGAGGTCACAGTTCTTTCTGCTCCTGGTCGGGGCACATGCCCAGGTTGTGGGCTCCCTCCCCAGTAGGGGACGTGCAGGAGGAGGTCACAGTTCTTTCTGCTCCTGGTCGGGGCACATGCCCAGGTTGTGGGCTCCCTCCCCAGGAGGGGACGTGCAGGAGGAGGTCACAGTTCTTTCTGCTCCTGGTCGGGGCACAGGCCCGGGTCGTGGGCTCCCTCCCCAGTAGGGGACGTGCAGGAGGAGGTCACAGTTCTTTCTGCTCCTGGTCAGGGCACATGCCCAGGTTGTGGGCTCCCTCCCCAGTAGGGGACGTGCAGGAGGAGGTCAGAGGTCACAGTTCTTTCTGCTCCTGGTCGGGGCACAGGCCCGGGTCGTGGGCTCCCTCCCCAGTAGGGGACGTGCAGGAGGAGGTCACAGTTCTGCTCCTGGTCGGGGCACAGGCCCGGGTCGTGGGCTCCCTCCCCAGGAGGGGACGTGCAGGAGGAGGTCAGAGATCACAGTTCTTTCTGCTCCTGGTCGGGGCACAGGCCCGGGTCGTGGGCTCCCTCCCCAGTAGGGGACATGTAGGAGGAGGTCACAGTTCTTTCTGCTCCTGGTCGGGGCACAGGCCCAGGTTGTGGGCTCCCTCCCCAGTAGGGGACGTGCAGGAGGAGGTCAGAGGTCACAGTTCTTTCTGCTCCTGGTCAGGGCACAGGCCCGGGTCGTGGGCTCCCTCCCCAGTAGGGGACATGCAGGAGGAGGTCACAGTTCTGCTCCTGGTCGGGGCACAGGCCCGGGTTGTGGGCTCCCTCCCCAGTAGGGGACATGCAGGAGGAGGTCACAGTTCTTTCTGCTCCTGGTCAGGGCACATGCCCGGGTCGTGGGCTCCCTCCCCAGTAGGGGACGTGCAGGAGGCAGCCGATCAAGCTTCCCTCTCATCATTGAGGTTTCTCTCTCTCGCTCCCTCTCCCTTGCTCGCTGAAATCCATACAATTATATTTTAAACAGCAAAGCACATGGATTCAATTTTGCCAACAAACTTGTAAAATCAGAAAATACAAGGACCTTTCACAGTTGGCAGTGGAATGGTCAGGGGCCACGGAGAGGTTTGTAACTACTGAAGCAGGTTGGCCAGGTGACAGATGAGGTTTCTCCTCCTTCCAAACCGTTAAAGAGGCTTCATACGCGCTCCACTCCCCGCCCCCCCTCGGGCGGCGAGCTCCCCATTCATCACCTTTATGCCGTCTTCCATTCAGGCCGCGGGTGTATCCGCGGGTCCTAATCAGCCACTTTCCTGAGGAAATTGGCCAGATCCCGGCTGGAGGGGGAGATGAGTCCCCACAGCCCGCTATTCAGACAAATCTCTTTTCAAGTGCCCTGAGAGCTTTTTTTCATACCCGGCGAAGACAGCCCCACAGGAAACAATAATAGTTTAATCTCCTGAAAAATTTCCTGCCTGCGCTGCCGCGCTGAGACGGAGTCGGAGCCAAGGAAAATGAGCGCGCCCCTGCCAAGAGCGGGCTGCTGCCGGAGCCTGATGAGCTGGCGGGGAGTGGGGGCTCCCTGCCCAGGGGGCCTCCTGACACTGGGGAGGACTGAGGGGCAGGGAAGGGCCCGCAAGGCGCTTTAAGGCTTCTCCCCTCTCCTCTCCCCGACTGTTTGTTTCGGTGGCTGAGATGCGGTCCTGGGTGGACTTCTCACTATCTCCTCCACATCGTGGTGGACCAGCCGTGGGCAAACTACGGCCCGCGGGCCGGATCCGGCCCGCTCGGCTGTTCTATCCGGCCCGCGGAGCCGAAAGAGCAGAGGGTTCTCTTGCTCTCCCCTCCGCTCCTTCACCAGCAGCAGTGTTAACATGGCAACGTCAGGAAACACGGCCGCAGCTCCTTCTTCTGAGGGGGCGGATTTATATCCCCATTCAGTAGAAGGAACAACCTCTCAGTCTTCCAGAGGCTCCTTGTAATGCCCGCGGACGCGTCCCCCGACATCACCCTGGGAATGCGTAGACACGTTATCGTGGTGATGTAGGGAGACACGCCCCTGGAGAGCACAGTATCAGAGCATTAGCTAAAAAGGAGACCAACAACACTGTTCCCACTGAAGTGGATGTTTTAAAGACCAAAAACCTTTCAACCCAGTCTACATTGCCATCTACATCTACGTCCCGGGCATCATTTGGAAGTTGCACTAAAGAAAATGTTTAATTTACTGTTTACACATTTTGTTCTTTTCTATTTGTTTTAGTCTTAAATTATTTTATTATATTTAAGTTTAATTGGAAAGGCTTTTGTACCTTTCCTTTGTTAGGCAATTTTATTTTGCCTTTGCCATCTTCAATATAAGGTATGTTATTGTGCTATGATTCCTCCATTTTTTTAAAGTTTCAAATTATAATAATTAGGGTTTACATTCTTCTTGTTAAAATGTTTGAAATGAATAAAACTATTGAAATAAAAAAAAAAAGACCGTACCCTTTTATGTAATGATGTTTACTTTGAATTTATATTAGTTCACACAAACACTCCATCCATGCTTTTGTTCCGGCCCTCCGGTCCAGTTTAAGAACCCATTGTGGCCCTCGAGTCAAAAAGTTTGCCCACCCCTGTGGTGGACGGACGCAAGGACCACGGAGCCGTGCTCTCTAGGGGGGCTGCAGGGGAGTCCCCCCCACCGCCCCGTTCCCCAGCAGGGCCTCTGGGCGGGACAGGTCAGACCCTTCCACCCTGTCCCCGGTCTTGGTCTGTGGACACATCCCACCATGACATCTCCGCGGTCATCCCGTCTTGTCCTCTCCACATGGGGATGGCCTGCTTGTGCCCTTAGCTCGGTGGTTTCCTCTCACGTGGCCCAGACCCTGTCCCTGTCCCCAAGATGCGGGTGGTTGAAGTCCACTCGCCCTCTGTGCTTCCTCCAGCCCTGCACGTCCATCGTCACATCGACACCTCGGAGGGTCACCAAGCGTCCATCTCCCCCCTGGAGGGGCAGGGACCACTTCTTGTTGTTCTCTCTAACCCCAGTAACACGACACCCATTTTCGGAGGCATCGGGACAAGTAAGTGAACAGTTATGCTAGTTTTCACTTCTGTCCCTAAGCTGCGGGCGGCTGGTTTTGAGCCTTGCTGCGTTCCCGACAGCGTTCCTATCACATCATTCCCGTGGTCCCGCTGACTCTTGTGCTAAAAGCTGGCGAGCTCTTTGTCAGTTCCGCCAGCTGCGTTGGTTTCTCGCTGGTCCTTTCTGTTCATCGTCTCTCCCTCCCCCAGGTCAGGCGTGCAGTTATAGTCAGACAGAATTCCCGTATTCCGAAGGATTTACTTGTACAGTTTTATTTGGGAAGTTTCCTCCTTTCTCAATTTTTTCTTTTTTCCGAAAATTTTTAGAAAGGAGAAGTTAGGGATAAACAGAGAAAAAGAGGGGAGGAGTGATTATTTTTATATTTTTATTGATTTCAGAGAGGAAGGGAGAGGGAGAGATAGAAACATCAATGATGAGAGAGAATCATTGATTGGCTGCCTCCTGCATGCCCCACACTGGGGATCGGGCCTACAACCTGGGCATGTGCCCTAACCCGGAATCGAACCATGACCTCCTGGTTCATAGGTCGACGCTCAACCACTGAGCCACACTGGCTGCGCTGTGCTATATATTTTCAGTGAACTGTACAGTGGATCTTAATTAAAGAGCATATTTTTCCTGGAGTTTTGATACCAGTTGGAGGATAAAGACAGTGAGATACCAGCTAGACAGGGAAACATCTATTGACTCGTACACCCTAAAGAAACATTGACTTACGGATGCTACATGGGAGATATTTTTGGATAGTGGCATCTACATATATAAAAGACTAACATGCAAAGTGTCCCCACGGGAGTTTGACCGGGAGATCAGGAGTTCTATCCCTTGCTATGACGTGCGCTGACCACCAGGGGGTGGTGTGGAAAGAAGGAAAGCCCCAGCTGGCAGCTGGCAGCTGGGGAAGGAAGGCCCTGGCTGCCAGCAGTAAGGCCCTGATCGGCCCTGATCACTAGCCAGGCCTAGGGACTACCCATGCACGAATTTTGTGCACCGGGCCTCTAGTTCCTATACTCGAAGTGGCCAGATTCTGATGATCTCTGAATGCATAATAATCTGGCCACTCAGTGTATATCCTATAGAATAAAAGGCTAATATGCAAATTGTCCCCTCAACCAGGAGTTCAACCAGCAGGCAGGCTGGCCAACTGCCCATATCCCCTCCCCATGGTCAGGCTGGCCGGACCCCACCCATGCACGAATTCATGCACCAGGCCTCAAGTATATATATATATACTTGAGGCCCGGTGCACGAAATTCATGCATGGGGGAGGTGTCCCTCAGCCCAGCCTGCACCCTCTCCAATCTGGGACACCTCGAGGGATGTCTGACTGCCCGTTTAGGCCTGATCACGGTAGGACATCCCTCTCACAATCCAGGACTGCTGGCTCCCAACTGCTCGCCTGCCTGCCTTTCTGATTGCCCCTAACCCAGTGCTCGGCAAACTCATTAGTCAACAGAGCCAAATATCAACAGTACAACGATTGAAATTTCTTTTGAGAGCCAAATTTTTTAAACTTAAACTTCTTCTAACGCCACTTCTTCAAAATAGACTCATCCAGGCCATGGTATTTTGTGGAAGAGCCACACTCAAGGGGCCAAAGAGCCACATGTAGCTCGCAAGCCGCGGTTTGCCAACCACTGCCCTAATTGCTTCTGCCTGCCAGCCTGATCACCCCCTAACCACTCCCCTGCCAGCCTGTTTGCCCCTAACTGCCCTCCCCTGCAGGCCTGGTCACCCTTAACTCCCCTCCCCTGCAGGCCTGGTCCCCCCCAACTGCTCTCCCCTGCAGGCCTGGGTCCCCCCCCCCCAACTGCCCTTCCCTGCAGGCCCGGTCACCCCCAACTTCCCTCCTCTGCTGGCCTGGTCACCCCTAACGGCTCTCCCTTGCTGGTCTGATCACCCCCAACTGCCCTCCCTTGCAGGCATGATCCCTCCCAACTGCCCTCCCCTGCTGGCCATCTTGTGGTGGCCATCTTGTGTCCACATGGGGGCAGGATCTTTGATCACATGGATCACATGGGGGCAGCCATCTTGTGTGTTGGAGTGATGGTCAATTTGCATATTACTCTTTTATTAGATAGAATAAAGGTCTGGTGCACGGGTGGGGGCCAGCTGGTTTGCCCTGAAGGGTGTCCCGGATCAGGGTGGGGTTCCCTTGGGGTGTGGGGTGGCCTGGGTGAGGGGCCTGTGGTGGTTTGCAGGCCGGCCATGCCCCCCAGTGACCCAAGCGGAGGCCCTGGGATCTGGGATTTATTTATCTTCTATAATTGAAACTTTGTAGCCTGGAGTGGAGCCAAGCCTTCTGCTTGCTCCGTGGCCTCAGCCATTTTTGTTGGGATTTATTTATCTTCTATAATTGAAACTTTGTAGCCTTAAGTGGAGGCCAAAGCAGTCCAGGGCTGTAGAAGCTTGGCTTCCTCCATCTTTGGGGCAACCCTAGCCTCCTGCTCTCTCCAGCTCCGTGGCTGCCGCCATTTTTGTTGGGATTTATTTATCTTCTATAATTGAAACTTTGTAGCCTGGAGTGGAGGCCTGAGCTGGCAGGGTGTGTGGAAAGCTTGGCTTCCTCCATTGCTGGGGAAACCCAAGCCTTCCTTCTGCTCTCTGTGGCTGCAGCCATCTTGGTTGGGTTTATTTGCATATTCGCTCCTGATTGGCTGGTGGGCGTGGCTTGTGGGTGTAGCGGAGGTACGGTCAATTTGCATATTACTCTTTTATTAGATAGGATACACACACACACACACACACACACACACACACACTGAGTGGCCAGATTATTATAATCTCTGAATGAAATAATCTGGCCACTCAGTGTATAAATGACCTCTGAAACAATACAGTTTCACAAAAATCAGGACCTTTGAGGGCTATTTTTAAGACAACCGTAAGTTTTATCTTCTGAGTCAATGAAGACCACAAATGTTTTGAATTTGATGTCTGATGAGAAATATCCCTACTGTACAAAGTTAAAAAGGAAAGTCTTAGGAGACTGACCAATGAACCAAAATAACACCCAGAACCAACAGGACACAACTGAATGGCATGGAGGGAGGTTGTCAGCCCTGGACACACATCCTCGTCTCATTACCACCACTCTCCCTGGATGCCTGGAACTGGAGGCAGCTAAGCCCCGATTTGCCTGACTTAACCTCATGAGCGTGTGCGACCTCATAAACAAATTGGGCGTGGTGGGAACAGAGCGGGATCCCGCCCGCCAAGCCCAGCCTGAGCACTCAGTGACAGGCTGTGGGGAACAGAGCCTTACCCGGGTCAAGGCCATGCCACTGTGTCCGCTTTGCTTACTTCAGGCCAAAGGTCAGCTGAGTCAGAGGATGTTCCCGGGCCTCACCTACACGGCTGCTTTTGTTCAGTTCCCAAGGGAGGCCCTGGCCCCGAAGACTCAAAGGAACGCTTGCTTGTGAAAGCACAGGGAATGTTCACAGTGTGATGTCCTGACCCCAGAAGACTTGTGTGAATGTCGGATCTCCGCATGGGCAAGGCGAGGGAGGGAGAGGGGCATGCACACCGGGCAGGTGTGCAGACACCCAAGTTCTTCTCCTGCTAACTCTCCTTTGCCCCAAACTAACCCAAGCTTCTGTGGTCTCTCCAACAGCAAGCTAAGTCTTTGCCAAACTGCTCATTTTCCTTCTGGCGACACAGGAGACCACATTCCAGGGCTCCTCCTTCTGCACAAGCTGGACGTGACCCAAGAGAGCTCCGAGGACCAGGGAATCATGGAATTACTGGGGAGAAGGGCCAGGGTTTCTGAAACACCTTGTGGATGATCCCGCAGAGGCCTCAGCAGACGGTGATGTGCGCAGGATGCAAACCTTCGCTAGGCTAAGCTGCTGAGATGAGGGTTCTTTCTTGCAGCAGTTACACTGTCTGACCAATGTAAGGTGGTTGCAAAACCTGACTTTCCGATGGCCAGGATACCCTCCGTGTTGTGTGCCTCAGCTTCCTCATCTGTAAAATGGGACGCTCACAGGGATGTGTCGAGGTAGAATCACAGAATAGTGCCGGATACTCAGTGGAATACCATGACTAGGACTATTACTAGGACTGTTACTAGGACGATTGCTACTCCTGCCATCACCTCTACTAGAGCGCCGCCCACGTTGTTGCTGTGGAGCCTTCTTCGGGAGCAAGAAACCCAGGAAGCAAGGGGTTGCTCCTTCCACGCAGGCCTCCCACGGACCTCGCCTCTCCTGAGTGGGGAAGATCGGTCTCTTGATGAGACCCCAGTGAAGTCCTAGCTAAATGAACAAAATAAGTCCTACATCCCGTCCGTCAGGGATTATGGGCAAGGAAGTGGAGCACTTCCTGTTGTTATTTGGGAGTGGTGATCTCTTTTCTTACCGAGAAGAGCACAGCGAACTTGGCCTTGGCAATGTAATAGAGGCCATCGAGTAAATGTGACTCTTCGGTGGAGTTTGCTTTATGAAGCGCAGGTAATGGATTTAAAACAAAGACGGTGAGGCATCTGTAGCGAGAAGCCACCCGGCCAGTTGGGGTCCTTAGAACTGTGTCAGCTGGCCGGCCGGGAAAGGCTGACATCCGAGTCCCAGGAGGGTGGAGTTAGGAAGTCTAGTGCGGGCGTTGAGAACGGAACTCAAGGAGTCAGACCACCTGGGTTCAGGGTTGGCACCTTCCCGGATGCATGGCCTTGGGCAGGCTGCTTGGTGTCTCTGGGCTTTGGATGGATCACAGTTTGATTAGATTGTGACGATCACAGGATTATGTGAATTGAGTGAGTTAATACATTTTATGTTTTAAATTTATCTTCATTGCTGAAAGTATTACAGATGTCCCCTTTTTTTCCCTAATTGACCCTCTCCATCCTGTCCCCACCACCCCCAGGCCTTCACCACACTATTGTCTGAGTCCATGAGTTATGCAAGTAAATTCTTTGGTTAATCTGTCCCCAGCCCCCTTCCCTCTGAGATTTGTCAGTCTGCTGCATGCCTCCACGTCTCTGGATCTATTTTGTTTGTCAGTTTATTGTGTTCATTCGATTCCACATATAAGTGAGATCGTGTGATATTGTCCTTCTCTGACGGGCTTAGAATAGAAGGATACTAATCATCATCATCATCATCATCATCATCACCATCATCATCACCATTTTTAGAAAACATTGCTTACTACCTTGCTTTCAATTTCAAAGGTGTTTTAAGTTGTAGAACCTTGAATTTCAATCCCAAGGAACCGCCCCCGCCCCCACCTCCTCAGGGGTTCAGCATTCAACTGTTTGCCTGATTCTGTAGAGGTTCGCCAGCAGTGTGAAGGGGAGGGTTTCATGCCGAGATAATGCTCCACACCATTCGCACTGACACGCTTATGTCCAAGTGTTTTGCTTGTAGATACTTTTGACCAAGTCTCACGCTTCTGTTGGCTGTTTACTGACGGGGAGGCCTGGAGAGAGAGTGAGCCTGGGGACAGGAGGACAATGAGCCTTGTCGCTGTCCACCCAGCTCCAAGGATGGGAGAAGCCGCCAGGCCCCCCCTTACGGAGACTTGTGTTCCAATCGATCTCTCTTTTCTCTCCTCTCCAGCGCTTCTTCACACCTGATGTCAAACCAGAAGGCACGTTTTTAAGTCTTTTTGTTGGGAGATATTGTAAACTCACAGGAAAACTGCAAGAATATTTACGAAGAACAAAAAAGTAAGCCAGATTCCCCTGTTGTGAACATTTCACTCCATTTGTTTTCTCACTTGTTCTCCCTCTTTCTAGACACACACACACACACACACACATGCACGCACACACACATGCACACACACGCGCACACACACACGCATGCACGCGCACACGCACACAATATATATATATATGTGTGTGTGTGTGTGTGTGTGTGTGTGTGTATTTTCCTGAGTATTTGTAAGTAAGTTGCCTAGATCATGGCCCATCACCCCTGAATACTTCAGTGTCTGTTTTTTAAGAACAAGGCTAATAACCGAAGGACTTGTATGCATGCATATGAGCATAACCAATGGACGCAAGACATTGGGGGATGAGGGCATGTATGGGAGTGGGGTGGGGGGGGCAATGGGAAGATATGTACACATATAATACCTTAATAAAAAAAAAGGAAAAAAAGAAAAAAGAAAATAAAGATATACAGAACAAAATATATATATAAAAAAGAACAAGGCTAATTATTCTCTTGCATAACCAGAATATTCTTATCAACTTTAGTAAGTTTAACATCAGTATAATACTGTAATCTGCTGTCCTTATTCCAGCTTCGTTAGCTGACCAAAGAATAGCCCTTACAGCATGCTTTCCTTTCCATATAGGGTCCAGGCTGTAAGATTGCATTTATGTTGTATGTCTGATAGTCTCCAGAAGGCATGTTTTTAAAAAGGCGGACCACTTTTAAGCACTAACAGGCTAACGTTGTTGCTCTAACTAACAGAGGTAAACCAACTTGATCTATTTGTGACACTCGATGCTGTAATGACACAAAAAATGTTCCAGTGTTCTTCTCAGAACGGTGTACGTTTGGTGCCGCTGAGAGGCCAACGTGTGACCTTTCTGTTATCTCACGGTTCTGTCCTGTTCCCCAAACTTCTCAAGGATAATGCGCACGACCTTCCTTCCTCAAGTTCAGCCCGATAGGTGCATGGGCATCATCGAAATAGAATCCCAGGGCGGCCTTTCCCTGTGTAGATGGGGAAATGTATCTTTTTGGAATTCAAATGGAATCTGTACTTTTTCAAGCTTACGTTTGCTCAGCTAAACACAACATCCTTTTAGACAAGAAATATTCTGTCAATATTTTTAAGTGCCTCTCAAGTTTCTGGGACAGTAAACAAATCACTGAGAAAAATAAATGAGACGACCCGTAAAACCTCTTCCAATGAATTGAACAAAGCAATAGGAAGTCGCCCTAAGATGTGAGGTCCCTCTTTTCACTGGTTATGGCGATGACTTCTTCAGCCTTTTCGTCGGCTCTTTATCACAGAGGTCTGTAGCTTTTAGAGCAGCCGTGGGCAAACTACGGCCCGCGGGCCGGATCTGGCTGTTCTATCCGGTTCTCTTGCTCTCCCCTCCGCTCCTTTACTTTGAATTTATATTAGTTCACACAAACACTCCATTCATGCTTTTGTTCCGGCCCTCCAGTCCAGTTTAAGAACCCATTGTGGCCCTCGAGTCAAAAAGTTTGCCCACCCCTGTTTTAGAGTCAGCTTGCCACGTGTTTTTATGAATTACCCGGGAAGGAAGGTGTGTGTGTGTGTGTGTGTGTGTGTGTGTGTGTGTGTGTGTGTCAGGGGGACAGGGGGTGGAGTGAGGGCCAGAGGGAAGAGCAGTCACTGGCCGCCTCATGCTTCAGAAACATGGGCATTGCTTTGGTCACATCCAGGGGTGCGGGGAGGCGGTTGAAGGCAGCAAGGGAAGTGGTAGGCTCTGAAAAACGGGGCGAATGGACAGGTGGGAGATGGTGGAGGGCAGAGAGGGGGTTTCCCTTTACAGTCGTTCAAGGTTTAAGGGTTCCTAGAAGCCATCGTCAGTGCATAATTGGTAAGAGAGTAGGGCTGCCACAGGGGACACACACACACACACACACACACACACACACACACACAGGGCTGTGTAAAGAGGGAGCTGCTTGGCTTCCGTTCGGAGAGAGTGGCGTGAATGGCTGCCCACGCCAGCAGGGAATGTGTTTCTGAGGATAAAGAAAGAGAGGCCTGGCCGGCGAGAATCAGTGGTTAAGGGTTGACCTCTGAACCCAGAGGTCAAGGTTTGATTTGCGCTAAGGGCACGTGCCCAGGTTGCAGGCTCGATCCCTGGTGTGGGGCCTGCAGGAGGCAGTTAATCAATGATTTTTTTCTCATCATTGATGTTTCTATCTTTCTCTCCCACTCCCTTCCTCTCTGAAATCAATAAAAGTATATTTAAAAAGGAAAAAGAGAGATCTCAGGGAAACTGGTATTTAGACCTTGGGTCAAGATGAGGGTAGAATGAGAAAAAAAATGAACGTTCTGGAACCTCAAATCGAAGAGATGGAGAGTGAAAATAAAACTAAGTCTAGGTGACGAGGGGTCTTATTATTGACCAGTGAGTAGTGGGTGGGGGAGGCTGGGGGACAGAGAGCTTAAGCATTTTTGGGTTCCCTGAAAAATGCCGAGGTGTTCCAGTTCCCTAGCTGTGGAACTGAACCCACTGGGATCTCCTGAGGATGAACTCCCATGTCCCAGTGCCTACGCTCACCTCTATCAGAAAGGAGTGACAGCTCTCAGTTACTCCTTGGGAGCCGTCCTTGTGTGTGCACAGGAGGGTCCAACCCCTGGATAATGGGGACCTCAGATATTTGCCTCAGAAAATGGCCAGGAAGAAGGGCAGAGAATCATGAGGCCTCGTCCCCCCACTTCAGGAGCTGACACGCTGTTTTGGGTGGAAATACCTAAATGTCCTTTCTCCGCAGCCTCTCAGCAAACTCCTGTTGGCAGCTGCAGCCTCCTGTGGAAGCGACGCAGTGAGGGGTAGCCATGGTTGTCAAGTCGTCTTTCCTGGGTGACATCTACAAATCCACTGATTATTTTCTAGACGGACTTCCCCCTGAGGAATAAGGACCTGGAATACAGTCCAAGTTTCCCTTAAGATGTAATACAAGTGGGATTCATGATTAAACTTTAAGTGGTCTGGTAAACACTGGAGACTTAGTTAGGTGCCATATAACCAGTGATATGTAACAATCCCTGGCTTTTTTCAGCCTTTCAGTATGTATGGGAGAGGGAATTCTGAGTCAAAGATAAGTAAACTCTACTTGTCCTGTGTCATAGGATACCTGTCTGTCTCCTCCCCTCTTCCCCGCCCCCCCCCCCCCCCCCGCCCCGCTTTCCAGAATGGTAAATTTAAGTCTTGGTTTTAATAATCCATGAAGGAGGTGAGGGCGGGGTTCCTTCAAAGGCAGGTGAAGGGGGCCTTTATCAGCTTATCAGTTCTTTTTCCCACCGCTGTGACTCACCGGTTGATGGCAATGGTGAAACTTCCTTCGTTTCATAGAACAGTTTATTTGTTTCCCATCTTTATCTTTGGAAATTTGTGGAACAAAAAAAGTGCACATGTCAGGAAATAAAAGTTGTGATATTATTTGTAGGGTTGATCAACACATAAAGGTCAACTCTACACGCATGCATGTATTAGATTTAACGCTGTGAAACGGACTAATTTCACAAGATTCAAAGTAGGCGTATTGCATTTCTCCCCGCCAGACAATAATGTAACAGTGCCCTTCCAGTGGGATGTGCTGTGAATAATAACCTTTGTACCCAGACACTCAGCTAAGGAACGTGTGGAGCAGAGCCGTCAGTGGCAGCCATTGCACTCCGTGAACAGGTGGTGTGTTTGCTGTGAAGAATCTGCAGTTCAGGTTAATGACGAGACGGTCAGAGTCAGAGAGATGTCAGGCTGTGCTCTCTGAGCGAGCTTGGAAATAAATCCCCCCGAAGACTAACGGGGAGGGGGCTTGTGTCTGGGGGCGTGAGGATGTTGGGAAAGATCTCCCCGCCGGGAGTGCGTGTACAAGGCGAGTGGTTTGGCGAACTCTGAGCAGCCCGCTGTTGCTGTAAATTAGAACTCAGCAGAAGCCAGGCCTTGGATGCCTCCCTGAGAGACGTGAGACAGCTTCTGCTGTGGTCCCGGCCCTCCATTTCTGGAACCCAGCAGAAAGCGGCGTCAGTCTTGAGTGTCCACATTGAGCTAGAGCAGGCGTCCTCAAACGACGGCCCGCGGGCCACATGCGGCCCGCTGAGGACATGGATCTGGCCCGCCGGGGGCCGCTGCCTGTCCTGCTTAGCAGCCGACGCGTCCCGGGCCTGCAGTGCGCATAGGAATTTGTTCCTAGTTCTTTTTTAAACTATAGTCCGGCCCTCCAGCGGTCTGAGGGACAGGGAACTGGCCCCCTGTTTAAAAAGTTTGAGGAGCCCTGATCCAGAGCATAGGAACCAGGAAAATCTACTAAAATAATCAGTAAGCTGAAGTGGAACGCTGAGGCCCTGGTTGCCCCCAATCCATCTTCCTAGCCTGGACCTCCCCAAAGTTTGTGGAGGCAGTGGAGAGGTGGCGAAGGGCTTCAGACACCCCCCAGGTGCGGGTTCAAAGGCAGTACGGCGCTGTGATAGAATTTCTACCTCTGCATTGAAGAGGGAATAACGGGCAGATGCAGGTGACGTAGGTAATCCCTCCAGTGGGACTTGGATATGAGTCCGATGATGCCAGGGATGATGGAAAAGGAAGAGCCCAGGATAACCCCAAATCTCTGCCCACTTTCACCTGGAGGGGCGAGCAACGACGTTGGCCTTGGTAGTGACATTGGCCTCTTAGACATCTAAGTGGACACCTGGCAGGCAATTCAGGCTGGAACTTGGGGAGTGGTCTGGGCTGGACAGATGGACTTGGGGGCAACTGGTGCTCCATTTTAGCTCGCTCTCTAGCTTTCTTGTAGATCCTGTGGGTGGATATTAGGTATCAGGGGAACAGCAGAAGGCGGCTCTTACCCTTGTCTATCAAGGCCACAGGAATCTACATTTTTTTACTCTTTAAGGCAACACCAGCAGTGTCACGTGAGAGGGGGGCTTGGGGTGGGAGGAAGGGACGATTCACTCGCTCGGAAACACATCGACTAAAAGTGGTTCCGTAGGGGTAGGAGTTAAAGTTGTGCAGGCAAAGCTTGCCATGCTGAGCTGAGCGTTCAGTGTAAATACAGAGCGATGTTGGCTCAGAAAGAATACGTTTTGTAGGCAAGGAACTCCCATGAGTGTGGCAGGCACGCGTGTGACGCAACGCGCAGGCATGGAAATGGGGTTCCGTGTGCCCTTGTAGCAGCATCGTCTATTACACACAGGGCCACCGAGACTAACAGGAACCCCTGTCCTGGGAGCTTAGGGAGGCCAAGCAGAAGGGGGGGGGGACACTGCAGGAGGCCACGTGTCCCAAATCAGAACCGACTCCTGGAGGCGGGGCCCCAGGTTGTCATCGCTGCACCTGCCACAGGGCCGCCAGGCGGGGAGCACCCTGAGCATTGGCTGCAAAGGCTCCAGAGACCACACTGACTGTCAGGCGGGGCCGGACGGGAGCTGGCACTGGGGGGTGATTGGAAAAGGGCCCCGAGGAGGTGCTGGTGGGTCTGAAGCCGAACTGTGAGCTGAGGAGGTCAGGGGACGGGGAGGGAGAACAGTCATGGTCAGGAGAGAGCGTCAGGGTGTCCCGGCTCCTGGAGGGAGGAAGGGAGACCGGGGCGAGCAGGGATGGGAGACGGGAGAGCAGTAAATGGGGCGGGACGTTGCCTGGGAGAAGGTGGGGGTGCCTGCCGGGGTATCTGATGGATGAGCCACGGAGAAAGACGTGAGGTGAGATAAAAAAAAACACTATATATTTTTATTGATTTGAGAGCGGAAGGGAGAGAGAGAGAGAGAGAGAAACATCAATGATGGGAGAGAACCATTGATCAGCTGCCTCCTGTATGCCCCACACTGGGGATCAGCCTGCAACCCAGGCCTGTGCCCTGACTGGAATCGAACCGTGACCTCCTGGTTCATAGGTCCACGCTCAACCCCTGAGCCACGCCTGACCCTGAGAGGGAGGGTTGCGTTTGCCCAGGATGGAGGCAGCAAGGTCGGGTCTGGGCACAGGTGAGATCATCCCGCCATTTTCACGGAAGGGGAGGAAGAAGAAAGAAAAGGGACCCCAAATAATTTGAAAACGAGAGTCCAGAAAGTGAGAGAGGTGGCCCCAGCACAGTGCCAGGTGAGCAGGAGCCGGGTTTGAATACGGATTCGGCTGCTCCCATCAGGGCCCGGGCAAGCCCCAGCCTCCACGCCCAGCTTCCAGTTCTTTCCTTCGGCCACGGGGCCCACGGTGCATTCCCTGAAGGGTCCCTGGCCGGTGAAGGGACCCGGCTCTCATTCTGTTTCCGTTCTCTGCTCTAAGGTGCTCCGGAGGGTCCTGGGGGGGCGTGGCCCACACCTGGCGCCTCGCACCTGGGCGCTGGGTTGGAGCGGAGTGGGGGGGGGGGCGGGGGGGGGGCGATCAGGGCCGCAGGTGGGCCACAACCCAGGAGGAGGCGCCTTGCTTACTGTCTCCCGCTCTGTCCCCGCGTCCACTTTGCCCAAAAGGCAACACGGACCCACGAGGCCTGTGGTGAACGCGCCCTGTCACGCGTGGAGGCCTCCTTCCTCCCGGCTTCCCACGCGAGGAGCAGCTATTAATTACACCAAGTGACAAAGATCCCCCTTGCTGCGTGACGGACACAAGGATGAATCTTTGTTACTGACTGCAAGTAATAGACGGGGCGGGGAGGAGCCGGCCGGCGGGAGCAGATGGCGGGCCGCTGGCTGCAGGGGGCAGGTTTCTCCTCGGAAACAGGGCCTCCGCCCTCCGCTCTCCGTCCTGGCAGGAGCCCAGCCTGTCGCTTTGCATCAGCTCAGTTCCGTGCAGAAGCAGCCGTTTAGGGAAGCTGCGGGCACGGGTCCCTGCCGGGGCGCAGCTGAATGCCGGCTTTCTTGCCGGCCGCGCGCCGGGAAACCCATTCCTCTCGCGGCCCGCTGGCTTTCTTGCTTTGTGTTTTCATTCTGCTGAGAACACACAGACGCGCCAGAAATGAGAACATTTTCAAAGGGAACGTTTCAAGGACTCCTCGGAGTAGGACCCGTTGCCAAGTCCACGTCTCCCCGATTGCCAGTGGCTGACACGCAGCCAATGAAACGCACATGCCACGCAACTTTTCTGCAGAGAAACAGGAGCTGGGAGGTTCCACTCCTCACCCCGAAACTCTTTAAACCGGGGGGTTCCATTCCCTTGTGTCCTAAGTCCACAGACCCCATTCTCCGCATAGTTTACATCTATCTCTTCGTCAGACCTGAACAACATGCTACCAAGACTCAATGTTATTTATTGATTTATTCTCCAAATGGGAGAATGTTATTTCCTTGCCAGGAAGCTTTCATAACCATCAAGGCTCTAAAAGGTGCAAAACACCCCAAAATCTGGGCCACGGGGAGCTGCTTCCTAGACCCAAAGAGGAGCCCACGAGGTGGAGAGTGAGTGCGTATTTATCAAGGTCAGAAGTCTTGAATTCCTCACCTTGCATTGTCTGGGATCGGGAGTGACCCCAGACTCCTTCTGGAAGAGAAGAGGCAGGCCGTAATTACGTTAATGAAACTCAAAAAAGGCGGCGGCGACAGGGGCTTGCTGGGGCCGTGGTGGTCCCCCAACGTGGGCCACCGTCCTCGACGTAACTTAGAAGAACCATCCTTCTTTCTGAAAACCCCCCCTGGAGAGGGAGTCTCTCAAATGCCTGGATTAATTTAATAAAAACAATTTTTTTTTTTGATCAGGAACCAGCCAATGCTAAAAATTATTATATGTCATCTTGTCAGAGACACACAGACCTGAGAGGGTGTCTGTCCGGGAAGGCCGTCCAGTGAGTCCTCAGCTGCCGGCCCTCTTCTCCCTCCAACGGGCAGCGCTGGCCGGGAAATAGGCCCGCGGGCTAGACCTTGACCCCAGGACTTATCTCGCCGGCCCGGCTCTGGTTAAATTTTGCCTTCCATATCTTCATATTTCCATGATGGAGCATGGAAAAAGAAACGTAGCGAAGGTTTCACCTCTGCTGTTAAAAAGTTCTGACCTTTGCTCACATTTGCCAGGGAAAGTGCCTTATAGCACCAATTAACATGAATTATTAACTCCCGGATTAATAATTGATTAGCAGCCGAACGGCCCGGGCACGGCCAGATCACACTGTTGAAAGGAAGACGCAGGAAACTCGTAGCTCTCGTGAGGACGGCCCGTTGGCGATGCTTGGGGTGAGGAATGGGGTCAGGCTTGCTGAAGGATTTTTCAGTGTCCCCTCGAAGGCCCTCACTGGCTGCGGAGTCAGATCATTTCACCAATAATTCCTGCAATGACTTGTGTAGATGTTTTTAAAAACATTTTTATTTAACAAGTTCTCACGTACCTCTTCCTTTGTCATCTCCTAGTCAAAGCACACGTGGATGCTACTTCATTTAACTCTCCTACCAGCCACCCGAGCTAGACAGTCTCTGTCGTCCACGTGAGCCCGGGCAGTGCCCACAGTCACCCAGGGGGGTGGTCACAGGGCTGCCGGGACAAGTGCCACCCCGGGGGGAGGGGGCGAGGGGGCTTAAGCAGAGAAATGTACCGTCTCACAGTCTGGAGGCCGGAAGTCCCAGATCAAGTTGTGGGCAGGGCGGTGGCGCTGAGGCTGGTGGATTTTGCTCTTCCTTGGCTTGTAGAACCACCACCCCCATCTCTGCCCTCATCGTCACGTGGATTTTCTCTCTCCGTGTTATGTGTCCAAATTTCCTCGATTTAAAGGACTCCAGGCTCATTGCATTGATGCCCACCCCGATGACCTCACTTTTTAATTTATTTTCAAAAAAATATTTTTTTTATTGATTTCAGAGAGGGAGGGAGAGGGAGAGAGAGAAACATCAATGATGGGACAGTCATTGAGTCATGGATCAGCTGCCTCCTGCACGCCCCCTCCTGGGGATCAAGCCTACAACCCAGGCATGTGTCTTGACCAAGAACTGACCCGTGACCTCCTGGTTCAGAGGTCGATGCTCCACCACTGGGCCACTCGGCCGGGCTGATGACCTCACTTCAATTGGTCACTTCTCTAAAGACCCGATTTCCAAATAAGGCCCCATTCTGACGTTCGGGGGTGGGGGTGGGGGATGGACATCATTTAACCTATGGCACTGGGGGAGCAGAATTCAACCCAGGGGCTGGCCCGGGTCTGTGCTCCTGGGCACCATGCTAGGCTGCCTCCCATTGGCTGGTCTTTGTGAACACAGCGAGCTCCTGAAGGCACGTTCAACTGAGAGCATCTTACTGGTTCGTATCCAGGAATTGTCCTCTGCACAGGTGCCCCCGGGACCGCGTCTCCTGGAGCCCAGGCGGGGATCTGGGTAATTGAGGGGATCAGACTGGTTTATAGCGCAAGGCCCTCTAATCCCCGTAAGCCCCAGGCCCGCTGAGTTTGAAACCTCAGAGCTCTCTCAGCGCTTTCTGTTGGCCTCTGCAGCACATATTTTCTTAAACACACATTTTACAGGCGTTTTAGGAGGGAGAGGCCTAATTGCTTCCTCCTTTCCCTTCCAAATTCCTGTTCTCGGCGCCGTGATTAGGTCACACAGACTCGGCTACCGTGCAAGTCCACCCGCCGCGGCGGAGCTTGAGTTGGGAAGACGGGAACCAAATGGCCCAGAACCTGATTCTTTGGCCCTTTGACGTGAAATTCCTGTTCTTTAATGGAGGAAGAAGAAGAAAAAAAACAAAAAAAAGAGGAGAAAAGGAGAAGCAGGGAAGGTCAGAGTACAGAGCCTGGCCGGCGTGGCTCAGTGGTTGAGCGTTGACCTGTGAACCAGGAGGTCACGGTTCGATTCCTGGTCAGGTTGTGGGTTTGATCCCCAATGTGGGGGCTGTGCAGGAGGCAGCCGATCCGTGTTTCTCTCTCATCATCGATGATTCTGTCTCTCTCTCTCCCTCTCCCTTCTACTCTGAAAGCAATAAAAATAAAATAAAAGAGTCCGGAAAGTAATTTTGCAAGGAAAAGTGGAAATAAGGTTTGGAGTCTAGGAACCTGTGCTTTGCTTCATCAACTGCCGCTTCTCAAAGGAGACACAGGCGGTTACTCTGCTGGTGAAACGCAGCCAATAGAAGGCCACAGAGGTGATGCTGGGCCCCTTCTGAGCCCAGCTCAAGAGCAGCTCAAGAGGTCTCAGTCAAGGCTACGCTTTCTTGGAACCCGGAGAATAAGCCCAGGCAGCCTGCTGGAGGATGAGTAACCCCATGAACAGAGCAGGGATGCTTCCACAGAGGCCATCCCAAACCAGCCAGTCCTGGCTGAGTGACCAGCTTAACCTATCACACGGGGGGAGCAGACACAGGCATGAGCGACACAGGCATGAGTGAGCACAGGCAGAATCAAAGCAACCATTCAATTGAGCCCAGCCCTGGCTGTTGACCTAAAGAATCAGGACCTACGCCCTAACCGGTTTGGCTCAGTGGGTAGAGTGTCGGCCTGCGGACTGAAGGTTCCCAGGTTCGATTCTGGTCAAGGGCATGTACCTTGGTTGCAGGCACATCCCCAGTAGAGGGTGTGCAGGAGGCAGCTGATTGATGTTTCTTTCTTATCGATGTTTCTAACTCTCTATCTCTATTCCCTTCCTCTCTGTAAAAAATCAATAAAATATATTAAAAAAAAAAAAAAGAACCAGGACCTAGATGAATGGTAGTTGTTTTAAGCCACTAAGCTTTGGTGTGGTTTGTTACGCAGCCGTAGCTAACGGATACACGGGCCTAGAAATTGGATCACATTTTTGTCTTCTGTTCTTTTTTGTTACTGATGTCCCTTGAGAGTCTCAACCAGTACTTAGGTCTGCAGAACACCTAGCATTGTTGGTAATTGCCTCTGCTGCTCACGGCCGTGATCTCAGTGATCATTGTGGGACCGTCACAAGTCTGTCCCTGAAGTCACCTTTGGGCTTCCTTCCTTGTGATGGGAGATAAAAGATGCAATAGTTTGTTCATTTTTGTTTTTAAACGGGATGTCCTACACACCCCTGACCATTGGAACCCTAAACTTATACTGATTTGGTGAGTCACTGAATCTTCATGGAGTTTACCTCTCACCCCCTGAGCACCTGTGTCTTTTCAAGGCCTCCCAGCTACTTCTTGCGCATCTGGCCTGACCACCGGCTGTCCGGGCGATGGTCGGCAGAGCGCCCCGATGTCCAGATCTCTCCATAGAAGGTTAACGTCGTCCTGGAGCAAATCTGTAAAGGAATGTTTTTGTTCTTTCCGTTTGAATACAAGCAGTTTCTGATCTTGTTTTCTGATGGAGTGAGAGAGGAAGGCTTTCACCAGATCCATGACTGCACAGCATGCCCTTGAGATATCCAATTCCCCCAGCAAACATACCACATCTGGTGCAGGTGTTAAATTTAGTGACCATTGGGGCTAATATTTAGCTGGGTTTGAGTGGTCTGTTGGATCCATCAGGTTTCTACAGGGGCCAGATCAATGAATGAAAATGAGATGTGATGGGGACCACCATCCCTGCATCCTTTTAATACTTGATGGTGGTACTGCATTCTGCTACCCTCCCCTGGGAGTGACATTTTCTTTGATTTACTATCATATTTGGGTGGGGTGGGAGGGGCAGTCTCAGCGCTTTCTACTTGGCTTTCCCCAGTATGAGAGTTCTTGTCTACCAGCCAAGGACTCAGCGTAAGTTGTGTGGACTGCCAGCATGACTATCCCATTTGTACATTTAAGAACAAGGCCAACAATTGCCAGGTGGGTCTGTAGAAATGGTGGCTGCCCTCTGAGCTGGGTGTGGGTTAGGATGCCATTATTCCTGGTTTCCTTCCGCTCCCATTGTAACAGAGGGGCCATGAGAATGCTTTGGTTCCTCAGCGATCAGTGTAAACTGAGATTCTGTGTGCAATATTTCTAGGTGTATTTGGGCCTTCTCCTTGCCCCTTTTACCTGACTGAGGGAGAGGACCAGGGGAATCGTTACCATGTTCATTTGCCATTATGCTGTAGGCTCTGTCCTCCTGGGGACTCAGGTCTGGGAGCTGTGAAAGGCATCATGACCCTTCATGGCGGCAACTCTCCTTGGTCTCCTGGTGACGCGTCCTTGGTTTTCTGTTGGTAAGAAAGGTGGGCTAGTTCAATCCCGATCCTCATTGCCATTCTGATAATATCTGTCTCTGTTGACCACTCTCCCACTCACTTCCTTTCCCTGTGGCTCCCATCATGCCACACCTGTCAGATCAGAACCTGGCCAAGTGTTGTGATAAATCCAGCCATCTTCTTGGACCTTCCCCAGCCCAACAAGAAGGACCCACCTCTGTGAGCCCAAAGAGCCCCCATCCCTGATCCTGCATTGGGTTTCTCCCTGCCCCCGACTTCCACACTGCACCCACGTGCTCCTTGGGATGGGTCCTCACATGTAGGCTTTCAGATTTGGGCACGGGGCCTGTTCATGGCCCATGCTGTTCATTCTTTGTCCAATGAATGAATGAGTGAGTGAGTGAGTGAAAGATGGAATCTGGGTTCAGCTTTAAAAAGGGCTGATAAAGGATTTGAGTCCAGGCACGAAGGTCTGTAGGTGGGCCTTTGGTGCCCACACGTTCCTATGACCACAGCCTGTTATGGGAGCCTGTTCCGAAGTCTGTCCCCACAGGCTTGTCCCTGACAGTCCTGAAGGTGCCGGCCCGGGGCACAGCTTCTGAACAAGTGAGGGGACTTCTGTGGGCAACACTGCAGACCGTCTGTGGGCCAGGGCGGGGCCAGGGCGGTTCACCGGACACAGCAGGAAGTCTGGGGCCATGTCAGTCACTTTTTATCCCAAACCCATCTCCGGTTAGAACCCGGGACAACTGAGTGAAGCCATGTTATGAGTTGAACTGAGTTCCTCCAAGTTCATACGTTGAAGCCCTAACCCCCAGGCCTCAGAGGGTGGCCTTGCTCAGAGACAGGGTCTTTACAGAGGAAATCAAGTTACAATGATGTCAGTGGGGTGAGTTCTGGCCCAATAAGGCTGGAGTCCTCATGAAGGGGGAATTGGAACGTGTAGACCGACCAGCAGGGAAGGAAGACCCCCAGAGGCAAAGGCCCCGGGAGAAGACGGCCGGCCACAAGGAGAAACGCTGCGAGCAGGCCTTCCGCTCACAGCCCCTCGGAAGGAACCCGCCTGCCCGTGAATGTGCCTTTGGACGTGTGGCCTCCAGAACTGCGGGGCGAGGCTGTGGCTTTGTGATGGCAGCCACAGCCAAGGAATCACGTCAGAGACCTGATCATGGGCATTCACCCCAGAAACCCGTGCCCCTTCCCAGGTAGGTGGAGGGTCCCCATCACAAACCCTCGGTGGGAAGGTCACTCCTTTTGTTGTTGTTGTTAATCCTCGCCTGAGGATATGTTCCCATTGATTAGAGAGAGAGGGGAAGACAGAGAGAAACATCGATGTGAGAGAAACACGTTGATTGGCTGCCTCCTGCACGAGCTCTGACCAGGGCCTGGGTCAGGGAAGAGCCTGCAACTGAGGTACGTACCCTGGACCGGAATTGAACCCGGGACCCTTCAGTCCGCAGGCTGGTGCTCTATCCACTGAGCCACACCGGCCAGGGCCGAAGGTCACTCTTGCCCCTTCCTGTCGGTGACTGAGGTCTGGGATTGGAGATCCTGCCTTGGCTGGCTGCACTGACAGCGCCAAGACCCCGGAGGGAAACGTGAAACACGGCCCCCCCGGGCGCGGGAGGTGGAGGCAGGTCAGCGAAGGGCGGCCCGTTGCAATGTCGGCTTTCTGAGAAGAGGAATTAAAGGTCCGTAATCTCGTTGTCTCCACAGACGAGTAATGATGATAGGGCCCCGGATTCTGGAAAGTGAGATGCTTCGGCAAACGTCTGCAGAGGGAAACCAAGTTAGGGAGCGGGTTATAAATGACGCCTGCACCGGGGACCATGACTCAGCCACACCGGCTGCGCCCGCCTCTCTAACTAGATTCCCCCGACCTGTCCTCCCCAATTTGCAGACTTCCTCCGATTCCTGGCATCACGCTGCCTCGAAGGCTCGGAAGGCAGAGCTTAGGGAAGGAAATGGAGGGATTTTCTCCCCGTTTTTGCTGCATTCTGGAAAGACATACCTTAATGATGGGCCGCCCTTCCCCCATGCAGAACGGTTCTACTTAACAGAGTCCTTTATTGAAAAAAAATATTTTTATTGACTTCAGAGAGGAAGGGAAAAAGAGAGAGACAGAAACATCAATGAGGAGAGAATCATGGATCGGCTGCCTCCTGCGCGGCCCCCCCCACTGGGGATCGAGCCCGCAACCTGGGCCTGTGCCCTGACTGGGAATCGAACCGTGACCTCCTGGTTCATAGGTCGATGCTCAACCACGGAGCCTCGCCAGCCAGGCTGACAGAGTCCTTTATTGACGAAGCTTGGCCTCAAGGTGACTTACAGCGCTGCTGTCTCGCCATGGCCCTTGGTTAAGGAGAGTCATTCTGTTCCAAATAGGAAAGGGAAGTTTATTTTCATGAAAAAAGCACCCCCCCCCCAATCTCTCTCCCTCTTCCAATTATTTTTTGTTTTTGGGAGGCAACCAAAATGTTTGGTGGCCTTGTTTCAACAACTTAAAAAAAAAAAAAAAAGCCCCCAACTCATCCCTTAGGTAAAGCCTTGGTAATGAACAACACTGTCTTGAGTTACGGCGATGGTGGGTAACTGCGCTCGGAAATACTAACTGTGAGAGATTAACTTGGGAGGCCAGACATGTCTCCACAGAAGGTATCTTACACCTTCTGTGTGCAATTCGGACTGTGGCATGCGCAGAAAGATGAGAGTGCGGTCAAAGTGCACACTTGGGGAGGGTGGGGCCACTGGAGGTGGTAGATTCGCAGGGGACAAGGAAGACAGGCTGCAGGCCTTGCCACACACAGAGCGTCTCCCCCTGCACCCTGAGGGACCAGCCCACTTCCCGGGGGCGCTTGTTCATTCACCAGAGGGTCTTGGAATAGTCGCCCAACAGCGCTGCGTCTCACCGTACTCATCCCTAAAAAAGGAAATGACAACATTCATTCCCCGAGTCTCCCAGCAGACACGTAAACATCAGACATTGAGGTGCTGGTGTAAAGATGGTTTTTAGAAGTCGTTGTGGGGCTGCAGAAGGAAGGAAGGAGGAAGGGAGGGGCAGGAGTAAAAGGATGGGAAGAAGGAGGGAAGAAGTGAAGGAAGAAGGAAGGGTGTCTCCGTGCATTCCAGCTTTCATAACAAAGATGCTATGTGCATGTGGTGGCTCGTCAACAATGAACCTTTCCCACATCCCGGGGGCTGGGACGTCCAAAACCACGGCCCTGCAGACTCAGCGTCTGGCAGGAACCCGCTTTCTACACAGCTGTCTTCTCCCTGTGCCTGCACGTGGAGGGGGGTGAGGGAGCTCTGTGGAGATCTGTTTGATGAGGGCACTAATCCCGTCCATGGGGGCTCCATCCTTATGACCTAGGCATCTCCCAAAGGCCCCACCTCCTAACACTGTCACATTGGGGGTGGGATTGCAACATAAAAATTTGGGGGGGGGCACAACATTCAGACTATAGCAAAAAGGAAGAACGGAAGCAAAGAAGGAAGGAAGGAAGACAGAGGAAGGAGGGAAGACTATCACTTGAATCTCATCTTGGCCCGGTTTTGAAATTTCTGAATTAACTCGGTGAACACTGGCTGCTCTTGGGGGAAGACAGGTAGAAACTCTCAAAATCCGCTTGTTGAACGGCCTGAGCTAGAAGCCTGTGAGTAGCGCAGACACACACTTGCACCCCGAATGAAAGCCCTCAGTGCCAGCCCTGTGCGCTGAGTCGCGGTGGTGTCTGGCTTGGGGGCTGGCTGCAGCCATCGGCACCCAGGACTCGCCGGGAAACTGCAGGACTGTGCAATATGCCGTGACCGCCGGGTCCCGACCACAAAGCCCATCAACAGGACGAGGAAAGCTTCGAGAGACCGAGATAAACATTAAATTAATCAACCAAGGCTCTGGGGGGAAATGGCCACTAATTTCAAATTTATCATCTCTGGAAAATCAATTATTATTATGCTTATTGATGTTGTGTTTGTCACTGTTTTCAGCCATTTCCCCCCGATGACATGGGTTAAACGAAGAACATTGTTATAAAAGAGATTAGACACGTTCGATTCTGTTTCTAGACGTCCCATCTCTCAGCTACCTGGAGGTTGGGGGGTGGGGGGGCCCTTCGCGGCAGAGGCTGAGCTTGCTGTTCTTTGTTCCCTCCTATGGCCGCCCCGAAGGCCTCGCAGGATCTTCATCTTTAGCCAAATGCCAGCTATGGTCCCTCCCTCCGCGCAGGAGCTTGGAGACACCCTTGTACGCAGTCACCGCGCCCTTTCCAGCCCAGTTGGGTTTGGAATTTGCTTCCTTCACCCCCAAAGATGCTGAGGCCTCTACCTCAGTGTGTATGCGGGGAGCCCCCCAAGGCCAGCCCCACAGAAAGGGGCTTCCTGCTTCTGTGCTGAGTCCCCACAGTGCCCCGCGCCTGCCAGCCTGTGCCAGCGTTCCCTGGCGGGTGGCAGGGTCTTGTCCTTTGGGAGCCGTGGTGGGCTGGAGTTCTCAGCGCTGTGCACGACACCGGTTTGCCAGCTAAAGAACAGTGCAGACCATTCGGTTGCGTAAGTATTTTTTTTTTAAAATATATTTTATTGATATTTTACAGAGAGGAAGGGAGAGGGATAGAGAGCTAGAAACATCGATGAGAGAGAAACATCGATCAGCTGCCTCCTGCACACCTCCTACTGGGGATGTGCCCGCAACCAATGTACGTGCCCTTGACCAGAATCGAACCCGGGACCCTTTAGTCTCAGGCCGACGCTCTATCCACTGAGCCAAACCGGTTTCGGCACGGTTGCGTAAGTATTTGCGTGTACAACACTACAGTCCTCTTTAGGGCCTGTGAGAGCAACGGAGGGATGATTCTAGAATCACAGTCCAGGTTCCATCACATTTCATTAGCTGGGGAAAATTGGTAGCAAAAATATTTATATATTTCATGATCTATGCCAGGCAGTATGCAAAGCACTCTGGGAAAACCCAAAAATGCATCGGATGCAGACTCTGCCTTCAGTGAGAACGGTCTGGTGAGTTCGTGACGTTGTGAAATTTTAGTTTTAAACGTATGCATGTGTTAATATACCCAAATCAACATATCATGGGCATCATTTCTAAATGAAGCTCTCTGGTAGCCCAGGCATTTATAAACCCTATATTGGCTCTAGGGATTTGAAACTAATATCTGCTGGTGGTGACATATTTCAATAACATGGAAGCTTATAAAATGATAAAATGAGAATAAAAGCCCTCTTTCTCCCCTAATCTGGCTCCCCAGTGGCAGCTACAGGTTACCTTTCTGGTATGTGTTCTTCCTAAATCTTTGCTTGCCTGTAAAACATAACAATAAGGCACGTATATGGTGACATCGTTGTAGGCCAACACCTCATTCTCTCAAAGGACCAGCTACTGTAGCAAAGCGTGGGTGTACAGAATCCATGTAACACTCCCTTGTTGGTGGACACTTAGCTTATCGCCAGGATTTTTATTTATTTATTTTTTTGGTATTACTGTAAATGGATTCTGAGTAAGAACTCGTTATTGCAGAAATGCTAGCACTGTACGCCGTATGCAAACGGTGTTTTGTAGTTGACCACTGCAGCTGTCAGTGGAGGGACAGGCTGCCTGAGGGTGGAGGGTGGGTATTGGAAGGAGCCCAGCGGGTGCTGAATGGGTTAGAGCAGGCGTCCTCAAACTACGGCCCGCGGGCCACATGTGGCCTGCTGAGGACATGGATCCGGCCCGCCGGGTGCCGCTGCCTGTCCTGCTTAGCAGCCGACGCGTCCCAGGCCCGCAGTGCGCATAGGAATTTGTTCATAGTTTTTTTTTTAAACTATAGTCTGGCCCTCCAACAGTCTGAGGGACAGGGAACTGGCCCCTGTTTGAGGACCCCTGGGTTAGAGGGTGACTCGAAGCGAAAAGCCCCACCGCTGTCTATATGCGCCGTCCTCCGGAGGAGAGGTGCTGAGCGGGAGGGCTGTCGTAGAGACGCAGGAAAGGGACGATTCTAGAATGACAGGCAGATGGCATTAACCGGGAGAGATTGGTCGTGAAGAAATTCATGCCTAATTACAATAAGGGAAAGCTGCAGCCCGCTCTCTGGTGGTGGGACAACTCCGGCTAAGACACAGGAGCCTCTGGGACAGGCCCGTAGTCAGCGGATGGTCCCACATGTTCTTTGCCTATAAAACATAACATGGGGTCCCCTCGGGGGTGGTCAAGGCTGGGAGTGGATGCCACAGGGGGTGGGAGCAGGAGGTGGGCCAGAGAGGCCAGGTGGGTTCCGGTCTCTCCGCTGCTGACGTCCCAGGCGGCTCTTCGGAATTTGGGGTCCCTCCTTCCCTGCGTGGCTCCCGTGAATGCTCCTGCTCAGCCCCCCGCTCCTCTTACTCACGGTTAACCCGTCTCAGTTCATGAAGACTTGATGCTTTTCAGGGCACAGAGTTGGCAGGAGTTGGTGACGGCTTAGGTATCGGGAAGAGGAGAGTCGGAGATGGCTGAGCGTTCAAACCCAAACGAATGGGTGTGTTATGGTGACAGGGAAAAGGGACCAGAATTCAGCCGTGGGCAAACTATGGCCCGCGGGCCGGATCCGGCCCATTCGGCTGTTCTATCCGGCCCACGGAGCCGAAAGAGCAGAGGGTTCTCTTGCTCTCCCCTCCGCTCCTTTACTTTGAATTTATATTAGTTCACACAAACACTCCATCCATGCTTTTGTTCCGGCCCTCCGGTCCAGTTTAAGAACCCATTGGGGCCCTCAAGTCAAAAAGTTTGCCCACCCCTGGACCAGATTGTGTGTGTGTGGGGGGGGGGGGAGGGAGGGACGGGGAATCAGGGGGAAGAAATGCATTAAAAATTTTAAAATGCAAGACGCAGAGCATACAATTGCAAACTGCAAACTTTGTGCCTGTAACTCTGTAGGCTTTGTCGGGAGCAGGGGTCCTCACACTTTTTAAACAGGGGCCAGTTTTCTGTCCCTCAGACCGTGGGAGGGCCGGACTATAGTTTAAAAAAAACAACTATGAACAAATTCCTATGCGCACTGCGGGCCCGGGACGCGTCGGCTGCTAAGCAGGACAGGCAGCGGCACCCGGCGGGCCGGATCCATGTCCTCGGCGGGCCGCATGTGGCCCGCGGGCCGTAGTTTGAGGACGCCTGGTCAGGAGCGTTGTCACGTGGGTGGTCCACGGAAGTCGCACTCGCCCTGGAAAAGCCGTGAAGAGAGAGGCAGGGAAGGCTCCTGGGTGAGCAGGGGCCCGTGGCCAGGAGGGGAGAGTGGTCCGGGAGAGGGCGGGTTGCCGGGGACCGGCGTGCGGTGCGTGGACGCTGTGGGCACTGACAGGACAGTGCGGGGAGGAGCGGGCGGGCGCTGAGCGAAGGTGGCTGGTGCCCGTTTGTGACCAGTGCCAGGGGCAGGGCCTCTGTGGCAGCCTCCGATTTCCTCACTCGGGCTGCGGACCTGAATTTTGTTCAACATGATGACGGTGATAAAAGCTCATTCCTCCTGTTGAAGGCTTTTGCCTGGAGATTGTGTCTGTGTTGGGCCTTGGGCTGTTTATGAACAACCGGAATGAACCGAATCCCCAGCGACTGGTCGATTCCTTAGTTAACTATGGTCAGTATTGCTATATGGTTAGCGGCACAATTTCCCTTTTCGTAGAAAAGCAGTAATATGTGGGTACACAGAAACGGCCAGTCATGTGTCCAGGCGTGACACCCACCGTGTCCCACAGCCGGGAGCCTTCCAGGGGAGGAAAAGCCACTCCTTTCATTCTTCCTGCCACAAGCTGCAGTGTGGGGACAAGGAAGGTGGGACCTGCCTCTCCTCAGCCAGAGGGGCAGTTCTGCCGTCGGGTGTGGGATTCTCCAGGTGGGCCTGGCGCATGCTTGGCGGGTGCGGGAGGCTGTCCTGCTCACCCTGTAAGAAGCAAGCGAGCTTCCTCCTGTGCACGCGGGAGGGAGGGCCCCCCCCCTCCACCCCCTCCCGCCCTGCTCCCACCTTAAGGTTGTCGTGTATGTGGGCTGGATGACAAGACTTGGAGGTGCCATGCATCCCTCCATGGCCTGGCAATGCCACAGAAGCCTAACGGCCAGAAGAATTTGAGGCGTCATCTTTTCTGAGATTTTGAGACCATTTCAGCTGTTTACCGATTAAAGGATATATCATTAAAGTCTAGGCCAGGGGTGGGCAAACTTTTTGACTTGAGGGCCACAATGGATTCTTAAACTGGACCAGAGGGCCGGAACAAAAGCATGGATGGAGTGTTTGTGTGAACTAATATAAATTCAAAGTAAAGAAGCGGAGGGGAGAGCAAGAGAACCGGATAGAACAGCCGGATCCGGCCCGCGGGCCGTAGTTTGCCCAAGGCTGGTCTAGTCGGATGGACAAATAAAGTGTCTCACTTGGTAGTAATTTCAGGGAAATTCCTTGCTGGGTTCAAAGGCGTTTCTCACATATTCTGTTACTACGGAGTCTACGGATAGGATCATCTGTTTGAATCACAGGCTGTTGAAAGGGGCGGGAGGCCCTGTTTGACACTGAAACGGGGACTCAGAACTGTTGGACATGGAAATTGGGACTCAAACATTTTTTGTTATTATATGTTTATTTCTAGTCTGCAGAGGCAAGATTTTTTTAAAGGAAAGAAATGGGGGGAAAAATAGATACGGAGGCAAAGAAGCACTGAACAGACTGTCAAACTACAGCGGGAAGGCAGGGGAGGTTGGGGGTGGGGGCGCTGTAAGAGATCAACCGAAGGACTTGTATGCATGCATATAAGCATAACCAATGGATACAAGACACTGGGGGGCGGGCAGGTAAAGGCATGTACTGGGGGGAAGGGGAGGCCGGGGGGGGGAGGTCAATGGGGGAAAAAAAAGGAGACATATGTACTACTATTTGTAATACTTCAAACAATTAAAAAAATAAAATAAAATTAGTTCAAGAAAAAAAAAAAAAGGGGGAGGGATGTGAGGAATGATCTAGAAACCCATTTTTAAGAGGAGACTGAAGCTCGTAGGGTGGTAGGTCACATAGCCAGCGGCCGGAATTCAGCTCTTTGGACCCCCGTCCGTGTTCTTCCCAAAGCACCGATGCCTCTTACACAGACACGGTGAGCCTGCAGACGTTGGTGTGTTCTCAGGCCGCTCACGGGCAGAACCTGGGCGAAGGTTCTGGATCACTCGGATGCGCTGGGCAGGACAAGTGCTAATTTCAAATCCTGGTTTGCTCAAGACATACATGGGGGTCCACAGCTGAGCCAGGAGGGGGCAGATGCGGGGTGGGCAGGAGACTTGCAGGCAGGGCCAAGGTTCGGCCACCTCCCCGCCCCCCCTCCCCCCCCTCCCCCCCCCCCCCCCCCCGCCCAGGGGCCCTGGCGTGAACACCGCCCTCAGGGCTGCTGGCACCAGCTGGAATAGCTGGTCTCTGCTCCCCCGATGCCAGCTGCTCTGGGAAGGGGAGCCCTGTGCAAGGTCTTTATCGCTACGTGGCCTTGGCCCGATAATGAACTCCCGGAGGCTGGAGACCTTGTGTCCCGCGAGGGAGGCAGAGCCTGCGGGAGCTGGCAGTGGGCGGCTACTGCTGCCCGCACTCCCTGTGGCTGGGCCGTGGGCCCTTCCTGGAGAGGGATCTGGGCAGCACAGCTGTGCTCTGTGGTGGGCGTGATGTGTGTGTGTGCGTGTGTGTGTGTGCGTGTGTATTTGCGGGGAACTTGTAACCTTCAAGCATTGTTGATAGAAGGAAAGACTTATGGAGCCATTTTTATTTATTTATTTATTTATGGTTAAAATTCGTTTTTCAGTGACAGTTGACAGTCAGCATCGTGGTCGGACGATCATGGACTTACCAAGTGCCCTCCTGGCCCCCTCGGCATTGTTACAATACTACTGACTCCATTCCATTGGCTCATTCCATAGGCCGCACTTGACGACCCGGGACTGTTTGGTAACTACCAATGTGTACCTCTCAGTCCCTTCACCTTTGTCTCCCAGGCCCCTGGCCTCCCCCACTCTGGCACCCAGCGGTCTGTTCTCTGTATCTATGAGTTTGTTTATTTTGTTCTTTAGATTCCACATATAAGTGAGATCACATGGCACTCGTCTTTCCCCGACTGGCTTATTTCACTGAGCATAATACCCTCTGGGTCCCCACCCCACCACCACGCTGTTGCAAATGAAGCCATTTTTAAAAGCCACAGGCGATTCTTAGCAGGTGAAGTCCCTGTGTCTCATTACCAGGAAGGGCCTCACTCCTGGGATATGGCTCCATACGTGGACATGGAAAGCACATGCATTGCCATCGCAGCAGCGTCTGTGCGGGTGTCGAATACATCGAGTGTTTGTTCCTTGAGGAATGTGTAAGCCGGACCACGGAGCCAGACTAGGCCTGCGCGTCAGGATGAGCAGACTTGACAGAGTGCTGAGGGAGGAAGTAAGACCGGGACGTCCTCTTTAGCACATGACCAGTCACATCAATCAAAGTGACATAATCGCTCAAGGAAACTTCCAAACTTGGGAATGCTAGCCGAACACAATGGGGTGAGGGAGAGGGTGCTAGGAATGGGGATGTAAGGCGATCAGCAGTCAGCCATGGATCCTTCACAGACTGACGGAGACGGGGTGCCGCTAAGTGACGGCTCACCGCTGACCAGGGCGACGGTTAAGTCAACTCTGCATCCGAGGCTCAAAGGATAATGTAAAGTAAACATGACGAACCCCTCCTGGCCTTGGTGTGTGCCAGCCTCTGCCACCCATGCCAGGGTTTGGCCCCAAGTGTCATTGCTTGGACCCTCTTTGCCCCAGCTCTAAGCTGTGTCATTCTGCCGGGCTGTTTACCACTGAGGCTCATGGGAACTTCTGGATCTTTCTATGTCTTGCTATACAGGCTGTGGTGATCTGGGGTGGCAGCTGTTCAGAGCCTCCAGACCCCACGCTGTTACTCTGCTTTATGGGGACCCCTCATGCTGCCTTTGGGCATCCCACAGAGTGGTATTCTCCCAGGATTCCAAGCAGAACTGGGACACAAGCCCCTCTTCTTTCTGCCCCCCCTCCCCCCATCTCGCCTACGTCAAGGCCAGGTGGGTAGGAGCGGGACCTGTTCTGGAACGAGGAAGCGCCTTGACCTTGACCACGCCCCCTGGACAAGCCTGGAGCACACTGAAGTTCCTGGTGTAAGAAGAATTTCCCTCCTTCTTCGTTTTGTGCTCTTGCCATTGCTCTTCACTCTTCCTGGTCCTTCAAGCTCAGAGACCTTCCGGGAAGAACTGCTCAGAAATGTTCCAAGAGCTCTATTTGCATTTATTTATTATTTATTTAAAACACGTTGTTACTGATTTTAGAGAGAGAGGAAGGGAGAGGGTGAGAGATAGACACATCAAAGAGAGAGAAGCATCAACATCGATCATCTGCCCCTGCACGTCCCCCGCTGGGGATGGAGCCCGCAACCCGGGCATGTGCCCTGACCAGGAATCGAACCAGTGCATGGGTCGATACTCAACCACCGAGCCACACCAGACAGGCCTATGTGCATTTAAAAGTAATACGTGATCACTGAGAAAACTTGGAAAATATAGCAAAGAACCAAGTTGAAAATACGCAGAGACACGAAGTCTCAGCATCCAAAACACCACTGCCAGGATTTTGGAGCCGTTATCTTTTTGTTTTTGCCCTGGGAACCTTACCCACACACTTGACGGTGTAGATGGCATGGCGTAGAAGCGCGTGCCATCAGGATCTCTCCCCAGGCCTGGCACAGACCTCGTGCCATGAGCCCCCCCTCAGAAAGCTGGTTGGCCCCTTCATTGATGGCAACAGAGCCACGGACATTGCTGAGCGCCATGCCTCTTCCGCAATCCAGGTTATTTCCCCAGACCGAGAAGTAGAATTCTTGTGTCCGAAATGTATCAACATGTTTAAGGCTTTGCATTTATTTTTCTGAGTTACTTTCCTGAAAGGTTAAGTCGGTGGCTATGAGTGTAGAAGGTTGATAGGCAGATAAGACCATTTCCCCCCATCCTGCCTAGCGTTTGCCAAAGAGCTTACTCACTGCATTGAAAGGATTATGGAAATGCTGAACTTGAAAGACTCTGGAATTAAGAAGTTAAAGTGTCCAAGTCAGGACAGATTTATCTCCCCCCTAAGTTTATTATTTGAGGGCAGTGACGCGGCCGGAAGATCGACAGGCCCCGGATTCCATTTGTCCCGCAGCTGCACCCAGTGACCGGCCAGCGTGGCAGTTAGTTGGCAACGTTTAATAAGATTGTCCTCCGTGATTGAAACAAATGACCCTCCTTTTGTCATCAGAAATGGGATCTTCATGCATTTGTTTCAGTAATACAGAATCTGACATCATTAATAATCGGGGCTGGCAACTTGCTCTTGTTGAATACAATAGACGAATGAAAAATTTAATTTTTTAGTAGATCATAAAAGATGTGCCAATAGATCAAAGAGAATTTAGGCAGAGTGCCTCTGATGCCCGCGGCGTGTCATTGTCTCCACTTGTTAGGCGAGCGTGTCTGTGCCGATGCCGTTCTCTGTGACCGCCCCCCCCCCCCACAACGCCAGGGTGCGGTGTTCAATGGCCCACGTCTCCCTCTCCCCCTTCCCCTTTCTCTCTCAAAGCAATTAAAAAAAAACACATATCCTCAGGTGAGGCTTAAAAAATATATGTGTATACTGACAACAGCTGCCAAGACCGAAAGATGGACCAACCCATCAGCATCTCTGTGCAAATGGAACGGTGACCATGACCTTGCTTAGACCTCTGTCCGTCTGTCCACTGAGAGCCCACGCTTGGGTGGGAGAAGGTTGGACTAGAACTTTCCACTTCCGCCCTGCTGGGCAGCGCCCGGCAGCCAGCCAGTGCTGTGTGTGGCCCCGGTAGGCTCTGAGGTTAGTGTACGCGTCCTGATGCAGCGCAGCCAGCTCTCACGGATGTGACGGGAACTTTGCTCCGGAGGACACACGGCTTGGTTTGGAAGTGGAATTGTATGTGGGTGGAACTCGTTGGCATGAAGGCTCTGGAAATCAAGTTTTGAAAGAAAGAGTTTGTGTCGAGATCCTGTGATCGTGTGCTTTTTTCAAGACCCCACAGGCTACCCGTCTTTTAATATTTTTATTGATGTCAGAGAGGAAGGGAGAGGGAGAGAGAGGTAGTAACATCCATGATGAGAGAGAATCATGGATCAGCTGCCTCCTGCACACCCCCCACTGGGGATCGAGCCCACAACCTGGGCATGCGCCCTGATTGGGAATTGAACGGTGACCTCCTGGTCCAGAGGTGGACGTTCAACTACTGAGCCACGCCGATCAGGTTCCACGGGCTCCCTACCTCAGAGCCATTCCTTCTTCCTGAATTTACGCAGAGGATGCTTATGGGAGATGAGCTCCGGGAATGAACCTCGACTGGTGCTAGGCACCTGAATAACCCCTTTTCCTTTTGCTAGTGAGTGGCTTAAGGGTGGGTCTGCTATGCAGTTCTGCCCAAGAAGGTACAAGGGCAAATGGCTCTAGAGACAATTTTACTTCCTCATTAAAAAAAAAAAAAGATGCAGCAGGGTGGCTTGCCCCCTCTTCCTGAGCTGAACGTGTTTGGGGGGCCGTGAGATGATGCCGGGACCACAGCAGCCAGTGCTGCAGCCCAAGGTCGCCAAGCCAGTGTGGTGCAAACCTCGGGGCAGAAAGACCATGGACGACCACAGGGCCTTGATCGATGGCCCTGGGGAGCGGCTCCACCAACCGCTTCGTATGTGTCTCTTATACAGGAAGTCCTTTGCTGACAGTGCGTGGACGGGGCAGCTTGGGTCTGGCACTCGTGGGCAGGATGCCTGGAGGAGTGTTCTGGCTGAGAGAATCGTGGCCGATGGAGGTCCTCTCGGGTCGGCATACCCAGGTGGAGGCACTGCGATGTGCACGGAGGAGGCCCTCTGCCTCCAGCAGCCCCTTCCTCTAAGAGAGCTTGCTTGTCTGCTGAGAGGGGGGTGGGGGAGGGAGAATGATTAGGGACAAGAGCAAGTGTGAAGGGAAGTGGCACAGAGGTCCAGGGAAGGACACCGTTAGAGAGCGACCGGCTCCTCGGTGAGCCTGATCTATCTATCTATCTATCTATCTATCTATCTATCTATCTATCATCTATCTATCATCTATCTAACTACCTATCTATCATCTATCTATCTTCTATCTCTCTATCATCTATCTATCTATCTATCATCTATCTATCTATCTATCTATTTAAATCTATCTATCATATCTATCTATCATCTATCTATCTATTTAAATCTATCATCTATCTATCTATCTATCTATCTATCTATCATTTATCTATCTATCTATCTATCTATCTATCATCTACCTATCTAAATATATATTTTTATTGATTTCAGAGTGAAAGGGAGAGGAAGAGAGAGATAGAAACATCAGTGGTGAGAGAGACTCATTGGTCGGCTTCCTCCTGCACGCCCCCTCCTGGGGATGGAGCCCACAATCCGGGCATGTGCCCTGACCAGGAATTGAACCCTGACCTTCTGGTTCATAGATCGATGCTCAACTGTTGAGCCCTCCCATCAGGGCGATGAGCCTGTTTTAGGAAACCGCACCGGTTGGAAGATGATAGCAGGATTTCTGAGACTGGTGATGCTGGCGTTTCTCTTAGGACGTAAGTCCTTTTCCATTCTCGGTGCGTCGTTTCTCCTCGACTCTGTCAGCTGCAGGAAGGGCTGGTGACCCATTGGACGGGCAGTTGGTGCCTCCCTGGGCTGACGGGGAGAAAGGGTGTCCATGGGGCGGGGCCCTGGCGGGTGTGGTGACCACAGGGGCGGAGGGAGTAGCCTCCACAGGGGAGGAGCGGGAACCCTGGCTTGCTCCGGGCCCCACCCCCTGCGGGAACGCCGGGGCACAGCGGTGCGAGGAAGCCGTGTCTTGGTGCGTCTCACTGCATCTGGGTCCGGCCCACGGGAGGCCTCTGGTTCGGGAGGCAGAGGAGCTCATCAGTGTAGTCTTGGTTTCAAAGAAACTCACGCACACGTCTGGGCCATTCCTCCTGGTGGCCTGTCCCGTTCCCCTTTTTGCCGCTGGCCTCGCGGGGTGACCGCCCGCCACGGGGACCTCAGGCACGCTGCCTCCTAGCCTCCCAGCTGCTCTTGTCTCCTGTTGCTGAGTGAAAGGAAATATCGATCCCTTCCTTCAACGTCAGACGTTCTCATACAGTTCAGCACGCCGAGCCGTCGGGGCTGCGCTCTCGGGTCACAGTTCACCCTCCGTCTAATCCCATCGTCCATATCTCTCAGCTTCTCGGGCCGTTTCCAGAACCAGCCAGTCAGCGTCGGCAAAGGAAGGGGCTGCGCTCCGTGCAGAGCCCGGGGTCTCCGTGTGGGCTCCCCGGGAGGGCGGAGGGTTTGTTATCTCACCAGGTACCCCTCCTTCCCTCCCGCGGAGAAAGCACGCGGCCTCGGAGACGAAGAGGAACCCGCGTACAAGAGGAGCAGCGGGTGAGGCAGATAGGGACCATGATGACGGGTGTCGGCTGGCTGTGTTTGGGGTGGGGAGCGTCTGCAGCTGGGTGACTTGAACAAGGCATATTGTCTTCCACCTGCGGGCGGGCCTCGTCCAGTCAGCGGTGGGACGGCCTGCAGCAGAGGCCCAGGTTCCCGAGGAGGAAGGACGTTGGTCTCTAGGTTACAATGTAGCAATGCGGCCCCAGTTTTTCTCTAGGTTACAATGTAGCAATGCGGCCCCAGTTTTCAGCGTTTGGATTCAAGGCTGCAACATCAGCTCTTACTGGGCTCCAGTCCACCAGCTGCTCTATGAAGTGTGCACTGGCAATGGACGATTCCTTAAGGCTTAAGTTAAGCCATCCCATGGGTCTGTTTTTTTTTGTTTTGTTTTGTTCTAGAGAGATCTGTCTAGCACAGGGGTGGGCAAACTTTTTGACTCGAGGGCCACCATGGGTTCTTAAACTGGACCGGAGGGCCGGAACAAAAGCATGGATGGAGTGTTTGTGTGAACTAATATAAATTCAAAGTAAACATCATTACATAAAAGGGTACGGTCTTTTTTTTTTATTTCAATAGTTTTATTCATTTCAAACATTTTAACACCAGCGTTGATGCTAATGTGCAGTGGTGCATGTTAACACAAATGCCCTGTAGCACGCATTTTTGCGTGAGATAGGGTGAGAAGCAAACGCAGCACAAAATGCATTTGTTTTGCCGCTAACACATGCGGTTAGTGGCCACGGTAGCGTTACTGATACCGCATCCGTATCAGCAAAAAAATGCAGCCGCAGCATGGCTAGTGTGACATGTCCTCTGTGTGTCTTTTTCCCTGCTGCGTGCGTCCGCAGTGGGAAAAAAAAACTGCAGTGGATACAAGCCCTAAAAGCTGAAAGTCTTTGTTGTTTTATTAACAAGTCATTGTGATGTACAGAATGTGGGAACAGGAAAAAATTGTGTTTGAGTAGAGCTCTTAATCTTACCTCAGAAAGGCTCTGATACTGTGCTCTCCAGGGGCGTGTCTCCCTACATCACCACGATCACGTGTCTCCGCATTCCCAGGGTGATGTCGGGGGACGCGTCCGCGGGCATTACAAGGAGCCTCTGGAAGACTGAGAGGTTGTTCCTTCTACTGAATGGGGGATATAAATCCGCCCACTCAGAAGAAGGAGCTGCGGCCGTGTTTCCCGACGTTGCCATGTTAACACTGCTGCTGGTGAAGGAGTGGAGGGGAGAGCAAGAGAACCCTCCGCTCTTTCGGCTCCGCGGGCCGGATAGAACAGCCGAACGGGCCGGATCCGGCCCGCGGGCCGTAGTTTGCCCACGGCTGGTCTAGCACAATGGGGGAGGGATTTGGAGATCAAAGAGCCATTGGAGCGATCCGTCTGCCGAGGACCACAGTGCCACGCCTGACCATCCAGAAGGTGCGGGTGGCTGCCACAGTCAGGCTCACACGAGGGACGGCAGCAGAAGGCGTGCCCCACGGATCGGGCTCCTGGCGGGAAGGTGGCACACTGCAGGGGCTCACCGGAAAGCCGATGTCAAAGGTCAAGGCGTAGAGGAACCGAGCAGGTGGTGCAGCCACGGGCAGCCTCAGTGGGGTCTGTGAGCACCCCAGGCCTGAAAGAGGGGGGGGCAGGAGGCCTGTGGGGGATGCCTCCCCTGAAGAAGGTGGGGCTCCAAGCCAAGCAGGGTGGGCAGAGAGGCTGCGGAAGGAATGAGGGGCCTGGTCTCTTTCTCTCCTCCAACCCCCAACTCCTCCGGCTCCCACTGCCTGAGCCCAACCGGAAGCCCTGGGCGAGGAGGCCCTCGGGGAATGCCCAGCGGCCAGCCTGCAGGAGGGAGGAGAAAGGCAGAGGATGGACGCGGCGCTGAACAGAGAGAATACCCAGCCCCCGTGGGAACCTACCGCTAGAGAGATCCTAATGCCCTTTTAGCTTCTAATCAATTATGGGCTGGATCGTATTAATTAAAGAAAAGGAAACAGGCCTCCTTGGGCAACGCCGTTCCTGTATTCCGCCGGCCGTGAGGGCTGAAAATGCCTGTTCTGCGATGGGGGAAAAGAATCCTTTGCTTTCCTGGATTTGGGGGTGCAGGGGACCCCAGTTCTCGGGCACTTGGGGCAGGGCTCCTCGATTTAGATCCTGCCCTCCTTTCTCTTCTTCCCACTTCCCCCGACCCTAGTAGCCAGGCCCCCTCCCTGCCCAGAATCAGGGCCGAACAGGTGAACACCGTCAGAGCCATGCCCCGGGGTAAAGGCTCCTCGTGGGCGGATGGCCTCTTGCAGAGACGTGAGGCTCCGGCTTTCTGTGATAAGGCTCGGGTTCAGCCTCTCCAGCGAGCATGCGACCCTGTGCGCGTCAGTTACTAAGTAACAGCTCTGAGGACCTGCAAGTAATTTACAATGCGGACTTCACTCCTGGGCTTAAAGCCGTTGAACTGAAGGCTCTTTGGTTGTAAATGCTCGTTCAGCTTAGACCGAACGCTGTGCCCTTAAGGCAGCCTTGGGCAAACTACGGCCCGCGGGCCGGATCCGGCTGTTCTATCCGGTTCTCTTGCTCTCCCCTCCGCTCCTTTACTTTGAATTTATATTAGTTCACACAAACACTCCATCCATGCTTTTGTTCCGGCCCTCCGGTCCAGTTTGAGAACCCATTGTGGCCCTCGAGTCAAAAAGTTTGCCCACCCCTGCCTTAAGGGGTTTGCACAGTTCGCACTGTCTCACGGATGTTGTGTGAGATCCCGCACACCTTCTCTGCACACGCGGACAGGTTCTGAGTCAGGTACCTGGGGTCCTGACTGAGCCCTTCCGGGGTCCTGGCTGCACAGAGCTCAGGACAGCTCTGCTCCCCTGGCCTACACGTGGGCCACGGAGACACGCGGTGGCAGAGTGTGGCGAGAGCGCACCCTCCGAGGAGCAGCGTCATCCCCAACCCGGGACTCAGGCTAGGTGCCCAGAGGAGGGAACACCCAACCAGGTGTCCTCAAACTACGGCCCGTGGGCCACATGCGGCCCGCCGAGGACATTTATCCGGCCCGCCGGGTGCCGCTGCCTGTCCTGCTTAGCAGCCAACGCGTCCCGGGCCCGCAGTGCGCATAGGAATTTGTTCATAGTTGTTTTTTAAACTATAGTCCGGCCCTCCAACGGTCTGAGGGACAGTGAACTGGCCCCTGTTTAAAAAGTTTGAAGACCCCTGCCAAGACTCTGAGTGTTGGAGGAAGACTCAGAGAGAGCTCTGTGGCCAGGGGGGAGGCGAAGGAAGTGGCGTTCCGGGAAGGACAGGCCAAGGGCGTGGAGCAGCGGGGGCATTGTGGGCGGGGCTGGGGCTGGGCAGGGGGGACTGGTCTCCCATATTCTAGACCAGTGGTTGGCAAACTCATTAGTCAACAGAGCCAAATATCAACAGGACAACGATTGAGATTTCTTTGGCGAGCCAAATTTTTTAAACTTAAACTTCTTCTAACGCCACTTCTTCAAAATAGACTCGCCCAGGCCGTGGTATTTTGTGGAAGAGCCACACTCAAGGGGCCAAAGAGCATGCATGTGGCTTGCGAGCCGCAGTTTGCCGACCACGGTTCTAGTCTGACTTTATTATTTTTTTTAATTAAAAAATATATTTTTATTGATTTCTGAGAGGAAGGGAGAGGGAGAGAGATAGATTGATTGGTTGCCTCCTACACACCCTTCACCGCGGATTGAGCCTGCAACCCAGGCATGTGCCTTGACCAGGAATTGAACCTTGACCCCCTGGTTCAGAGTTCGATGTTCAACCACCGAGCCACACTGGCCGGGCTATAGTGTGACTTTATAATGAGTTCAAGGAGGAGCCCGTGCCTCCCCCACAGGGAAGAGGCACGAGAGGACTTAACTGTAGAGAGAAGAAGAGGGTGTAGAGGTGGGGGGACAGGTTGGGAGGTGGTGAGCCAGGCTGAAGCGTGGGGGAAGGAGGAGTAGAGTGTAGACGGTTCTGAGATACCGTAATAAACTGTTCTGGAAGCGTGGCTACGTTTCCAGCTTGGATGGCAAGACAGACCATCACCAACACCAATGATGGGACAGGGGAGCAGGTTGGCGGGTGGCGAAGAGGTCCCCGAGGTCGAGCAGGCTCTCGGGCGTCCGGGTGGGAGTGGCTGAGGTGGGGACACAGCCCTGTGCTCCCAAGGAAGGTGCGGGAGAGTCTGTGGTTGACAGGATGACGGGTGGGGGAGGGGAGGGCGTAAAACAGTGGGTGAAACCACCTGTAAGAACAACTGTGGCGGGTGTGACAACGAGAGGATCAGTTACACCTACCACTCTCCATCCTTCTGTGAATGCTTGAAATAGTTGATCATTAAAACACTTCCAGTTAGCCTGCCTGGCGTGGCTCAGTTGAGCATCCACCTAGGAACCAGGAGGTCACTGGTTTGATTCCCGGTCAGGGCACATGCCCAGGTTGCAGGCTCAATTCCCAGGAGGGGGCGTGTAGGAGGCAGCCGATCTGTGAGTCTCTCTCATCGTTGATGTTTCTCTCTCTCACCCCCTCTCCCTTCCTGTGCCGTGCCAGCACAGCCAAGAGAGAACCTGAGAGGGGTGGTGAAGGATTGAGGAAAGACAGACAGAGAATGAAAGCTGGGTCTGGGTGGGACGCTGTCCTCTCTGATGGAGAGACAGCGACAGCGCCGCGGACTATGAGCCGTGTCTTTATTTTATAGCAGCTGCCACGAGGCAAAGGAAGGGCGTGGTCTAGATGTTTACAACGTTCTCGTGGGTTTCGATCCTACTCAATTACGTGCACCTGAACTCTATCAAGCTCACGTCACTCAGGCACTGGAGCCACGTGTTCGGACCACAGGTTCACGCTGACAACTCCAGCTGTTGGCTATGATTGTGCGGGGAGGCTCTGCCCTCCAGGCTGGGACTTGCACGTGGCCATGAGGGGACTGTGCCCTCTCGTCAGTCCGAGGCTTGAACCTGTCCAAACGCTGAGGCCGCTCGCCACACCTTCCTCTCTGAAATCAATAAAAAAATTAAAAAAAATTTTCAAATTGAGGAAAAGAGCAGATGGAGGAAGAGGAACCTTTTTGTGGACAAAGAGGCAGCAGCCCCGGATCTGGGGGCTCTTGAGTCCACGCAGTGAGAGTGGTGCCCAGATGGGGGTTCAAGGCCACAGGGGCCATGAGAAATGGACGGAACTCCTCCAAGTGGATCAGGAAGGTCACGGGCCCCGGGGACGCCGCCAGGGCCGTTGGCTGCGCCGATGGGAGTGGAATTGAGAAGGGAGGGAGGGGCAGAAGCAGGGAGAAGGGGAAGCTTCTCAAGTAATTTCACGGGGAAGGGAAGGAAGAGATAAGTAGCTAGAGAGGAAATCGGGGTCTTGTCCAGAGAATTGATCCCCCCTTTTTTTAAAGGCAGGTAGAGCTGGGACAGCCCCAGGATGAGGGCAGAGCGGGAGGACGGGGGAGGGTCTGGGTACCTGTGAGGATGCCAAGGAGTCGCGCTGGGTGGAGTGGAGGTGCCAGATGGGAAGCACGGGTGGGAGCGGAGCAGCAGGGGTGCCACACAGAACCCGTTTCCGATGTCACGGCAGAGCAGGTGCTGGTGAGGAAGGTCAGGTGCGGCTATGGAGGGGCGGGGAGGAGCTCAGGGAATGGAGGTGTCCACGCGGCCACTTACAGGTCCGGACACCCCCCCAGCGTCTCCAGGCCTGTGGGGGAGTCACGAGGGGAGGGGCGGAACAGGCGCAGAGCAGAGTAATGGGCGGAGAGCCTGAACCCCGAGGCGCAGAGTATTTCCCCGAGAGCAGGAGGCAAAGGCAGCGTCCGGCCCAGCCCCGTCGGTTCAGACAGCGCTTCAGTGGGGTGGCCGCGGGCACCGTGTCCGGGCGGCGCACAGGGGTGCGGGGGAACCAGACTTCAGGTGGGGATTGTGGAAATGGGTGCAGCAGGGTGGGGAGCCGCTGTTCCGGCCCGTGCTTCCCTGCGGTGAGGGTTCAGGGGTACAGCGCCCGGAAAAAGCAGCCGGCGTAGCACCAACAGAAGAGATGGCAGGTGGAGCAACAGGAGCCCAGATGTTGGTCATGAGTTCGGGGTTTTTTTTTGTTTGTTTGTTTGTTTTTTTTTTGTTTGTTTTTTTTTGTTGTTGTTTTTTTTTTGTATAGCAAATGCGGAGATTTATTGAAGAACAAGTACAGACACCCACGTGGGGAGGGGGAAAGGGCCCCCATGAGTTCGTTTTTTGTTTGTTTGTGTTTTGTTTTTTTTGTATAGCAGAGGTGGACATTTATTGAAGACCAAGTACAGACTCCCACGTGGGGAGGGGAAGGGCCCCATGAGTTCGCTATAAACCAGCTCACCTGGAACGCCTCCCTGCGGTTTACAAACGCCTGCCTGGGGCACAGGTGCCACTCTCCGGGGCCACTCACCTGCCTAGGGCACAGGTGCCACTCTCCAGGCCTAGTCGGGGCGCAGGCATCCCTAGCAGTGAGCACGGGGCTTTGACCGGAGAAGTGGAAATAGCACCTTAATCGTGACCTCACTCCTGCTTTAGGCCGACGGCAGGTATTTCCCACAGTTCACCTGAAGGGTCACGGTAATAGCGTCACACGCATGAGAACCCACCATTCCAACGGGACCTTTAAAGCTCTGTGTGGCCCTGGCTGCTCTGGCTCCGTGGAGTGAGCATCAGCCTGTAGACCACAGGGTCCCGGGTTCGATTCCGGTCAAGGGCACATGCCCGGGTTGCAGGCTCGATCCCCAGTAGGGGGCGTGCAGGAGGCAGCCGGTCAATGATTCTCTCTCATCATGGCTGTTTCTATCTCTCTCCCCCGCTCCCTTCCTCTCTGAAATCAATAAAACTATGTTGATAAAATTCTGCATTTATGTAAGACAAAATGAAAGCCGTCTGTCGTGTTTGTATGTGTGAATGGAGTTGTGCTATGCTATGTAATATGACGTTGAGTTCCACAGGCGAGGCTGAGAGTCGAGTCCCTTACAGCCATGTAGGTTGGTGGGCACATGGCCGTAAGCCTGCACCCATCTATCTGCTTCTCCCTCTGTGCCTTCCCTTCTCACGTGAAGAGGCTGGCAGTCTCCTGAACCGTGCACTAAACTACGCCGGGGTGATCCCTTTCAGCTCACCCACGCCACATTATTTCGAACCCTATGACTTTAAAATGGAAGTTTGGGTAAAAAAGTTCATTTGAAATAGTTGAATGCAATCACTCAGCCAGAATTTTTACCTAAATTATAAGATGGCATTGCTGTGCAAAGACCTTGAAAGACCAAGAAATGACATAAAATTTATGATATAATTTTCTAAATGACCAGCCGTGGCTTCTTTAAGAAATGCTATCTTCATTTGTAACTCTCAGAATACCCTGAAATTCATAATACAAATAAGATTTCTGTGGTATCGAGTCCACAGCCCACACATAACAGCCCAGTATATCTTCATTAACAAGAAACATTTCTATTGATTTCATTTGGCGATGTTTCATATTACATATAACAAATATGTATGGTCACCTAAATGAATTATTACAATCCAATTTGAAATGATTGCATAGGGTTATTGTATTATCTCTAGGATGCTTTAGTCTCTGGGTGTCAAAACTGTTTTTATTTAATGGAATAACATGGAAAAGTTAATCAGAGTAGGTTAACCTCTGTGGAGCTGAAGGTCACACGCATTTACTTGCAGTGGGAGATGGAGGAGCTCTGGGTCTGAGAGGTTGGGGGGGTGGGGGGGCCGGGGGCGGGGCGAGGGCGTAGCCACCGAGAGCGGTGCCTGCGTGTCCCCCGGTCTCGGGAGTGTCAGTTGGCTTCTGGGGCTCTTCAATAACTGGATTTTTGATTAGAAAATTTCCTGCAAGGAAAATAAAATTAAACAGGCAATCCAAACGTAATAACAAATCGATACTGCAGTTAACATTTCTATCGTGGGGTATCGAACGCTCAACTTCAGGCCATTCAGCTTTGCCTGCAGCTGCTCAGCGTCCTGCCCGGGGCTGGGGTGGGGACCACACGCTGCAAAGGTGGGGTCCTCCTCTCCCGGTTCTGTTTCCAATAGGAGGGTGCTCCCGACGCCGTGAGCCCTTTCCCTGTGGACCAGGAGCCAGAGGTGTTACCCCTTCGTGAGGAGCCCACACCCCGGCTGCTGCCCACGGAGCCTCCACGCCCGCCCCCCACCTGGTGCTCTCCCTCCAGGGCGCCTCCCGGCCAGGCCTTGGCCCCGCGGTGATTTTACTGCGCAGGCGAGTGCTTGACCTCGTCGGGCTCGGGGGCCGAGGGGGCTGGCGGCAAAGACCCCCAATGAAGGACTGAGGGGCCAGCACTGCCCGTGTAGTAATCCCTCTGAAGTTTTAAAGTCCTTTACGGTCTGGTTGGGGGGCCACCTGCGATCATTGGGAAAGTTCCCCTTGTCCTCGGAAGATAAAAGCATGGCACCCACGGGTGGGCTCAGAAGCTGGCGAAGGGGGGTCGGCAGGTGCCGGAACGGGCAGCTGAGCTGGAGCAGCCGGAGGCCCTGGGCACGGGCAGGGTGTGCTGGGAGCCTGTGTCCTGGCAGCGCACAGCGAGGGGGTCCAGGCTCTGAGATGCTCAGGTGTTGGAGGCGACACCGGCTCCCCGTGACAAGGACTGTCCTGTCATTGAAACCGGGGTTGAAGGCTCCACCCGCCAGTCCCCGATGTGGGCGCTGTGCCTGGGCCTTGGGCAGGAAGAGGCACTGAAGGGAAATCAGCGGGAGTGGGGGACAGAGGTGCGCAGCCAGGCGCGCTGGAAGCAGGTCTTGCTCCGAAATGAAGGTAAGAAACAGCCTGGAACCCCCGGGGTCTGTGGGAGTGAAAGCTACACTGTCCCCACAGAGTCCCCTCTGGGCACACAGCAGCCAGCACATGCCAGACAAGCCTGCGTCTCACACACCCTGTGAGCGCGAATGTTCTCGTTCCCCTCCAGAACGAAGAGATTAGAAAACGCACAAAGACATTGACCTCTTGGGAGATGGTCAGCAGATGCACCCCAGGGGAGAATTCACAGAAAACGGCAGAAAGGAGTCCCGGCCAAGGCATCGGGACGTAAGCTCGGTTTGGATGCTCAGAGAGGAAAGCGAGGAACGGGTTTTGTGATGAAAGAGAGGCAGGTGGGTTCCCGGAAGACACGAATAGATGGCCGCTGCAACGGAAGAAAGGACCAGTCCTGACGACAGAGCAGGAAACATTCAGAATACGGCTCACGGTGATAAAGAGATGGCAAAGACGAAACACACTGAGACGAACACGGAAGGAGACGCTCCAAAATAGAGGTAACGGGAGGGAATTAGGGAAAGAATGGGAGAAACAGTAGTCAGAGAAGTATTGGCGGAGGATTTTTCATCATTCAGGACCATTCGACCAGTGGTCAGCAAACTGCGGCTCGCGAGCCACATGCCGCTCTTTGGCCCCTTGAATGTGACTCTTCCGCAAAATACCACGGCCTGGGCGAGTCTATGTTGAAGAAGTGGTGTTAGAAGAAGTTTAAGTTTAAAAAATTCGGCTCTCCAAAGGAATTTCAATCGTTGTCCTGTTGATATTTGGCTCTGTTGACTAATGAGTTTGCCGACCACTGCATTAGACCAGCCTTAGCAGGAGCAGCCTAAATCTCGCGTGTACGTCATCTGAATCCACATCACAATGGAACATCGGAATGTGCAAATGATAGAAAAGCCTTTCAAACATGCGCCTCAGAAGGAGCAGCCAGCAGCCTGCAGAAGGCCTTTCATTGGCAACAACCGATGTCAGAAGATGAGCCAATACCATTTTCTAAGCGGGAAGAGAGAGGGACCGTCAACTTCCCATCTACCCTCGGCATCCCATTAGGTGATCATTCAAGGTGGGGCTGGGGGTGGGGCTCTCCCCAGCACCGATGAGCCGGGGTGTCGGCAGGGCTGCTGTCCAGCATCTTCACCTTCATTTCCCCTCTTGTCATTCCCCTCAACACGCTCCCAGTGCGATGGCGTGACTCCCTGCTCCACAATGAGTGAAGGTAAAGGTATTTTCAGACATAAAGGTCTCTGAGACTGACTACCAGAAGAGCAAATGAAAAATGCGAGCCCGGCTGGTGTGGCTCAGTGGTTGGGTGTCAACCCATGAACCAAGAGGTCAAGTGGTTCGATTCCCAGTCAGGGCACATGCCTGGTTTGTGGGCTCAATCCCTGGTGACGGGTGTGCAGGGGGTGGCCAGTCGATGATGTTTCTCTCTCGTCCATGATTCTATCCCTTTCCCTTCCTCTCTCTCTAAAAAATCAATAAAAACATTTAAAAAATAATGCAAAATTGAAAGAAGGAAATGGAAGCTATAAGGGATCAGTGGGCAGCAAGTGACACGGGCGAGTTGCAAAGCTGCTATGAAGAATAGTTTCAGTATTTGAGGGGACATTTACATCGAGAAGGAATTAAAATCTTGGACAATATTGTGGATGATAGGCAAAAAGTTGGGGTGGAATTAAAGAGTTCTAAGATCCTAATCTGGTGGGAGAGTAGAGTGATTGGTTAGCATCAGAATCTGAAAAAAAAAAGATATTTGAGTTTACTTAATACTATAGTAATAAACAAATATAAATATAAATATAAATATAAATATAAATATAAATATAAATATAAATATAAATATACTAGAGGCCCGGTGCACGAATTCATGCATGGGTGGGGTCCCTCAGCCTGGCCGGTGATCAGGGCCATTTGGGGCTATCTTGCCCAGAACAATCGGGGCTGATCAGGGCAGGCTGGCTGAGGTGGGGTGGGGCAGGGGGGGGCAGGGGAGAGGGACCGTGGAAGGTTGGCTGGCTTCAGGAGATTGGCTGGCCGCAGGAGGTTGGCTGTGGGAGCACATTGACCACCGGGGGTAGCTCCTGCGTTGAGCATCTGCCCCCTGGTGGTCAGTGTGCGTCATAGCGACCGGTCAACCAGTCGTAATGGTCGCTTAGGCTTTTATATATATAGATAGTTTCAAAAGAATAGAAAGAAAAAAGGATAAAATAAAACAAACATAGAGCAGATGGCAGGAAAGAAGAAAAGAAAAAAAACAAACAAACCAGGGGAAAATAGATCCAAATGAGTTACTGGCAATTAAAATAAATGTAAATGGATCACACTCTTTTCTTAACACAGCAGCGTCTCAGGCTGGATAAAAGTTTTCTCCTTCCTCGGATGTTCTGAAAGAGCCCTGTCGCCCAGCATCAGCGTGGGGGGCAGTGGTTTTTCGTGACAAGAGCACTTCATTTCACGCTTCAGCAACGGCATCTTGTCTGTTGTGTCTTTGCAGATGTGGTTAGATCTCAGGCCGAGCCTCTCTCTGTCAGGATGGCGTGCCTCCGGGGTGCAGGGCGGGACGGTGAGTTCTGACAGCTGTACGCAGACCTAATGGACGGAGGAGGCTGAGGAAGCAGTGAGCCGCTTCCTGGTGGAGCAGACGGAGAGATGCCGGATGCAGGCTGCGTGGGTAGGTAGGTGGCACATTGTAGAGGTGTTCTCTCTTTTCCGCGTCCAGCACGGAAAAGGAACAGGTCCGGTTCCTGAGTGGAGGAGCTGGGGATTAAGAAATAAAAGAAAGAAAGAGACCAGATAGAAAGATAGAAACAAAGCTGGGAGCCAGGTGGGACGCCATCCTCTCTGATGGAGAGGCAGGGACCCCGGAGCCCAGGCAGCACATTTATTTTATACCCCCAAATACCAGGAAGTGTCACCAAAACTTAGGATCCAAGGAGCTTATTTGCATTCTTGAGTAGGCCCTAGTATTCCTGGTGCTTGCCTAGATTTACATATCAAAGCCCGCTCCCCGGCACCTGGACAAAGGTAAAAAGTCAGTACTGATAACGCCCCCACCTTCTTGGGGAGGGCGTAACCGAGACACGGCTCTGCCAGTCTCCTCGGGCTCAGCTGACAACAATTTAAAGAAATGCCCATGTGCCTTCCCAGGCGGCCCTCGACAGCTCATGACCTGGGGGAAGGGCGTCGCTCGAAGAGCGCTGGCAGCCGGATCACTAGCCACCCAGAGAGGTTTCCGGTGAAGAAGGACGTTGGGGTTTTGATTGGGTTTTGGCTCCATAGGATGTGGCTGCTGGATTAGCTAAGCGATGTTCGAAGGCAGCCGTGGAGGTGGAGTGTCCTTTTAAAGGGTGTGTGGGTGCCCCACCTGCTCCTGTTAGGCCACAGCTGAGGGCGGGACTCCAAGGCAGGCCCCGCGGGCAGCACCTGCGTGAGGAGAGTTACCCAGTCCCATCACGTGGGCACTTGGGGCGTGAGGGGGTGCGTGTCCTGGAGCAGGCACCCCCTTCGCCTGTAAACATTCGGGGAGCTGTCCTGGGGCGTGGGGATTTGACGCCATCGCTGTGGTCTCAGTAGGCAGAGCTGGAACACTAAGAACGCTGCAGCCAGGTGTTCAACCACGAATGGCCCGTTTCAGGAGGAGGAGAGCTCTCCTTTTAAGAGACGGTGAGGGTCCCCGCTCCCTGGCTGTCGGCCGCGTGAGGACGGATCGGTGCTGAGCCGGGGGGGGGGGGGGGGCGCCTGGGGTTGTATTGGCTGGTCCCTCATCTCCCCTCCCGCCTGACCTCGGGTCTGTGTCCCCCTCACGCGCTCAGTGAGTGCCCAGGCTGGGGGTGATGCCCTTCACGTTTTTAAGGTCCCGCAGCGAGTGGCCGGCGGAGGCGGAGCTAGGTGCCTGGACTCCTCCTGACTCGGCTGTGGGAGCACATTGATGGTTCCCACGCGTCCGGGCCAGGGAGCGGGGACCCTCACCGTCTCTTTATGGGAGAGAACAGAGTGTGTTCTGAACGTATCTAATATGTAAGCATATTGTTCCCAGAAACCAAGATCAATAGCCCTGAACTGTATCAAAATGCCACAGGAAAGTAAATGATTCCACTGCCCAGACCAAAGCCGCGCCCTCAGCACTGGGGGAAGGGGAATTGGCGGTACCCCCCGCCCCCCCCACCCCGTGTTCAGAAACTTAAAGTTGAGAGAAAAAAGCAGAAGAGCCGCAGTAAAAGCACCACAGCGACCCTCGTGTGGTCCTCGCGGCGTTTCAGGCCCTGCGGGTGATGGAGGAGTGAGAGCCGTGGCGGGAGGAGGGAGGGTGCCGGTGCCCAGCGAGCCCCCCACCCCCGTATGAGTGGTAGTCATAGTGACATCACTTCTAGTCTCGCGGTCCCCCCCCCCCCCCCCTCCCTGCAGGGCTGCACCCGGCGCCAGCGCCTACTTGACTGATGACATGGGACTTGGGCTCATTCTTCCAGCACCTTCTTCCGGGGCCCATGCGAGCTGTTCACATGGACAATTCTCCCGGCTCCTTCTCGCTAGAGTGGACGTGGGCTCTGGAGTATCTGCACGTTGATGGCTGCCTTGCTCTCTCAGCAGGTGAGAAAGCTGGCAGGTGTGACATCAGGCGTGCAGAGCGGAGTCCCCCCCAGGGTCTGAGAGCACCCCACCCCCTGGGGGTTCTGACAGAGACCCCTGGACGAGCCCCTTCCATCGCCTCCTCAGGGCTCTCACACGTGGCTGCAGCTGGCAGTCCTTTTCGGGTGAAGGGAGCCCAAAATTTCAGGGTGCAGGGCCCTCGGCTGACACGGGCCGGGGGATGGCAGCTGCCAGCGGATGGGAGCGAGCTGGTTGTCTGTCCAGCTGGTTTCTCCGTGGCGGCAGCCCGGGGGCAGCTGGAGTTGGGAGCGCTCTGCATGAGCCAGGCCAGGCCGCGGGGAGTGAACGTCTCTGCCTTTGGTCATTCCGCCCCCCGCCCCCCCCATCACCCCCCGACCTCGGGAACCTCTTCATGAATGAGTTGGAACGGAGAACACTTCGGGCTCCCATACCACACTGGTCTTGTGTTAGGATTGATGCTAAGGTACATAAGGTGTCAATGAGCCTCGATGCATTACTTTTTCAACGTGAAGGAAAATGAATAAGGCGCTAACGTATAAAAGCAACCCCAGCACCCGTCAGAAATATTGATTCTAGACTTTGTCAGATGGATTTCCTCGAGAAGCCCAACCTCAGAGGCTCCGATGAAAGAGCTGCCCGTTATTCATCCCCACGCGTTTCCACGGTAATTGCCCCGGGACCTGCTGTGCCAGGCCCTGTGCCGAGGCGGTGCGTTAGGGCCCGTGGCGACCTTGCCGTGGGTGGTGAAATGTATTTCGAAAGTTACCCGAATATTAAAAATATCTGCGTATAATTTGTGTCTCTTCAGGCAGTATTTTCCCTCTGTGGTCTCCAGTTACTGGCCATTTTCAGTGGCGTTTTGAGCGATGTCTGAGGAAATGTTACAGAATGAATGAGATGATGTCACAACGCTGTTAGTGCCGGGAAGTTCTCTTCCTGGGTTCCTAGTTTGACTGCCTTTGGAACGCTGCTCACACCTGTTCATCAGAGAAGAATATCGGATTGTGAAAAGGCCCAGCAGAGCGCAGCAGGAGGCCGTGACTGGGACATGTGACACGGCTGTCATCCATGTTTGAGACTGATAACTGGTGGCGGTCTTACGAGTTTTTGCTTTCTTCGTTCCACGTTACTCCTATTGGTAGAGACACAGACAGCTCATCTGGCTACAACTTCTCTCTTTTTTGAAAATCCTCACCCGAGGATATGTTGTCGTTGTTTTTTTAAAATTGATTTTAGAGAGAGAGGAAGGGGGGGGGGAGAGAGAGAGAGAGAGAGAGAGAGAGAGAGAGAGAGAGAGAGAGAGACATTGATGTGAAAGAGAAACATTGATCGGTTGGTTGCCTTCCACATGCGCCGAGATTGGGGATGGACTCTGCAACCTGTGTACTAGTATGTACCCTGACCAGGAATCCAACGTACACATTTTGGTGCAGGGAAGGATGCGTCAACCCACTGAGCCACCCGGCCAGGGCTCCACCGTCTCACTTTCACCGGGAAACCTGCTGGGAAAGGGGCAGGGCCTCTGGGCTCTCCCCTGGAGATGGACCAGGAACCGGGGCGCCTTTCACGTGTGCCGAGCCCTGTGATGCCAGCCCAGCCCGGCGAGTGCCTCTCGGGGAATGAAGGTCACATTGGGAACAAGGGCGTGAGGCCTCTCGCCCCCATTTCCACGCGGCCCCCAACACCGCTCTGCAGACCAGGAGTTCGGGGAGGAAAGGCAGTAGCATAACCAGGCCCTCTGTGGGCCTTGGGGTCTGAGCTCCCCCAGCGTTTGCTCTCATCTGCGCTCCCAGGACCAGGGGGCTGCTGGCTCGGCCGGCCGCTTGCCCCATCCGGGATGCAGCCGCGTTAGAGGTGCGAAGGGAAGGTCAGGCGGAGTGTTCTGGGAAGGGCGAGGGAAGGGGGGTTCTCTGCAGGAAGGCCGACAGGGAAGGCGGGAGAGTCCGTGTTTATCTGCACGGAACACGCCAGGCAACCCTTTCGAAGGCGAACACAGCACTTCCCTGAAGGTGTGTGGACCAAGGAGAGAGGTGGAGCTCGTTTACATGTTTCCTTTAACATGTTCCATGACTGCAGTTTGCACAGGAGGCATGTTTCTGGAGGCTTGCCGGTAACGCAGCGATGACTAGGAACCGAGGAATAGGTCCTTGGTCATGCCCCATCCTTGGGGTTCATATCTTTGGATGAACGTGGCTTTTAGACAGCTGGTTGCAGATGCTCAGACGGGAGTCATCCTGGGAGATTTCATTTCAGCCTCGTGGCTCTCTTTCCAGGGAGCGTTTCCGAAGAAAGACCTTCAGCAGCGCCTGCACTGGGAGCTGTGGGCTCCGAGCGTCTTGGGCACCGTGAATGTTCTCCATGAAACAACAAACGAGTGATAAACTCCGCTTATTAAAAATAACTCTACTGAACTCTACTCAGAATAGAATATATATATATATTTCAGAGAGGAAGGAGATGGAGAGAGAGAGAGAGAGAGAGAGAGAGAGAGAGAGAGAGAGAGAAACATCAATGATGAGAGAGAATCATGGATCGGCTGCCTCCTGCACAATTGGGGATGGAGCCCGCAACCTGGGCCTGTGCCCTGACCTGGAGTTGAACCATGACCTCCTGGTTCATAGGTTGACGCTCGAACACCGAGCCACCGTGGCCGGGCCAGAATAGGATGTATTTGCTCGTAGACAGTGACGTTTTGGAGGTGGTTGGGGATGTGGAGGGATCGTAGTGAAAGCATTCGATGTGCAGTTGAAGGAGGGAACCCGGGGTTCACATGGCACGCTTGTTGGCAAGAAGTAAGATCGCTTCATTTGGAAGAAGAAAGTGACCAGTCAGTCAGCACAGCGCACTTGACAGTGTTCGGGGCGACAGAATAAGGACGCTGACTGGAAGTGCCGCATCCAAAGAAATTACACTGTGGAGCTGCAGTTACTCTTCAGCTGGAAGGAATACGCTGCCGCCTTCCCAATGTGCGGGGTCCGGCTTGCAACCAATCCTGCATTTCAATCAAGGCGGTTTCATATTTCACCGGCCATCGCAGGTTGAAATCAATGCTGCGCGGCTTTCTGGGATAACAGACGCTTCTGAAATGGAGAATTGACGGCAGTCACCCGAGGATGAAATAAAAGAAATGTGCTTCGCAAGGGCTTTGTGAAAGGAGAACATGGCAGCTCCCCCTCCCCCGCCCGTTTTTGTCCTCCCAGTTTTCATGGGAGTTCCCGGTGATTCAAGAAAATGGTTTCAGAAGACCCAGAGCAAAAAGAAAGAGACATTCCGAGCTTGGCGAATGTTCGGCATGAGCCTGGCGGTGGGTTCTTTCAAACCAGGAACGCTGAGGTGTATGCCGACGAGCTGGAAGCCTGTATCAGTTACCTTCTGTTACATAGCAAACTGCCCCCCTCCCCGAACCCCCCCTCCCCCATGGAGTAGGGGGCAACAAAGGCCACTTGTTTGTGTCTGCAGTGTGGGCGGGGCTCAGCAGGGCGGTTTTCTGGTCTCCGCTGGATTCCTGCAGGTGTCTGCAGTCAGCGGCAGGGGGCTGGGCCTGGCTAGTCCCGGGGGCTTCAGCTGGGATGGTGAACCTCTTGTCCCCTGAAGCCTCTTGTCCCCCACAGCCTCTTGTCCCCCACAGCCTCTCGTCCCCCACAGCCTCTCGTCCCCCACAGCCTCTTGTCCCCCACAGCCTCTTGTCCCCCACAGCCTCTTGTCCGCCACAGCCTCTCGTCCTCCGCAGCCTCTCGTCCCCCGCAGGCTGGCCTGGGCCTGGGCCGTTGCGGGATCCCAGCAGGTGGACGTCCCAGGCCTTGGGATGTCTGGGCCCCAGGCTTGCAGACTGCCATTTCCACGTCGTTCTTCTGCCTAAAGCAGGTTATAGCAACAGCCCACGCTCCAGGTGTGAGGAGCGGACGCCGCTTCTTGATGGGAGGCAGACACAGTCACACTATGAAGGGCGGGGTCTGTGGGCACGGGAGGACCGTGGCCGTGTTGAATCCACACAGCGCCCTTCTCAGGGTTATCTGTGCCCGAGGAGCATCCATGGGTGGCCGTACCCACTGTTGGCAGCACCGTCTCCCCAAGGAGGGCGCCGCGTGGGGACCAAGGAAATGGCCTGGACTGCAGTGCTTCTTGAGGGTCTTCGATGCCGTCTCGCACGATTTCACAGATGGAGCAAGTGACAAACACCGAGCCTCCCTGAGCTCCGAGGGGGCAGGTCTTAAGCAGAGGAAGTAGGTGGCACAGGACGCCAAGGCAGAGTGAAGCATCCTGGGATCCATCTTTATTTATTTATTTATTTATTTATTTATTTATTTATTTTTATTTTTTTTTGTATTTTTTTTTGTATTTTTTTTTTTTATTAAGGTATTATATGTGTACATATCTTACCATTGCCCCCCCCCCCCACCCATGGGATCCATCTTTAAAGGGTCGGTTCTCAGGGGTGACACCCTGCATCAGGAGAGAGCTGAGGGGAGGCCGCAGCACCGTTGCCGAGCGCCATGCGGAGTTTAAAGCCCCGGAGACAAAATGCTGCGTCTCAGCTGACAAGGCCCCATGCCCAGGGGACCCTGTGCGTGCGCTCGGGCCTGGGGGATGGTGCGGTTTAACCACAGGCTGAGGGCCCGTGCGGTGGCCACGACCTGTGAGCCCTGGCAGTGCCAGCCACCCGGCTGCTGCTCGGTGCCCCCACGGGCGCAGGGCCTCCAGGCCTGGAGGGACTTGGGGAGCCGGGCTGGGCACGGGGGGCACCTGCTGTGCTGGGTTCACTCTGGCCCAGTGTTCACTGTCTTCTCATGACCAGCAACTAAGTCTTCAGAGGTGACTGCCCGGTGCCTACCTGCCCCTTGTCACCCTCAACAAGCCGTTGTCTGTGCAAGAGCAGGAGGAAGGCGAGGGCCCTCCCACAGTGCCCCTCCCCTGCCCCCCAAGTATCTGATGGGCCCTCATTTGGCGCCTGTGGCAGGCGGGCACCCACCTGGGGTAACCCCTTCTCTTTTAAAAAAAATATATTTTAATTGATTTCAGAGAGGAAGGGAGAAGGAGAGAGAGAAACATCAGTGATGAGAGAGAATCATTGATCGGCTGCCTCCTGCACACCCCACATTGGGGATTGAACCTGCAACCTGAGCAAGTGCCCTGATCAGGAATCAAATCTGGGATCCTTCGGTCTGAGGCTGGCGCTCTACCAGGGGTCCTCAAACTTTTTAAACAGGGGGCCAGTTCACTGTCCCTCAGACGGTTGGAGGGCCGGACTATAGTTTAAAAAAAAACTATGAACAAATTCCTATGCGCACTGCGGGCCCGGGACGCGTCGGCTGCTAAGCAGGACAGGCAGCGGCCCCCGGCGGGCCGGATAAATGTCCTGGGCGGGCCGCATGTGGCCCGCGGGCCGTAGTTTGAGGACCCCTGCTCTATCCACTGAGCCAAACCCGCGAGAGCTCACCTCCTCCTCTTGAATGAGGGTGGGGCCTCTGACTTGATTCGAAGCAACACAGTATGACACAGGTGACACTGGGGTGAGGTCACCTTACCGGGCAGAAGGGATGGCGGCCCCCTGTCCAGGACTCTGCCAGACGTGACAGTGGGCAGGGCTGGGGCACAGAGAATGGGCGGCGGTGTCCTCAGACAGCACGGGCACAAGGACACGGGCCGGCGGAGGGGATGCACGCTGCCGGGCGGGGTGTGGGCGGGCCGCGTCTGTCCCCCAGCAGCACAGGCAGCTGGCGTTTCAGGAGGCTGGCTGACCGTGGGACAGGACGCAGGGTGGCCTGGGCAGCCCGGAGGCCGGGGCTGGGCCTCCCACCCGCCAAGGCCTCTGCTGCCTGCTCTGTGACACCTTCTCCGATTGGCCACCAACCCACCCAAGTTCAATGGCAGCCTCTCTCCATCCGCGCTGCTCCTTGTGCCTCTAGTGTGAGCTGTTTCCTCTTCCTTCCACTTGCGGTCAAGGACTTGCTGTGTCTTAGACGTCAGGCTCCTCCGGGGAGAGGGGGGCGTCCTGTCGTTCTTATTTTCCCATCTCGCCTTCTCCGCCGGCACCAAGGGCCTTGACGCGAGGATTGGCTAGTGCTGTGTGTTAGCGTCCGCCGGCAGGTGTCTTTCTGCCAAGAATGCCGTCAACACGTCCACCCGTGCCAAACCTTTGCCATGGGCTCACGCAGAGCGATCCTGACTCCGGGAAGGAGAGCTTCCCCGGGGCGCAGGCTCCACCTCAGTCCTGGAGTCGCCGCTCAGGTGGCCACCGGTGTCAGGTTAGGTGCCCCGGACTCTCTCTGAGGTTCTGTCCGCCCTTGTCTCCCGGGAGTGGGAGCTGAGGCTCCTCCTTGCCGACACCTTCCACTAGCACCGCCCCCTCCTCCGAGCAGCTTCTCTCGGACTCACAGTCAGCGCCTGATGGGCAGCTGGTCTCTACCGGCCCCACATGGCAGGGTCATAGCTGCACTGGGAGGGGCCCCGGCAGCCTCCAGGTGCTACCCAGAGTCCCCAGGTTTTCTCATCCGCCATGACATTAAAAAAAAAAAAAAAAAAAAAAATATATATATATATATATATATATATATATATATATATATATATATATATATTTGTATTGATTTCAAAGAAGGGAGAGGGAGAGAGAGAAACATCAATGATGAGAGAGAATCATGGATCGTCTGCCTCCTGCATGCCCCACGCTGGGGATTGAGCCTGCAACCCAGGCATGTGCCTTGACCAGGGATCGAATGGTGACCTCCTGGTTCATAGGTTGACGCTCAACCCCTGAGCCACGCCGGTCAGGCGCGGCCACCACATAGCATGGAAGCGTCTGGTGCTTGGGGCCAGGTCTCCTCTCCTTGAACTGCTCCGAAGCCGAGATTCGCGCACCCTCCGTTGCGTTACTGATTTTGAAATCGGTGAAAGGACCTGACATTTCTTCCTGGTAGGAGGAGGACAGTTTGGATCCTGATTCCTCTGTTTGATAAATCAGCGATCCCTCTCGTATTTATGTCCTGAAGGGTGCCAACGGGCATGGGTGCCAACGGGCGTGCCTCCCATAGACTGACCAGGCCACCCGAGCCCCTGCTGACCAGCCCGGGGCAGACACAGGGCCCTGACGACAGCTCCAGGCTGCGCTCCAGGGCAACGTCACTCTGCTCATCAACACCGCGGGGGCTTGTTCGACCCCAGCCCCACTCCCCTGCTTGTCCACAGGGACATCCCCAGGGGCTCTGCCAAGCGCCCTGCTGGAACGCAGGCCCGGATCGCCCAGCCTCACAGGCCTGCTGGGGAGGGAACGAGATTAGAACGGGCGGCCTGTGGAAGGGCTGGCAGCCTCTTGGCAGGCACCGTGGTCTTGTCCCCGAGCTCACGGATCGACCCGTATGATGATCAGCTCTCATGTTCTGCCAGGGATCAATGGCGAGGCCACTGGTCTGTGTATCGCAGAATTCCCCTCCCCTCCCCGCTCTCCATCCTCATCTCCACATTTTCCTCCGGCCCTTGTGAAAGGGGACCCATTTGCCTGCTCCAGCTCCTCAGGAGTCTTTCCTTCCTGACTTCTTGAATAATCCTCGACTTTTCTGTCACTTTCGTGTCTCCTGGTAATTCCTGGGGACGTCTCTTACTGTCGTCCAGACTCGGCTTCCTCCTCTGGGGATGGTCACATCCCTGGAGCCACCTGGGACCCAAGTAAAGGAATGGACGAATGCTCCTCGCGCAGTATCCCGCATGTGATGGATACGTGTGAATTGAATAACCCCAAGAAGTCTTACTAAGATGACAGGTAGCGTCCACAGCTGCCACAGCACTGTTCTGCAAGGCCACACACCTGACGTTTTGAGCGTGGCTGCGTGAGGTCATATTTTAGAAAGGTGTTTTTCAAAGACTCGGAAAATCTCGACCGAGTCTTCTATTTGCAATGAGCTTCCTCCGAAGCCAGATTCCGCAGGAACCTAGCGCTGTGTCGCTTCGGACAGGCGAGGATGTCTCTGGTGCTGACGTCGTTTGCTCAGGCCCTTTTGCTGATTGCAGGGGCTACGCCGGGTGGTTGTGTCTGCATCGCAGAGCACGGCATTTCAAACCGGAGCAGAAAAAGCTCAGCTAGAGGGAGCGGTGCAGGAGACCTATTGGAAAAGCACTTCTTAATGGCAATAGAATTTGCATGCTAAGTGTTAATTATGATGCTACCGGGCAAGCTGCCGGAACTAGTCGCGGTGTTTCTTACCTTGAGCAAACTGACAGTGTTCTTCATCCTCGCTACCCAGAGTTCGGTCTTCACCTTCTAGAAGCAAAATAAATTCTAGGTTGGGAGGGTCCTTCATGTTCAACCTGGGTCGACACCCTTATTTTACAAAAGGGGAAGCTGAGGCACCTTGGCTTGCTCAAGTGACCCACGGGGAGCATCTGAGCTGAATCTCAGGGTCTCGGACGCTAGAGCGGTGCCATGGGCCATAATCGGTAGCTTTCCTGACGGGATGGAGACTTTTGGGGAGACTGGTTGTAGGTCCTTTGCTTCTACCTCCATTGGACGACGGCCGGACAGAAGTGCCCCGTGCGGCTGGCATCCGGCTCTCCCTGCCACTCAGCTCGGTCCCTGGAAACGGGAAGGCCCCTGCTCTGTGATGTCTGGCGCCCCGGGCAACGCGGAGGCCTAGATGGCCACGTGCCTCTCGGTGATGCACAAATGAGACTTGATTGATGGGAGGCCACTAATAAAACGTCACATCTTGTAGATGCGGAAGGGCCCCGGGGCCGGTGATAAAGTGAGACCCGTGGGCTCTGACATCCACGCGGCCCCGCCGTGGTATTGACAGGGGGAGAGGGTATTGATCCGGCTGCCAAGATGATCCTATTACGCAATTAGAATATTAGATTTGTATTTTTAATTCCTTTAGAAGAAATTGGCTGAGGCAATTATGGCAGGAAAATATTAAGATGAATCCCGCTCCTTCGAAAATAAAGAGAAGCTCTCAGGAAGACGTGGCCGTCATCCGGGAAGAGCATGACTAGTCGAGGGGGGCACCGGGAGGAAGAGCAGCGCACACAGGCACGTCGGGGGGCTGCGGGACCCAGGCAGCCCTCAAGCAGAAGGGGGAGCCCCGGACCCCAGCTGTAACAGAACGCCATAAGCTGAGTGGCTTAAAGCAACCCTTTAAGAGAAACCTATTCTCTTAAAGTCTTGAGAGCTACACGTTCAAAATCAAGGTGTCAGCAGAGCTGACTTTCTGGAACCTCTGGGCGGGGGGGGGGGGGGGGGTGGGCGGGGGTGTATTCCAGGCCCCTCTCTCAGCCCTGGGGGCTCCTGGCAACCCTCACACGCCTTGGCTTGTAGGCACATCCCTCCAGTCTCTGCCTCCACCTCACACACCTTCTTCCCTGTGTGTCTGTGTGTCAGGACCCTCAGCCTTTCTCTGATAAGGATGCCTGCCATTGGATTTAGGGAGGCTCACCCTAAGGCCAGGACGACCTCATCTTGGGATCCTTAGTTATGTCTGCAAAGATGCTTTTTCTATTTATGACCACACTAGAGGCCCGGTGCATGAATTCGTGCATGGGTGGGGTTCGGCTGGCCCACCCTGATGGGGGCCAGTTGGGGCTCGGCTGGCGGGGAGGGGCCTTGGGCGGTTGGCAGGCCAGCTCTGCCCCCAATCGGGGTGGGGGTGCCAATTGGGGGTGGGGCCTGCTGGGGGGAGGCCTTGTGGGCTGTTGGCTGGCCGGCCCTGCCCCCAATTAGGGGGAGGCCTATCAGGGGCTGGGCCAGCTTGGGGGAGGGGCCCTGGCCGCCGCAGTGCGTGTCATAGCCACTGGTCGTTCAGGTCATTCCGCCATTCCAGTAGCTCGGCTTTTATATATATAGATTCACAGGTTCCAGGGCTATGACTTAGACCTACCTTTTTGGGGGCCACTAGCCAGCCCTCCTGATAAATAAGAACCCCTGAAATTTTAAAGACCATGCTAGGTGCATCCAGGTTATATACTAGGTGACAGGGGAAGAGGCAGCTCTCTGGGGTAGGGTATTGCTATAGCTCACAGGGGTGGGGGCTGGGGGGGGGCGACGAGGATGCTTCTGTGTAGTTTTAGCTTCAGTGACTTCAAGGCAAGGCCAGGCCATGACTCCAGGAGCCCCTGAGACTTGGGGGACGGCAGCCTTTGCCCCCCCAGGCCAGCCTCTTTGAGCCAGGCTGCCCCTTCAGCTCAAAGTGACCACGTCAGCAGTGTCACCCTGGACTCCTGGATGAAGATGAATGCAGTAAAAATGGAGTACTCCTGATTCATTAAATGATTCCACGTAATGAATCCATCACATTCAATAGAAACCACATTAGCAATTCCTGATACCGGCCTTATCCTCCCCGAAGTCCCTGAGGTCTGCCCCGTTCTGTCCGTGTGATCTGTTCACAGAAAAGGGGTGCACAGTTTGAGTAGATGTTTTTGTAAGTCTAAAATGCTTGGACGAGACAGTGCAGAGCAGTGCAGACTGAGGTGGCGAAGAGACCTGTTCTATTTCCTGTTTCCTAGTAAAGAGCTAGTTGGGTGGGTATTATACAATCCGCTGGAACGCCGAGCTCCTCAGAGGGGTTGGAGCCACGTGTGGCATTCTGCAGATGCTGGCCTGGGCCTCTCGCCCTTGGACGGCTGTGCGGGGGCTGGTAATGTCCGCAGTGATGTTTCTGAATTTCTGGAGCTGCGTCTCCGCTTCCTTGTTTCAAACAGCATGACTGGGCCCAGCGTCCGTGAAGGCAATTCCCAAGCTGTCTGTGGAGTTCGGCTCGGGAGCATCATGAAGCACCCACTGTGGACCGGCTCCGTGCCACGCCCGGGTAGATGATGAATACAGTGACCTAGGTGGGAGGTGGGGGATGCGTGTGATTTGTCCTCTGAACATCCTGTAGCTTTAAAATCCCCTGGGTATTTGTAAGATCTATTTACCTATTTCTTTTTATTTTGGAGCTTCTTTCTTGTTTTTTAATTAGAGGCCTGGTGCACAAAAATCGTGCACTTGTGTGTGTGTGGGGGGGGGTTCCTCAGCCCAGCCTGCACCCTCTCGTAGTCCAGGAGCCCTCGGAGGATGTCCGACTGCCACGGAGGCGGGAGAGGCTCCTGTCACTGCCGCTGCGCTCACCAGCCGTGAGCCCGGCTTCTGGCTGAGCGGTACACCCCTGTGGGAGCTCAATGACCACCAGGGGGCAGCTTCTGCATTGAGCGTCTGCCCCCTGGTGGTCAGTGAGTGTCATAGCGACCGGTCGTTCCACCGTTCGGTCAATTTGCATAGGATTACAGTCAACATTCAGTATCATATTAGTTTCAGGTGTAGAGCACGGCGATGAGACATTACATAACGTATGGACTGGAATGACCCCCTGAGGTCTAGTGCCCACCTGATCCCCTACAGTTATTACAATGTTACTGACTATATTCCTATGCTGCTCTTTACATCCTTGTGACTATTCTGTAATTGCTGATTTGTTCTTCTCCATCCATCATCATCATACTCATCATCATCATCATCATCATCATTATTTTTGCTAATCCTCACCCGAGGATATTTTTCCATTGATTTCTAGAGAGAGTAGGAGGGAGAGGGAGAGACAGAGAGAACCATCAATGTGAGAGAGACACATCGATTGGTTGCCTCCTGCATGAGCCTGACCCGGGTTAGGGAACCTGCAACCAAGGCACATGCCTTTGCCTGGAATCGAACCCGGGGCCCTGCAGCCTGCCGGCTGAAGCTCTGCCCACTGAGCCAAAGGGGCTAGGGCTCACCCCTTAATTTTAACGCGTGCTTCTGAGTGGTAACGAAACGGGGAGGGAAAGTGAGGTCAGTCCTCGGAACGTCACCTCCAGGCCTTCCTTCTGCCCTCAGTGAAGGAGGATCAAATGCCTTAAGCCAGCCGTGGGCAAACTACGGCCCGCGGGCCGGATCCGGCTGTTCTATCCGGTTCTCTTGCTCTCCCCTCCGCTCCTTTACTTTGAATGTATATTAGTTCACACAAACACTCCATCCATGCTTTTGTTCCGGCCCTCCGGTCCAGTTTAAGAACCCATTGTGGCCCTCGAGTCAAAAAGTTTGCCCACCCCTGCCTTAAGCCCTTCCTGCCCGACTTGAAGGAAGCACACGCTGTGGACCCGGCGATGCCGTTTCTAGTGCAGAAGGTCATCAACCGGGTCTCTGCTGGTTCCTGCAGGGACCGGAGCTCGGCGGGCTGCCGGCAAGTGGAGGCTCAGACATGTCCATCTCTCCTGAAAATCCGGCCAAGCGCCCCCCTCGCCGGCAGTTGTCGTTGACCCTGCTTTCCCTCAGGGCTCTCCCGTAGAAGGAAAAGGCTGGAAGGGGCTGTTACTCTCACAGTTTGGACCCGCGGAGCTGGTCCCACGGGTATAGGACGGACTGGAATTCATGCCTGAAGGGGCAGGCTGGCATCGGAGGGGTGGCTTGTGTTTGAAGCATGCTGCATGTTTAATGATTTGTCACCTTACGTGGTGCCTGGCAGGAAGGAGTTCATCTGTCCCAGCCACAGGGGGGAGGGGCCACCGGACAGACGGGGAACGGTGGCCTTTTGGACCGCGGGTTTGCTGTGTTCCAGGGGGTTTCCTCGATGTGGGCTCGTGCAGCCTCTCGCCCGCCGTGCTCTGTGACAGGAACAAGGGGCCCCCCGCTGCAGACGAGGACCCCAACATGGTGCAAGGTTTAAGGACAGTGGCCAGGTTGGCAGGTTGATCAGGGTTGGGGCTGCCACTGACGTTTAGGGAGAGTGGAAGAGAGAGGGAGACAGAGAAACATCGATGTGAGAGAAACACACCGATGGGTGGCGTCCTGCACGAGCCCCGACCAGGGCCGGGGAGGAGCCTGCACCCGAGGTACATGCCCTTGACCGGAATCGAACCCGGACCCTTTTGGGCTGCAGGCCGATGCTCTATCCCAGGGGTGGGCAAACTTTTTGACTCGAGGGCCACAATGGGTTCTTAAACTGGACCGGAGGGCCGGAACAAAAGCATGGATGGAGTGTTTGTGTGAACTAATATAAATTCAAAGTAAAGGAGCGGAGGGGAGAGCTAGAGAACCGGATAGGACAGCTGGATCTGGCCCGCGGGCCGTAGTTTGCCCACGGCTGCTCTATCCACTGAGCAACACTGGCCAGGGCAAAGAGTCCATGTTCTTAACCACTAATTTGTGCCTCACGCGGACCTGGGAGGGCGGGTGCGGGTCCTCCCCAGGGTCCCAGCCCTGGAGCCCTGGGCTCTGGTCCCCGAGGGCCGGGGGTTGGCGGGGCCGCGGAAGCTGCGATGAGGCGGTGCGTGCTGCATTAGCACAGGGCACGGAGTCGCTAATTGCCATTTAATCACGAGATGAATACAGTTATTTCTTTCTTCCTTCTGCCGAGAGCCAGGGAGACGGGAATTACATCTGAGCTAAGTGCTCGCGCTGTGGCTTCACGCGGAGCGGGAGCCAGACCCACGGCTCCCCTCGGAGCCGGCATTCCTGGCAGAGCGGGGGACCCACGGCTGCCCCTGGAGCCCGCAATCCTGGCAGAGCGTGGGACCCCTGTGGCCGATGAAACAAATCCCTTCGGCGTCCGGCGCCCATTCCACGCTCCCCTTCCCCTTCAGGGCCGTTTCTCTCTCCCCTTGGGGAAGCTGATGTTTAGAAACAGAATCTGAACTTCGTGTTTGAGAAATGAAGCAGCCCCAAACCTTTGTAGCGGTGGCCTTACCTTTTGGCCAACAACTGCAACAGAAAGTTCTGGATTGCATTTGGATGGTTCTAAACGGAAAACGCGTAGTTAACCCCGGGGCGTGTTTCCTCGGGGTCCCCGGTTGGCAGGTGTTGCTTGGAGGTGGGGAGGGGCCGTGCTGCGTTTTCTGCTGTTTGAGGGATGGGAAAGCTGTCACATGGGATTTAAATATGGAAAGGTGACCTGTTGGCTGAGGACAACAGAGTGGGCAGGTTAAGGGGCCTGTTAATGAATGCGTGTTGTCTTCTGGCTCTGGGGAGATGCCTTGGGATAGCTGGGGTCGGTAAGCCTTCCGGATAGCGATCCGGTCAGCGTGGCCCAGACTGGGGATCAACGTGCCGATCTGAAGTGGGTCCCATGTGCAGGAGCAGCCAAACGTCCAAAGGCCAGTCTGTGGCACCGGGTGCTCACCAGGTCTTCGCAGGGGCTGTGAGGGAGGGAGCCGGGACAAGGGTGCCTGGTGAGGTGGGTCAGTGTTGCTTGGCTACTGAGGTCTCTGTTTGTGGGTTCATGGTGTTCTGTGGGGCTCGCTGCACGGTTATCCAAATACCTCAACGAAAACCTCCAAATCGCGGCGTCTTTGCCGCAGCAGGTTCTCAAGCTCAGCGCACAGAATCTCCTTGTTAAGACGCAAACGGCTGGGCCCCCTCCCAGGGTTTCTGATCCAGTGAGTCTTGGCTGGGGCCTGAGAATTTGCATCCTACATAATAAAAGCCTAATATGCTAAGTGTCCGTCGTCCGTTCAACCAATCAAAGCATAATATGTTAATGATATGCTAAAGCTGCTCAGCTGCTCACTATGACGTGCACTGACCACCGGGGGCAGATGCTCCGACCAGTAGGTTAGCTTGCTGCTGGGGTCTAGTCGATCAGGACTGAGCGAGACAGGCCAAATACGCCCTGGAGCCCTCCTGCAGTCCCTCCCTGGCTGGACAACCTCCTGCGTCCCTCCCCGGCCCCGATAGTGCACCAATGGGGTCCCTCAGCCTGGCCTGTGTCCTCTTGCAATCCAGGCTGAGCGACTCTCTCCCCGCCCCCGCCCCCTTCCAAGTGCATGAATTTTGTGCACTGGGCCTCCAGTTTAAAAATACTTTTATTGATTTCAGAGAGGAAGGGAGAGGGAGAGAGAGACAGAAACATCAATGATGACAGAGAGTTATTGATCGGCTGCCTCCTGCACGCCCCCCACTGGTGATCAGGCCCACAACCCGGGATCCTGGTTCATAGGTTGATGCTCAACCACTGAGCCACACCAGCCGGGCAGAACTGGCATTTTTAATAGTTCCCAGGCGATGCTGCTGCTGGTCTGGCGCCCGCACTCTGAGGACCAGCTCTAAGGGCTTCCTTCTTCCCCCCACACAGGCCACACGGGGGTTTCTGGCTGGGCAGCCCTTGTGAGATGCTCTCTGCATGGCCGCCGGGGACTCAGGCTCCTCCCCTGCCAGGCCTGCTGGTCCCTCAGCCCCAGGGCCTCCTCGTCTGCAGGCAGCCGGTGGGTCAGGGAGGAGAGAGAGCAGCGAGGATTGTGCTGGCGTCCTAGGGGCCTAGACCTCGGATACATTACTTTTGCTCACATCCTATTGGCTGGACTCAGCCACGTGGCTCTACCTCATTATAAAAGGGGGCTGGGTGCTCAGCAGGAAAAGGAACCGAAGTTTGGTGACAATGCAGCTGTTGGGGCCACGTCTAAGGTTATGAAAGTGCTCCTTTCTTCCTTTCTCCCCCCTCCGCCATGGAACCACTGGCCAACACGGATTGGAAAGCTGAGTGTGTCCCTGACCCAGGTGGAGGCATTCCCGGCCCCGCCGGGGGAGCAGCAGGCGTCCTGGCCCTCCTGTGGGCGGAGACCCTGGCAGCTTCGCCGGGGCGGGGGTGTCGCCCTGCAGCCAGAGCAGACCTAGCATGGGAGTCCCCACCCACACCACGTTCAGGTATTGTCCCTCTGCCCGGCTCTGTGACACCAGGGCTGCATCCTGCAAACATCTCTCCTTCGGCCACTGGCCGAGGGCTGACTTCCCCTCCGAAGGCTCCAGAGTCTTCACCTCACCTCCCTTCGGAGTCTGGGCCTCTGTCACTGTCACTCACTGCGGGAGCCCATGTCCTGTGCAGCTGTGTCCTCAGACCTCGCTGTCCCACTGGGACTCCGTCCGTCACTGTCACTCACTGAGGGAGCCCATGTCCCTTATAGCTGTGTCCTCAGACCTCGCTGTCCCACTGGGACTCCGTCCGTCACTGTCACTCACTGAGGGAGCCCATGTCCCCTATAGCTGTGTCCTCAGACCTCGCTGTCCCACTGGGACTCCGTCCGTCACTTCACTCACTGCGGGAGCCCGTGTCCCTGGTAGCTGTGGTCTCAGACCTCGCTATCCCACTGGGACTCGTATGTCACTGTCACTCACTGCAGGAGCCCGTGTCCCTGGTAGCTGTGGCCTCAGACCTCGCTGTCCCACTGGGACTCCGTCCGTCACTGTCACTCACTGCGGGAGCCCCATGTCCTGTGCAGCTGTGTCCTCAGACCTCGCTGTCCCACTGGGACTCCGTCCGTCACTGTCACTCACTGCGGGAGCCCCATGTCCCTTATAGCTGTGTCCTCAGACCTCGCTGTCCCCACTGGGACTCCGTCCGTCACTGTCACTCACTGCGGGAGCCCCGTGTCCCTTATAGCTGTGGCCTCAGACATCACTGTCCTACTGGGACTTGTCCATCATTTCATTCACTGCAGGAGCCCGTGTCCCTGGTAGCTGTGGCTTCAGACCTCACTGTCCCACTGGGCCTCCGTCACTGTCACTCACTGCGGGAGCCCCGTGTCCCTTATAGCTGTGGCCTCAGACCTCGCTGTCCCACTGGGACTCCGTCTGTCACTGTCACTCACTGCGGGAGCCCGTGTCCCTTATAGCTGTGTCCTCAGACCTCACTGTCCCACTGGGACTCCGTCCGTCACTGTCACTCACTGCGGGAGCCCCGTGTCCCTTATAGCTGTGGCCTCAGACCTCGCTGTCCCACTGGGACTCTGTCCGTCACTGTCACTCACTGCGGGAGCCCCATGTCCCTGGTAGCTGTGTCCTCAGACATCACTGTCCCACTGGGACTCCGTCCGTCACTGTCACTCACTGCGGGAGCCCGTGTCCCTGGTAGCTGTGTCCTCAGACAGCACTGTCCCACTGGGACTCCGTCCGTCACTGTCACTCACTGCAGGAGCCCGTGTCCCTGGTAGCTGTGTCCTCAGACATCACTGTCCCACTGGGACTCCGTCCGTCACTGTCACTCACTGCGGGAGCTCCATGTCCCTGGTAGCTGTGGTCTCAGACCTCGCTGTCCCACTGGGACTCCATCCATCACTTCACTCACTGCGGGAGCCCATGTCCCTGGTAGCTGTGGCCTCAGACCTCGCTGTCCCACTGGGACTCCGTCCGTCACTGTCACTCACTGCGGGAGCCCCGTGTATTCACTGCGGGAGCCCATGTCCCTGGTAGCTGTGGCCTCAGACCTCGCTGTCGCACTGGGACTCCGTCCGTCACTGTCACTCACTGCGGGAGCCCCGTGTATTCACTGCGGGAGCCCATGTCCCTGGTAGCTGTGGCCTCAGACCTCGCTGTCCCACTGGCGCCTGCTCCCAGAAGCTCCTCCCATGCCACTGCAGCGACAGGTCACCTCTCCAGATGACCTCTGGCCCCTGCCACCATAGGCTGTGGGCCCCGTGGTGGCTGAGCCCTCCCTGCTGAGGTTGGTCTTGGCCTTGGGGGGCAACAAGGGGTGCCTCTCCCGGCCCTTGGTCCCTGGAGGGAAGCGCTAATCTTCAGCACGTGCTACTTCTTTAGGGCCTTTCTCAGCCCCTTCAGTAGCTAAACACCTTCATAGCCGACACGTCTTCATATTTTCCTTGTTAAAGTGACTGGAGTGACTTCTGTCTTCGGCCAGAGCCCTGACAGGTAGGACCTCCCTCTGGCGATTTTTGTTGACGTGTTCCCTCTGAAACAAAACACCAGAGCCGCTAAGCCACCTACTCACCTCTGCTCCGTTCCTGCGTAGTCTTCGCCTCACAATGTTCATCTCTTGTCCCAGGAATGGCCGGTGCTCTGGTCAAGGACCCAGTGGGAGTCAGGAGCGCATCTTCAGGCCTCAGACCTCAGACTCCACAGGCTAGAGCAGTGGTCGGCAAACTCATTAGTCAACAGAGCCAAATATCAACAGTACAACGATTGAAATTTCTTTTGAGAGCCAAATTTTTTAAACTTAAACTTCTTCTAATGCCACTTCTTCAAAATAGACTTGCCCAGGCCGTGGTATTTTGTGGAAGAGCCACACTCAAGGGTCCAAAGAGCCGCATGTGGCTCGCGAGCCGCAGTTTGCTGACCATGGGGCTAGAGCATTAGCACCTGGACTCCTTTGGGTGAGGCCCCAGGTAGGACTCCCAGGTTAGCTGGGGGATGAGGAAGGAAGGGAGCAAGAAGGAAGGAAAGAAGGAAAGGAAGGAAGGAAGGAAGGAAGGAAGGAAGGGAGGAAGGAAGGGAAGGAAGGAAAGAAAGAAAGGAAGGAAGGGAGGAAGGAAGGGAAGGAAGGGAGGAAGGAAGGGAAGAAAAGAAGGGAAGGAAGGAAGGAAAGGAGGAAAGGAAGAAAGGAAGAAAGGAAGGAAGAAAGGGAAGGAAGGGGGGAAGGAAGGAAAGGAAGGAAGGGAGGGAGGAAGGAAGTGAAGGAAGGGAGGAAGGAAGGAAAGGAAGGAAGGAAGGAAGAAAGGGAAGGAAGGGGGGAAGGAAGGAAAGGAAGGAAGGGAGGAAGAAAGGGAAGGAAGGGAGGAAGGAAGAAAGGGAAGGAAGGGAGGAAGGAAGGAAGGAAGGGAGGAAGGAAGGGAAGGAAAGGAGGAAGGAAGGAAAGGAAGGAAGGGAGGAAGGAAGGGAGGAAGGAAGGGAGGAAGAAAGGGAAGGAAGGGAGGAAGGAAGGAAAGGAAGAAAGGAAGGAAGGAAGGAAGAAAGGGAAGGAAGGGAGGAAGGAAGGAAGGAAGGGAGGAAGGAAGGGAAGGAAAGGAGGAAGGAAGGAAAGGAAGGAAGGGAGGAAGGAAGGGAGGAAGGAAGGAAGGAAGGGAAGAAAGGAAGGGAAGGAAGGAAGGAAAGGAGGAAAGGAAGAAAGGAAGAAAGGAAGGGAAGGAAGGAAGAAAAGGAGGAAAGGAAGGGAGGGAGGAAGGGAGGAAAGGAGGAAAGGAAGGGAGGGAGGAAGGAAGGGAAGGGAGGAAGGAAGGGAAGGAAGGAAAGGAGGAAGGAAGGGAAGGGAAGGAAGGAAGAAAGGGAAGGAAGGGAGGAAGGAAGGAAGGGAGGAAGGAAGGGAAGGAAGGGAGGAAGGAAGGAAGGAAAGGAGGAAAGGAAGGGAGGGAGGAAGGAAGGAAAGGAAGGGAGGAAGGAAAGAAGGAAAGGAGGAAAGGAAGGGAGGGAGGAAGGAAGGAAAGGAAGGGAGGAAGGAAGGGAAGGAGGAAAGGAAGGGAGGGAGGAAGGAAGGAAAGGAAGGAAGGAAAGGAAGGAAGGAAAGGAAGGAAGGGAAGGAGGAAAGGAAGGAAGGAAGGGAGGGAGGAAAGGAAGGGAGGGAGGAAGGAAGGGAGGAAGGAAGAAAGGAAAGGAATGCAGGGAGGAAGGAAGGAAGGAGGGAAGGGAAGGAAGAAAGGAAGGGAGGGAGGAAGGAAGGGAAGGAAGGAAGGGAAGGAAGGAAAGGAAGGAGGAAAGGAAGGGAAGGAGGAAAGGAAGGGAGGGAAGGAAGGAAGAAAGGGAGGAAGGGAATGAAGGGAGGAAGGGAGGGAGGGAAGGGAGGAAGGAAGGGAGGGAAGGAAGGAAGGAAGGAAGGAAGGAAGGGAGGGAGGGAGGGAAGGAAGGAAGGAAGGAAGGAAGGGAGCTAAACTTGGCTTCGCAGCCGGGCCCAGGAGGGCTTCCCTTCTGAGCAGGCTCAGCCTGGGACCCAGCAAAGGAATTCCTGCGATGTAGGAGTGTAGGGGCCCCGGGAAAGCTCTGTAATAGGAACCCCCCCCCCCCCCCCCCCCGTCACCACTGCACCGGAAGCTTCACCCGACAGCCTCAGGACGGCCCTCTGCAGATGCCCCTCGTGCTCTTCACAATTAACCATTTAAAATTGACCATTTTTAAAGTGAAAATTCAGTGGCATTAAATACACACACACCATTGTACAACCACCCCTCCGTCTGGCTCCAAAGCATTTTCATCACAGTCGGCCTCAACCCTCTGCCCACGGAGCAGCCTTTCTCAGCCCCTCCCTCCAGCCCCTGCGACCACGACCTGCTCTCTTGTCTGTGGGTGGCCTGTTCTCGGCATGTCACATGACGGGAGTCACGTGACCCGTGGGCTTTGGTGTCTGGCTTCTTTCACCAAGTATGATGTTTCAGGGTTCATCCATGTGGAGCGTGTATCCATGCGTCATCCATGCGTGGATGAATGAACAAATTGTGGTGTATACATACCAACTCATTTTTAAATGATTTTAAAATGGCCCTGGCCGGTGTGGCTCAGTTGGTTGAGCATCATCCAATGTACCAAAAAGTCACCGGTTTGATTCCTGGTCAGGGCACATGCCTGGGTTGTGGGCTTGATCCCCAGTAGGGGGCATGCAGGAGGCAGCATCTCATCTCCATGTTTCTACCTCTCTCCCTTCCTCGCTCTCTAACATCAATACAATCTTTTTTTTTGGTAAAAGAAATGATTCAAAAATGATCTCCTTGAACGAAGGAATAACACGCAGGACCGCTGCCAGACTCCTGACTTCGAATGAGATTATCTGAGGAAGTCACTTCGGGTAGAAGGGACGAGGGGAAATTTCCGGGTAGAGGGGACTCTCTAACCACAGAGAGATGGAGGAGGGATGGAGGTGGGAAAGCATCTCGAGTTCAGCTGAAGTCTGACTGGTTCGGGTTCCAGGAGATTATTCCTCCGGGGCCTCTCTGGCTGAATGCGACATCCCATCACTGAGTGTGGCTCAGACCTGCACACCCTGTTCTCCAGGATCCGGTGCTAAGAGGGTCTGGCTGAGAGGAGAGCGGCCGTCTCTTCACCTGGCTCACCTCTGCACCCGGCTCACCACTGCACCTGGCTCACCTCTGCACCCGGCCCACGTCTGCACCCGGCTCACCTCTGCACCCGGCTCACCTCTGCACCCGGCCCACCTCTGCACCCGGCTCACCTCTGCAACCGGCCCACCTCTGCACCTGGCTCACCTCTGCACCCGGCCCACCTCTGCACCCGGCTCACCCCTGCACCTGGCTCACCTCTGCACCCGGCTCACCTCTGCATCCGGCCCACCTCTGCACCTGGCTCACCTCTGCACCCGGCCCACGTCTGCACCTGGCTCACCTCTGCACCCGGCCCACGTCTGCACCCGGCTCACCTCTGCACCCCCTCACCTCTGCACCCGGCTCACCCCTGCAACCGGCTCACCCCTGCAACCGGCTCACCCCTGCACCCGGCCCACCTCTGCACCCGGCTCACCTCTGCACCCGGCTCACCTTTGCATCCAGCTCACCCCTGCACCCGCCTCACCCCTGCACCCGGCTCACCCCTGCATCCGGCCCACCTCTGCACCCGGCTCACCCCTGCACCCGGCTCACCTCTGCAACCCCCTCACCTCTGCACCCCCCTCACCTTTGCACCCCCCTCACCTCTGCACCCGGCTCACCTCTGTACCCACCTCACCTCTGCATCCGGCTCACCCCTGTAACCGGCCCACCTCTGCTCCTGCCCCACCTCTGCACCCGGCCCACCTCTGCACCCGGCCCACGTCTGCACCCGGCTCACCTCTGCACCCCCCTCACCCCTGCACCCGCCTCACCTCTGCACCCCCCTCACCTCTGCACCCCCCTCACCTCTGCACCCGCCTCACCTCTGCACCCCCCTCACCTCTGCACCCGCCTCACCTCTGCACCCCCCTCACCTCTGCACCCGCCTCACCTCTGCACCCCCCTCACCTCTGCACCCCCCTCACCCCTGCACCCCCCTCACCTCTGCAACCCCCTCACCTCTGCACCCGCCTCACCTCTGCACCAGGTCTTCACCGGGGAGCGTAATGGTTGCAGGGCTCCCCCCTCATCAGCAGCCATGGGCGTGAGCAGCCCCCTGACTGCAGCTGCTCCGGGTGCTCCCACAGGCCACAGGAGCACCGTCTGTGCTGAGCTGGGTGGCGTGTCCACTCGGCGCGGGACAATAAAATACCTTTGGAAGGAAACCGTCGCAGAGCCAGGGAGACAGATTCCCTCTTCATCTTCGCTGGGAGTTAATTTGCTGGTAATTACAGGGTCCTCACCATCCACTTAGTCTCGTTCATTCACACTCGGGGAAGAAGGATGGCTCTTTATGTAAATTATTGATGCTGAAAACCATGAGCCATTCATTTCCTGCTTTTTCAACATTGGTAATTGACTAGTTCGAGGCAGGTGTGGGTTTGAGAAAGCCGTTTAGCTGCCATGAGGAGTGAGCGCTGCGGGCCGAGCCGTTAATTTCACCCACAGATAATTACCCATCTGGTCTCTGCATTGGAGGCCACAGGTGGCTCCCTGGGGGAGCTATTGTCTCCGGATGCCAAGCCAGCATTGGGGCGTGGGTTATCTCTGTAAATATATATACATACTAGAGGCCCGGTGCACGAAATTTGTGCAACAGTAGGCCTTCCTTGCAGCCCCGGCTTCGTCTAGTCTGGAAGGACGTCTGGTCTAATTAGCATATTATGCTTTTATGATTACAGATGGGTTATGTCTCAGCTAAGTGCTGAAGTCCATGAGTCTTTTACTCGACCCACTCTTTCCTCTGTACTTCCTGGAGGCATCTACTAGTAGCTAGTGGTAAAATCTTGTACCAAATTCTGCTTGTAAGTGGCTCACTCTTACCAAGACCAGATAGAAGCAACGATGAAGGTGATTTAGGTGAGGCAAGGCATCCAGACACCCAAATCTGACAAGGTTACCTTGGGAATGCACACATTTTGGGTGAGAGAGAGAAAGAGAGAGAGAGTTGGGGGGGGGGGCATGGGTTCCGCAAACATTTCCGGAGCGCCTCCTGTGTTTCAGGAGATGTGCTGCTCTCCCCAGGACTCAGGGACGAATAGCACCTGGTCCCGAACCTCAAGAAACGCACACGGGTGTCAGGGGAGAGCGAGTCATAAGCATCACATCATAGAAACGAGGTAAGGGCTGTCCTCAAAGAGAACAAAGGACAGAGAGGGGCTAGAGGAGAAAGCGATCTACTCGTTTTTGGAACAGGAGGTGGGAGGCGATGAGGGTGCAAGGAAGTGACATGTGAGCTGGAGTCGGGGGGGCGGGGGGTTTGTCCAGGGGAGGAGGGGGGGTCCCAGGAGTGTCCGGATTGGAAGACGCCAGCTGGCTGCTAGGTGTCGGCGCGAGACACCTAGAAGGCCACTGGAGCCTTCCGGGAGATTTATGGGAAGGCCGTGATGGGGGGATGCTGAGGGGGCTGGTTCACGCAGACGTGTGGAGATAACCCATAACCCACGGCATTCATACCTCTTATTCTACTTTTAAGCCATTAGCATATCTGGGAATGACATTAGAGTTTCTGGCATGTATGCTTGGAACCCTCATTAATGCATTTCTCTAAAGTCCCCTCATTAATGCATTAGCACTCTCTCTGATGATATATCTTGTTTCTATTTTCTTTAGCCTCTGGAGCAAGGACCGACGCATTTAAATTACGTACTACTGCGACTCACATACTGTGAGTCTGTGGGATGGTGTTTATGTTTGTGGAGCCCGGATAAGGCATTCTATAAAAATTCGAAATGCATCCGAGGAGACGTGTAAACAATCGCTTGTCCACAGATCTCCCTTTTTCTGTGAGAGACGAAGGAGGTGGGACTAGTCGCCCAATGATGTCACTCAGGTGTGTGGCCTGGGGCGGGGCAGAGTGCTTCCAGCTGGCCTTGGCTTTTCTCGGCCTCTTCTGCTAGGGCTCCCCACGGCTTCCCACGGCTTCCCACGGCTCCCCACGGCTCCCCTCGGCTCCCCACGGCTCTCCACGGCTCCCCATGGCTCCGAGAACCAAGTCAAACAGCCTCAGGCTCATGTTCAAGTCCCCCCCCCTGGTCTGGACCCCCTTCCCCTCCATTCCCAAGTTGTATGGCTGTCACTCAGCAACATTCCTCATGGAGCCAATCGGGTCTTCTCACGACCACCCGATGTGACCGGGAGATTTGCTCTGGGGCCTGCCCAGGCCGCCCGCACCCACGCTGGGTCCAGCCGTCCGGTGCCCAGAGCCCAGTGCCCGGTGCCCAGAGCCCAGTGCGGAGGCCTAGCGTTAGGGACGGGGGCGTGAAGCCACGCGGTTTCCAGCATGCCCTGACACATGCGTGTGGCTCTCAGGAGGCTCAGTCTGGGGGTGGAGGGCCGCTGAGGTGCTGGTTGTGGGAAGCCCTTCCGGAGGCCTCGCTGGGCCCAGGTGAGCAGGCGGGAGCAGCACAGGTGCCGTCGGGGGTGGAGTCAAATCGGAACCCTTGCTGAGGAGTGTTAACCGGTGGGCCCGGCTGCTTTCTGCTCTTTTTTGGATGATTCTGGAGATGGGGTTCCTTTAAAGAAAGCGGGGAAACAGGAGGAGGGCCAGTGAGAGGGAATTCAAATACCAAACCCGGGTGGGGGCCCACAGGTTCCTGGCGTCTGGGAGGCCCAGGTGGACGGGCGGGCGGCTGGCAGCTGGCTCCTCGCACGAGGCAGAAGGAAGAGCTGGGAGCGACCGCAGAGCACCACCCCACTGCAGGCCGCGTGGCTTCCGACGGCTTCGAGGGGCTCGGGGCCCAGTTTGCTCTCCACATAGTGTCAGCCTGATCCCGCCACCGTGTGTGTGACGCCGTGGGCCGCGTCCCTGGAGAAAATGCCGCAGCCTCCCGTGTTGGTGACAGTCCCACGTTCCCGGCTCAGTGACAAGAAGGTGCGTGTTAGCCGACCGGAGGGGGCGCCAGCCTTCGGCTCATGGCTGTGGGGCCGCAGTGCCGTCTTGTTTTGCTCGGTGAGGACCCAGCAGCTGGTCTGCCAGAACCCGGGCGCCTGGAGGGGCCCCCAACGCTTCAACCTGGTCCCAGGTCACAGGCCGCTGCCTCTGGAGAAGGACAGCCGCGGTGTGGACGCTCCACGGGGGAAGCGATGTAACTTCCAGTCTAAAAAAGCAGATCCTGGGGTTTCGCTGGGCAGGTGCTCCCCCCAACACCGCCCCCCCATGTGGACTCTCGTTGGTTTTATTTGTCGACGTCGCTCAGACTGAAGATTGCACTTGCGTAGTGAACTTTATGCTCAGCTCCGAGGCGTTTCATGGCTACGGCCGAGTGTTATCAGGAGACTTTTATACTCGGACGGAAAGGGATCGGTGGGAAGGGGGATTTACATACGGCGTGCCCCCTCCGAGTGGCAGGTAACTGGAGAGAGGACCGTATCTTCACCGTCAGCCCAGGACTCAGGCCCCCAGTGCTGAGCCTACAAACCTCCCACAGGTTCTACGATGACAAGAAACTGCTGTGGTGGAAACTCTGAAACCAACAAGGGGATTCGCTTCATTGATTTTCTGAAAATGGGAAAGGGAAAAAAAAAAACCCAGCGCTCAGCTACGTCCAGGAAAGAGATTTAATACGACTGTCTTTTAATAATATTAAGTTTCCCGGGATCGATATTTTCTTCCCCTCATCTGGGGCGATGGGTTGCTACCCACCAGTTGCTACGCAGAGGCTGGGGATCAATAGAAGGCTTACCGGCTGCGCAGACCCCGCCACAGGCCTGCGCCATGGAGCCTGGATCAGGCAGCGTGGAAGGAAGCAGCTGTGAGTACCGTGCCGTCACGCGGGCATCTCCACCTGGGGAACCTGCACAGGTGGTTCTGGGGCCCAGGGGACCCATGACGCTGGGGGTGAGAGGTGCCAGCTCTGGGTCGGCCCCCAGAACTCCATGGGGGGCCGCTGCCTCTAGGCCTGGTTAACACATGCTGCTTGCAGGCCTCGGTCCCCCCAGAAAGCACCCCCAGCCCTGGGAAGGGGTACTGGGAGCAGCGATGGCTGTCTCCTTGCAAGGTGCAGCAGGGGCTTTAGGCGAGGCCGGCCCCAGCCCGTGTTAACACGGACTCTGATGTCGAAACCCCTTTCTGCGCAGCGCTTACGTATTTTATTCCTAGAGGCCCGACGCACGAAATTCGTGCAAGAGGAGGCCTTCCTTCCCCCGGCTGCCGGCACCGGCTTCCCTCTGGCACCTGGGACCTGGGCTTTCCTCGCAGCCCCGGCTTCGTCCAGAAGGTCGTCCGGAAGGACGTCCAGTCTAATTAGCATATTACGCTTTTATTATTATAGATTTTGGGAAGTGGAATGAATACTTCTTAGCCAATATAAGTAACTCTCAATAGAATCACAGAATTATATTTTTGCAACAGTGCTAGAATGACATTTTTTCATTACCATCTGTGAAAATACTCAGCGATACCACGAAGGTCTCTAGCACCACAGAAGGTATCAGAAACTCACATTTTCCAAGCTTGTAGAGTACGGTACTGTATGAGTGGTGCTAGTCTCTGAGTTTAGGAGGTTGATGTGAAAAAAAAACAACCAAACACCTGGAGATATACTGTTATGTTGCTAGGATACTTACAGGTTTCTGTCTGTTTAAAAAATTGAAGGATTCAATAACCGCTCTCCTGGGTACTTACCCTAAAGAAAGGGTAATTTATGTTCCCATGACAACCTATACCTGAATGTTGATAGGTGCTCTGTCTGCCAAGATCTGGAGGTAGACCAGATGTCGCTCGCAAACACATTGTGGTGTGTCCACACCACGTCACTGATAAAAGCAAGCAAACAAAGAAAGGAACGACTTCGATGATTCTCAAAGGTGTTATGCTGAGTGAGAAACAGCCAGTTTCAAAAGACTGTGCACCATATTATCCCATTTATCTGACATTTTTCAAAAAGATCGAGATCGCGTTAGAGAACAGCTCCGTGGTTGCAGGGGGCGGTGGTGGGGCGTGGGACTGCGAGGCGAGGGCAGTGGGGAGCTTGGGGTGACGGAGGCTGGACGGTTGCTTAGGCAGCGGCCCAGGTGTTAAAATTCATAGAATTAGTCACCAAAGGGAAACAAAGATCAGTTTTACTGTATAATTTTTAAAAATGAAAAAAACTGCTCTTACCTTGACTTACTATGTTTTTAATTTAAATTTTTTATTGTTGACATTATTGCAGAGGTCCCCCTCTACCTCCCCCTCCCCCCGCAACCCCATGGGGGATGGTATTGGACAGGGGTGGGCAAACTTTTTGACTCGAGGGCCGCAATGGTTTTTTAAACTGGACCGGAGGGCCAGAACAAAAGCATGGATGGAGTGTTTGTGCGAACTAATATAAATTCAAAGTAAAGGAGCGGAGGGGAGAGCAAGAGAACCAGATAGAACAGCCGGATCCGGCCCGCGGGCCGTAGTTTGCCCAAGGCTGGTATTGGAGGTGGGGCCTTTGGGAGGGTGGGGTCCTCATGGTGGTATCGGTGCCCTTATAGAGCGAGACACCAGAGCCCGGTGGGTGTGCTTCATGGTTGAGCGTTGACCTATGAACCAGGAGGTCAGGGTTCGATTCCTGGTCAGGACACATGCTGGGGTTGCTGGCTCAGTCCCCAGTAGGGGGTGTGCAGGAGGCAGCCGATCCATGAGTCTCTCTCATTGATGTTTCTCTCTCTCTCTTCCTCTCTGAAATCAATTAAAAATAAATAAATACATAAATAAATAAGTAAATAAACAGAGAGGCACCAGATTGCTTGCTCTCTCCCTCGTTGCGATGCGAGGACCCAGACAGAAGCCAGCGCAGCACCTACCAGCCAGGGAGAGAGCTCTCACCCGACCCTGACCACGCCGGCACCCTGATGGTGGACTTGTGGGCTCGAGACTGTGAGAAACGGGATTTCTGTTGTGGGAGCCACATTCCCGTGGTATTTTGCTGTGGCGGCCCGAGCTGGCTGAGGCAGCTCCCGCACTGCGCATGCTTTCCAAGTCTTATCCCGCCTGCTCGGAGAGTGTGCTGGGATCTAACGGAGCCAGGACCGGAGCCCGCTGCACACGGTCTGTGCACACGGCCTGTGCGTGCCTCTGCGACTGTTCCGCCCTGCTGGCCACGTGCGCGAGGGGCAGCCACGGTCTCTGACTCCCCAGGGCCTTGATGGGCGTGAGCGTCCAGAGTCCGAGGGGTTCTGATATGTCAGCAGCGACTGCCCGGCATCCTTCTGGGAGAGGCAGAGTCGGCCCAGGCTCCTTCGGACACAGGCGGATTGTTCTTCCTCAGTCCACTCTCAGCTGCTTTCATCGGTCACGTCCTCCGGGACAGAGTGATCGGGAAAAACAGGTTCATTTCGGGGGCTCTCTGCACAGTTGCTGTCAATGCTGATCCGCCTCCCAAGTCATAGTTAGTGTGTGACACATTCAAGGGGGGAGATCCCGGTGACCGTGACCCCGCACCTGGTGAGCTGCCCCAGCGGGAATTTCAGGGGCTTGTGACCCCCCAGTGACATCTCATTTCTGGAGCCACAATTGGGATTCCTCAGAGGCTAGTGGATGGTTATGAAGGGACCTGCCGGGCTTTGCTTTATCAGAGAGAACGGGCGACATACACATAACCCTAGGGGGTGCTGAGGAACTGGGTCCTGCCGAGGACTGATGCGATTGTCGCATTTTGACCTGTCTTGGCACCACCCAAACTCTGCACCCAGGGCGGTGCCGATATTAAAGGATGAACTCTCCGCGTCCAACGAAATTTTATCCCAGAGACGACACTACAGCCAGCGGGTCCCGGGCGGGCTCACGGGGAGCACACACCGGCCGGCGGTATGTGAGCGCTGCTACCCAAACCAACGATTAATGGCTGAAAAAGTCTGAAAAATGGATGTCCCTTTGACCTCTCCAAGGTTTGTCATTTAGTTGACATGCCCATTACCTCTAAAATCAAATGTGTTTGTCTAAACATTATTCTGATGCTGACCGTGGGCGCGCAGGGCAGACGGCTGCCCGCGGACCCGCTGACAGTGATCAATTCCGCCGGGGATCCTGTCGCTTTCCCCGTTCATTCCGCCATCCATCTCCCCGCGCCTGCCACCGCGGCCACTTTCTGCTGCTCAGGCGCTTTTAAAACTAACAATAATCCAATTTAGCATTGATCCATGGGCATGTGTGGTCAGTAAGCAAAACGGCGGGCGGTCTGCACGTGACCGCTGGCCGCCGTCCGCGGGGCATTTTATCCTGACGGGGCTGGAGGCAAGTTTTAATGAATTAATTAAGTCCTAACAGCAGTCAAGCCTCTTTTCCCTGTTGTGGCTTTTTTTTTTTTATTTTAAAGTCTGATTCTCTAAGTTTTACATCTTACATAGAAATTATCTATACTAATAAAAGGGTAATATGCAAATTGGTCAGGACACCATTACAGTAATGACCAAACAGCAGGCTGCATGGGGTGACCAGGCCGGCGGGGGAGGGCAGGGGGCAGTGAAGGGTGACCAGGCCTGCAGAGGGGGCCAGTGAGGGGAAACCAGGCCAGCGGGGGTAGGGGGCAGTTGGGGGTGACCAGGCCAGCAGGGGGGACAGTTGGGGCGATCAGGCAGGCAGGCAGGTGAGCAGTTAGGAGCCAGCAGTCCTGGATTATGAGAGGAATGTCCCAGGGATCAGGCCTAAACCGGCAGTCAGATATCCCCCAAGGCTTACCAGATTGGAGGGGGTGCAGGCTGGGCTGAGGGGACCCCCCATGCATGAATTTCATGCAACGGGCCTCTAGTATATACTATTTCTATCTTGCTTTTTTTCATCTTCATTAACATAACACATCATTTATATATTGCATGTTATTAGAAATACTGCTTTAAAAAGTTACATCATAATTAGTGGTGCGAATGGACCTCATTCTTATTACGGTTTTTGTCTGGCATTTAGATTATTTATGGTTTTTTTGGCTATTATAATGAATGCTCCTCAATATTCGGGATTGTTACCTCAGGCTCCATTCTCAAAAGTGGACTCACTGAGTTAGAGCACAAACGTTAAAGGGCTCTTTGCCAAATTGCTTTCCAAGAGGATGAGGCCCAAATCCCAGCAATATTTGAGAGTACCCTCTCCAGCCCCTCCTCAGCAGTGGAGAGTATTATTATTTTTTTTAAAATCCTGGCTAATTTGACAGGGGTCAAAGGTTACCTCACTGTTCTTTCCATGTCCCATTCCTTGATTATAGTGAAGGAAGGCATTTCCCACACATTTGCTGATTAGTTTTATTTCCTTTTTGGAAATTGCCTATTCACATCCTCTGTCAGTTTATGCCCTGGAGCTTCAGGATTTTAAAATTCAACCTGATTAACCTCTTTATATATAAGGATGTTAGTACTTGCTCTGCATAGTATTTCCTGTGACGATTTCCCCCCAAATGTGATCTCTGTCTTTTAATTTTGTTCTATTTACTTTGGGAAACTTACATTTTTAACTTGGTAACATAGATCAATGTTTTCATTCGATGTTTAGTAAATTGTACCTCTTCTAATAATGGTAAATTGAAAAAAACTTTTTCTTCTTTATTTCTTATACTAGAGGCCTGGCGCAGGAAATTCGTGCACGGGAGTGGGGGGCGGTGTCCCTCAGCCCAGCCTGCACCCTCTCCAATCTGGGACCCCTCGAGGGATGTCCGACTGCCCGTTTAGGCCCGATCCCACTAGGATCGGGCCTAAACGGGCAGTCGGACATCCCTCTCACAATCCAGGACTGCTGGCTCCCAACTGCTTGCCTGCCTGCCTTCCTGATTGCCCCTAACCGATTCTGCCTGCCAGCCTGATCACCCCCTAACCACTCCCCTGCCAGCCTGATTGATGCCTAACTGCTCCCCTGCCAGCCCGTTTGCCCCTAACTGCCCTCCCCTGCAGGCCTGGTACCCCCAACTGCTCTCCCCTGAAGGCCTGGGTCCCCCCCAACTGCCCTTCCCTGCAGGCCCAGTCACCCCCAACTTCCCTCCTCTGCTGGCCTGGTCACCCCTAATGGCCCTCCCCTGCAGGCTTGATCACCCCCAACTGCCCTCGCTTGCAGGCCTGGTTCCTCCCAACTGCCTTCCCCTGCTGGCCATCTTGTGGTGACCATCTTGTGTCCACATGGGGGCAGCCATCTTTGACCACATGGGGCCAGCCATCTTGTATGTAGGAGTGATGGTCAATTTGCATATTACTCTTTTATTAGATAGGATAGAGGCCTGGTGCATGGGTGGGGGCCAGCTGGTTTGCCCTGAAGGGTCTCAGATCAGGGTGGGTGTTTCCTTGGGGCATGGGGTGGCCTGGGCGAGGGGCCTGTGGTGGTTTGCAGGCTGGCCACACCCCCCGGTGACCCAAGCAGAGGCCCTGGGATCTGGGATTTATTTATCTTCTATAATTGAAACTTTGTAGCCTTGGGTGGAGGCCTGAGCCGGCCAGGGCTGCAGAAGCTTGGCTTCCTCCATCACCGGGGGCAACCCTAGCCTCCTGTTCTCTCCAGCTCCGTGGCTGCCGCCATTTTTGTTGGGATTTATTTATCTTCTATAATTGAAACTTTGTAGCCTTGAGTGGAGGCCTGGGCCGGCAAGGGCAGGTGGAAAGTTTGGCTTCTTCCATTGCCGGGGAAACCCAAGCCTCCCTCCTGCTCTCTGTGGCTGCAGCCATCTTGGTTGGGTTTATTTGCATACTTGCTCCTGATTGGCTGGTGGGCGTGGCTGGTGGGCATAATGGAGTGATGGTTAATTTGCATATTACTCTTTTATTAGGATACTGATATTTTATATTTAATTTTAAAATTCCCTTGGAATTTATTTTGGTGACTGATTTTAAATGAGAATCTAAATAGATATTTTTCTCATCAGATACATAATTGCCTTAAGGAGACATTTAGGACATGATTTCCTCTTTTCTTACTCATTTAAAATGCTTCTTTTACCATGCATTACACGCAGTTAAATAAGTACGTGCTGGTAATTATTAATATCTGAGTACATGTGAACGTATAAGCGGCCTGTTTCTTGTATGGTGTCCTGTGGTTCAAGGTGACCTGGTTCCGAATGCCCGTGCCTCACTGTTGGTCACTGCTCCGCAGGTGCACACACTCCCCGTAGCATTTTCTCTTCCAAAAGGTGTTCTGTTTTATTCGCTTTTGGGTGTGGGTGGGTCTGTGTGCCACGGAAGGAGTGAATATCGATCATTGACTTTTTAAAAAATATGTTTTTATTGATTTCAGAGAGGGAGATAGAAACATTGAGGATGAGAAGGAATCATTGATCAGCTGTCTCCTGGGGATCGAGCCCGCAACCCGGGCATGTGCCCTGACCAGGAATTGAACCGTGACCTCCTGGTTCATTGGTCGACGCTCAACCACTGAGCCCTGCCGGCCGGGGGATTATTACTTTTTAATTGACATATTTGGAATTTTACTTTTTCTAAATTCTTTCCATCTCCAAGACCACATCTAGCCCCCAGCCCCAGGGCCTGCCGCCCCCTCGGTGGGAGACCCCTCCTGCAGCCTGCGCCTGTGCCTTCCTGGGCATCCCTGCTGCTGCCTGTGTCACAGTCATTGTGGCAAACCTTGCTCCACCGGATTATGTCTCCACGTGTGGCGGCTGAATGGCGGCCTCCAGAGATGTCTACCGTGTTACCCAGGAGGCCCTGAATGTGCCCTAAAGGTCTTTGTGGGGGCGGGGGAGGCAGAGAGGGCCTGCACCACAGTGACAGGGGCGAGGATGGGAGCGGCTTGGTCCAGAGCTGCCGAGGCGGAACCGATGCTCCCCAGAGCCCCCGCAGGGTCTGGCCCTGCTGACCCGAGGTCGGCCTCTGAGACACATCCTGAACGCCTGACCTGGGAACCACGAGAGAATACACCTGGGGAAGGGGCGGGTGGAGCCACTGCGTTAGTGGTCATTGGTTACAGCAGCCACCAGCAATGAGCCACTGTTCCCCGCGTCCTGACAGCCGTCACCTGCTCTCCAGGTACCTTCCAGCCGGTGGGGTGTGTCCCTTTAGGGGGGTGCTGCCTGCACCCTGTCTGCCCGAGAAACCATGCGGGAGCGGCTCCTGGTCTGGCTCTATGGTGTGGAGTTTGGTTCAGGTTGGAATCCGGGGCGGGACTGACCCCCCACACCCCCGCCCTGCCCCGTGGGCCTTTTCCTTGGGGCCACGGCCTCCTGTTCCCGCCCGGCCCACAGTGAAGTGCACCGAGCCCCTCACCTGTCCGTCACTGTGGCCTAAGTCACAGTCACTCCAGGGCTATGCGGAGAGCCACGGAGCTAAGTGGGTGTGTTTGCGCTGAGCATTCTCGCTTGCAGCTTTCCTGGTGCGAAGGGGATGTGCACAGATCTTCCTGGGCGTAGCAGTACGACTGTCTATATGGTATCCCTTTACCCGAACAAATCCTCCCCTTCACCTCAACTTACCTTTCCAGTATCTTCACGGGTAGGAGACGGAGCCACTCATCAATATCTTATCTATTTATTCACCAAGATTGAGGGTCTTGGAAGGCATGAGCTATGCTTCTAGTGACTTGAAGGTGAAGGAGACAAAATCTTGGCCTTGAAGGCACCACAGAAAGCAGGATAAACAGCTGGGAACGAGGATTTCAATCCACCGGGAGGCCCGGCAGTCGGGAAGGAGGGGGGACACACAGGGACCACGGGGAGTGTGCTGCTTTCCAGCCTGGGCTGCACGTTAGAAGGATCCCCAGGAGTTTAAAACCCACTCAACGGCAGACCACCCTCCACCCCACACCTCTGCTCACACACACCCCTGCACACACACACCCCTATACACACACCCCTGCACACACACCCCTGCACATACACACCCCTGCACATACACACCCCTGCACACACACACCTCTGCTCACACACACCCCTGCACACACACACCTCTGCTCACACACACCCCTGCACACACACACCCCTACACACACACCCCTGCACACACACACCCCTACACACACACACACCCCTGCACACACACACCTCTGCACACACACACCTCTGCTCACACACACCCCTGCACACACACACCCCTGCACACACACACCTCTGCACACACACACCTCTGCACACACACCTCTGTACACCCACCTTTCTGCATACACACCCCTACACACACACACACCCCTGCACACACACACCTCTGCACACACACACCTCTGCTCACACACACCCCTGCACACACACACCCCTGCACACACACACCTCTGCACACACACACCTCTGCACACACACCTCTGTACACCCACCTTTCTGCATACACACACCTCTGCACACACACACCCCTACACACACACACCCCTGCACACACACACCTCTGTACACACACCTCTGTATACCCACCTTTCTGTACACACACATATCTGCACACACATACACCTCTGCACACACACAGCTCTGCACACTTACTTCTGTCCACTGAATGCGCATCGGCTTGCTGTTGAGATAATAACCTCTCAACAGGAGCGTCTCCCCGCTGGCCGGTCAATACATTTATAGAAAGTAATTAAACCAGATCACTTCCATGACAGGCAATTGATGGCCTTTTAATTATTTCAAGATAACCGAGTGTGTAATCATTTTCTCCTTTCACTGGAGAGGGCAGCGCGCTGTGAATCATGGGACGCGGCACGGGAATGCCTACTTGCCTTCCCTTTGTCGTGCTCCCACCCTTTGCCCACAGGGCCTCATTCTGGAAAGCTCCTCCGGGGACTTGGGGAAGTGACCAGAGGAGCCGTGTTCAAACGGGAGGTCACCGTTCAGGAAACAGTAGGCAAGGGCACTTGATCACTGCAGCTGGAGAAGAGCCGTCAGCATGGCCCCGGCATGTTCCATGTGGACAAGCTCACAGTGAAGTTTAGGACTGTCTGTGGGAACTGTGCGGGGAGTAGCTGCTTAAAGGGTTGAGGGGCCAGGGCCTGCTCTGAGGCAGGGCTGGAGGCCAGGGCTGGATCCCGGGGGAAGCTGGCGTGCAGCACACACATGTCTACGCACACACACCTGTGCCGTTGCCTGTCCTTCTGGGTGACATGGTGTGACCGGAACCCAGCGTGTGACGTGTGTGAGTGCCACGGGGACAGTGACCTGTAACCACCCTCCCAGCACTGCACCGTCGGAATGCCATGGCGTTGGGGGATCTAGTGCAGCTAGTGCGTCCCACTTCCCGGCTGTGCATTGGATAACCTGGCTGCGTAAGGAAGCCCCCCACCCCCCTTTTTTTAAAATATATTTTATTGATATTTCACAGAGAGGAAGGGAGAGGGATAGAGAGCCAGAAACATTGATGAGAGAGAAACATCGATCAGTTCCCTCCTGCACACCTCCCACTGGGGATGTGCCCGCAACCAAGGTACATGCCCTTGACCGGAATCGAACCCGGGACCCTTCAGTCCACAGGCCGACGCTCTATCCACTGAGCCGAACCGGTTTCGGCAGGAAGTCCCCCCTTTCTGCGCGGGACTGCATCGCTTCCATCTGGAGCAGTAGGATCCTCCGCCTCACGCTCAGCCCCGTCTGGAACAGTAGGGTCCTCCGCCTCACGCTCAGCCCCGTCTGGAGCAGTAGGGTCCTAGCCTCACGCTCAGCCCCGTCTGGAACAGTAGGGTCCTAGCCTCACGCTCAGCCCCGTCTGGAACAGTAGGGTCCTAGCCTCACGCTCAGCCCCGTCTGGAACAGTAGGGTCCTAGCCTCACGCTCAGCCCCGTCTGGAGCAGTACTGTCCTCCGCCTCACGCTCAGCCCCGTCTGGAACAGTAGGGTCTCCGCCTCACGCTCAGCCCCGTCTGGAGCAGTACTGTCCTCCGCCTCACGCTCAGCCCCGTCTGGAACAGTAGGGTCTCCGCCTCACGCTCAGCCCCGTCTGGAGCAGTAGGGTCCTAGCCTCACGCTCAGCCCCGTCTGGAACAGTAGTGTCCTCCGCCTCACACTCAGCCCCGTCTGGAACAGTAGGGTCCTAGCCTCACGCTCAGCCCCGTCTGGAACAGTAGGGTCCTAGCCTCACGCTCAGCCCCGTCTGGAACAGTAGGGTCCTAGCCTCACGCTCAGCCCCGTCTGGAACAGTAGGGTCCTAGCCTCACGCTCAGCCCCGTCTGGAACAGTAGGGTCCTAGCCTCACGCTCAGCCCCATCTGGAGCAGTAGGGTCCTAGCCTCACGCTCAGCCCCGTCTGGAACAGTAGGTCCCTCCGCCTCACGCTCAGCCCCGTCTGGAGCAGTAGGACCCTCCGCCTCACGCTCAGCCCCGTCTGGAACAGTAGGATCCTCCGCCTCACGCTCAGCCCCGTCTGGAACAGTACTGTCCTCCGCCTCACGCTCAGCCCCGTCTGGAGCAGTAGGACCCTCCGCCTCACGCTCAGCCCCGTCTGGAGCAGTAGGACCCTCCGCCTCACGCTCAGCCCCGTCTGGAACAGTAGGATCCTCCGCCTCACGCTCAGCCCCGTCTGGAACAGTAGGGCCCTAGCCTCACGCTCAGCCCCGTCTGGAACAGTAGGGTCCTAGCCTCACGCTCAGCCCCGTCTGGAACAGTAGGGTCCTAGCCTCACGCTCAGCCCCGTCTGGAACAGTAGGGCCCTCCGCCTCACGCTCAGCCCCGTCTGGAACAGTAGGATCCTCCGCCTCACGCTCAGCCCCGTCTGGAACAGTAGGGTCCTAGCCTCACGCTCAGCCCCGTCTGGAACAGTAGGGTCTCCGCCTCACGCTCAGCCCCGTCTGGAGCAGTACTGTCCTCCGCCTCACGCTCAGCCCCGTCTGGAACAGTAGGGTCTCCGCCTCACGCTCAGCCCCGTCTGGAGCAGTAGGGTCCTAGCCTCACGCTCAGCCCCGTCTGGAACAGTAGTGTCCTCCGCCTCACACTCAGCCCCGTCTGGAACAGTAGGGTCCTAGCCTCACGCTCAGCCCCGTCTGGAACAGTAGGGCCCTAGCCTCACGCTCAGCCCCGTCTGGAACAGTAGGGTCCTAGCCTCACGCTCAGCCCCGTCTGGAACAGTAGGGTCCTAGCCTCACGCTCAGCCCCGTCTGGAACAGTAGGGTCCTAGCCTCACGCTCAGCCCCGTCTGGAACAGTAGGGTCCTAGCCTCACGCTCAGCCCCATCTGGAGCAGTAGGGTCCTAGCCTCACGCTCAGCCCCGTCTGGAACAGTAGGTCCCTCCGCCTCACGCTCAGCCCCGTCTGGAGCAGTAGGACCCTCCGCCTCATGCTCAGCCCCGTCTGGAACAGTAGGATCCTCCGCCTCACGCTCAGCCCCGTCTGGAACAGTAGGGCCCTAGCCTCACGCTCAGCCCCGTCTGGAACAGTAGGGTCCTAGCCTCACGCTCAGCCCCGTCTGGAACAGTAGGGTCCTAGCCTCACGCTCAGCCCCGTCTGGAACAGTAGGGCCCTCCGCCTCACGCTCAGCCCCGTCTGGAGCAGTAGGACCCTCCGCCTCATGCTCAGCCCCGTCTGGAACAGTAGGATCCTCCGCCTCACGCTCAGCCCCGTCTGGAACAGTAGGGCCCTAGCCTCACGCTCAGCCCCGTCTGGAACAGTAGGGTCCTAGCCTCACGCTCAGCCCCGTCTGGAACAGTAGGGTCCTAGCCTCACGCTCAGCCCCGTCTGGAACAGTAGGGCCCTCCGCCTCACGCTCAGCCCCGTCTGGAGCAGTAGGACCCTCCGCCTCATGCTCAGCCCCGTCTGGAACAGTAGGATCCTCCGCCTCACGCTCAGCCCCGTCTGGAACAGTAGGGCCCTAGCCTCACGCTCAGCCCCGTCTGGAACAGTAGGGTCCTAGCCTCACGCTCAGCCCCGTCTGGAACAGTAGGGTCCTAGCCTCACGCTCAGCCCCGTCTGGAACAGTAGGGCCCTCCGCCTCACGCTCAGCCCCGTCTGGAACAGTAGGATCCTCCGCCTCACGCTCAGCCCCGTCTGGAACAGTAGGGTCCTAGCCTCACGCTCAGCCCCGTCTGGAACAGTAGGGTCTCCGCCTCACGCTCAGCCCCGTCTGGAGCAGTACTGTCCTCCGCCTCACGCTCAGCCCCGTCTGGAACAGTAGGGTCTCCGCCTCACGCTCAGCCCCGTCTGGAGCAGTAGGGTCCTAGCCTCACGCTCAGCCCCGTCTGGAACAGTAGTGTCCTCCTCCTCACACTCAGCCCCGTCTGGAACAGTAGGGTCCTAGCCTCACGCTCAGCCCCGTCTGGAACAGTAGGGTCCTAGCCTCACGCTCAGCCCCGTCTGGAACAGTAGGGTCCTAGCCTCACGCTCAGCCCCGTCTGGAACAGTAGGGTCCTAGCCTCACGCTCAGCCCCGTCTGGAACAGTAGGGTCCTCCGCCTCACGCTCAGCCCCGTCTGGAACAGTAGGGTCCTAGCCTCACGCTCAGCCCCGTCTGGAACAGTAGGGTACTAGCCTCACGCTCAGCCCCGTCTGGAACAGTAGGGTCCTCCGCCTCACGCTCAGCCCCGTCTGGAGCAGTAGGGTCCTCTGGCTCACGCTCAGCCCCGTCTGGAACAGTAGGGTCCTCCGCCTCACGCTCAGCCCCGTCTGGAACAGTAGGGTCCTAGCCTCACGCTCAGCCCCATCTGGAGCAGTAGGGTCCTAGCCTCACGCTCAGCCGGAAACGCGGGAACACTCCTGTCGCCAAGGCCTGTGCGGAGCAGGGAGAACCCGTGCTGCTCCCTGAGAAACCAACGGCTTCGCCTTTGGCTGAAGTTCCAGGCAGCAAACCAGATGGGGCGGGGGCTGGGGGGCGGGCCAGTCTCACTAGAAACACCCACGGCGGTTGTTCTGATGGATGGCGAGACGTAGTAAATGTGTGAGTGAGGCCTGGGCACAGCTTTCTGCTGGGGATCTATCTATATAAAACCCTAAGCGACCGAACGACCGAACAACCGGTCTACCAGTCGCGATGATGTGCACTGACCACCAGGGGGCAGACACTCACGCAGGAGCTGCCCCTGGTGGTTGGTGCGCTCCCACAGTGGGAGCGCCGCTCAGCTGACTGACGGGCACTGGATGCTGGGCTCATGGCTGGCAAGCACAGCTGAGGGGGTGCCAGCCTCTCCCGCCTCCGCGGCAGCGCTACCGAGCAGCCACGGGGCCAGGTGCAGCGGGTCTGGCCTGGGTTCAGGGTCCTCCCTGGCTTCCTGCTGCTTCGCGTTACTACATCCCCCGGGGGCTCCGGGATTGCGAGAGGGTGCAGGCCAGGCTGAGGGACCCCCTGGTGCAGGAATCCGTATACCAGGCTTCCGGTATTTCATAAGCAAATCAGTCTGGTGCCTGTGCATGGTGCATTGAAATGTCCCTTTCTTTAGAGCAGGGGTCCTCAAACTTTTTAAACAGGGGCCAGTTCACTGTCCCTCAGACCGTTGGAGGGCCGGACTATAGTTTAAAAAAAAAACTATGAACAAATTCCTATGCGCACTGCGGGCCCGGGACAAGTCGGCTGCTAAGCAGGACAGGCAGCGGCACCCGGCGGGCCGGATCCATGTCCTCGGCGGGCCGCATGGGGCCCGCGGGCCGTAGATTGAGGACGCCTGCTTTAGAGAAACGGTGCCAGCCTGCCCTGAACCATTTCTTCAATCACGGCTTTTTAAAAATTTCTATTTTTTAAGGAAATAGCTTGGAATTTTATGACACTTTTTCCGTAATGTTGACTAGCACATTGGGAATTTTCAAGTTAGGAGATAATGCGATGCAGCTCCCTGAGTTTTTACGCTGATGACCCTGTGTGTTGACTTGGAGTGTAAGCCCAGCCCCTTTGCCAGGAAAAACACAGGCGGGCTATGGTTAAGCTCCGGACCAACCAGTGGGTGAAGGCGGAGCAATGAGCAGAAACTCTCCCCTCGCCCCTTAACCTCCAGAGCCGTCATAGAGCCCCAGAGGGCAGGGCAGGGTGGGGTCAGACTGTCACTCACATGCTAGGAAGGGGTTGTGATCAGCACTGGGCAGGTGAACGGCGGGGGGCAGAGGGGGGCCCCCAGTTAAACACTAGTTTTCTAACACTTGTTTTCTCACCTGCTGGCTACCTGCTGAGGCTGGGGATTCAGAGTCAGGGAGAGAGGGGTTCTGTTTCTAAGAAGCCAGGAGCTGCGGGGAGGAGCCATCCCTTCCTTATCTGGCAGGAGAGTAGGATTGAAACGTGGGGAACTGGAGAGAAATGGCCAGGCCGTTCAGGAGGAGAGGGCGTCCCGTGGAGGGAGACCCGTTGGGTCGGGTCTTCAGTGCTCCGCTAAGCTCTTCGCCCTGAAACAGCTGGCAGGCCGTCCTCACGCCCTGGCGCCCCGAGCGAGTTTGCTTTGTGAGCGGAGGACCTGGATGTTAGCGAATCTTCCCTGTGTCACGGCGGCTCACCCGCATTTTATTTTATTTTTATTTATTTATTTTTTAAAATATATTTTATTGATTTTTTACAGAGAGGAAGGGAGAGGGATAGAGAGTTAGAAACATCGATGAGAGAGAAACATCGATCAGCTGCCTCCTGCACACCCCCTGCTGGGGATGTGCCCGCAACCAAGGTACGTGCCCTTGACCGGAATCGAACCTGGGACCCTTCAGTCCGCAGGCCGACGCTCTATCCACTGAGCCAACCCGGTTTCGGCCTCACCCGCATTTTAACCGAAGGCAGACTCCTGTTTCTTTGTCTTGGAGGTGGCTGTGTCCAATAGTTGACATTTCACGGCGCGCACACGTTAGTGACAGTGAAACAAGCGTGGCATTCTCTGAACTTCCACTGGAAGCTGTCGCCTTGAAGTGGTCAGCGTTCAGAGGCAGGCAGGGAAGGAACTCGGGCCCCACGGAGGGCAACAGCATTTCATCCCAGCTCTGGATGTCTCGACGAGGAAGATTTATTCCCTCTGACCTAATTTCCTGTGTGTATCTATCAAATGACACCTGAATCATGTGAAAGCCGCAACCTTTGCCCGCTTCCTGTTGTAAAACCGCCGGAATCTGACATCTCTTTAAGTGGAGCTGAAATTGTTTTCCCTGGTGGAGTCCGATTCACATGGTGCCCCGTGGACCCCGGGGATATTTATCTTGAACCCTCGTTTCCCAAGAGGCCTTCTGCTACTGTAAGGAAGAATAGAGTTCCATTCGGGGTCTGCCAGAGCCGAGCCCTGCCCGCATCCCCCGTTCCCCGCGATGGTCTGGGGCCCCCAGTGACTGTAGTTAAGGGGTGAACGCATTGCAGGCCTTTGGCCCCACGCGGAGTCAGTCCCACCGGGTGGCCAGGGCTCCCCGCAGCTCCTCCCCACCCCCTAAACAACCTGTCTCCATGGGATAAGGTCGCCTCCTCTTTCCTTAGTCCAGGGGTCCTCAAGCTTTTTAAACAGGGGGCCAGTTCACTGTCCCTCAGACCGTGGGAGGGCCGGACTATAGTTTAAAAAAAAAACTATGAACAAATTCCTATGCGCACTGCGGGCCCAGGACGCGTCGGCTGCTAAGCAGGACAGGCAGCGGCCCCCGGCGGGCCGGGTCAATGTCCTCGGCGGGCCGCGTGTGGCCCGCGGGCCGTGGTTTGAGGACCCCTGTTAGAGAAAGGGGCTGCAAGGGGGGTTGGCTTTAGACCCAGAGGCCAGGACGGCTTGTCCGATGGTGAGAAAGGAGCCAATACAGTTTGGAGTAAAGAGCGTTTCGGGGGGCGGGAAACGGGGAGCAGCCCTGAGGCTGCGGAGGGGGAGGAAGGCCGTGTCGCTAAAACCTAGAAAGGAGCCTGATGCACCGTGAGGTCCACGAGGCCCGGCTCCCACGGGTCTTGGCGAAGGAGCTGGGGGTTTGCTCTGATGAGCGGGGGGCGCTCAGGGGTCTTTGGCGGGAGAGAGAGGGCCTGTGGACAGTTCCGGCTGCCTGGGGAGAGAGGTGGAGGATGGGAGGGGTGTTGGAAAGAGGGGAGCAGGGGGCCACTGGGAGGCCTGGTGAGCACCTTGGGGAGGGCCAGCAGCTGTTCAGACTGCAGTCAAGGAGGGAAAGGGAGATGACAGGGACGTGCTGCGAGGACAGAGGTGACAGGAGGACGCAGGTGAAGGCGGCTGCGATGGGTCCTCGTTTCAGACATGGCCATGGGCCGTGGAGCCCTGGGGAAAGCGAGGAGAAACCAAGACTGTGGTTTGAAATTAGGTTTGAGATACTTATTGGACGTCCAGGTGCAAATATCAAGTAGGATGCTCATTTACAGGTCGAGGCTCGGGGGCTGGAGACGTTGAAGTCATTAGCATACAGAAGGCGTGGAAGGCCAAGCTACTGCGTGGAACTTCCTGGCGCTGGGTGCAGAGGGCACCCTTACCGACACCCGCAAACAGGAAAAAGGAGGTGTTGGGAAACCAACAAAAACGCTCAGAGAAATAAGGAAAAGTATTTAGAGAACAAAAAATGCCCCCTAATAAAACTTGAAGAAATGAGAAACCTGACTAATCCTATAAATATGAGCTCATGTTAAAAAAATAATCTTCCCACAAAAAAATATTCAAGCTATTTGTAGAACTCACTGGCCATTCTCCCAAGAACTGTAATCTTACATTTTTTAAAAAGTGTAAGAGAGTACACTAGCCGGTTTGGCTCAGTGGATAGAGCATCAGCCTGCGGACTCAAGGGTCCCGGGTTCGATTCCGGTCAAGGGCATGTACCTTGGTTGCGGGCACATCCCCGGTAGGGAGTGTGCAGGGGGCAGCTGATCGATGTTTCTCTCTCATCGATGTTTCTAGCTCTCTATCCCTCTCCCTTCCTCTCTGTGAAATATCAATAAAATATTAAAAAAAAAAGTGTAAGAGAATGTGGGTATTGGCAAGAGGAGGCGAGGGCTGCCATTGCAAAGACCATTTGGGATGGTCATCGATCCGAATGGGGCCACGTGGGGGCGCCCCGGGGGTGGCCGGGGGGCAGGGGCCTTTCCTGTGGTTTCTGTGGGCAGGAGTGGGCAGGTGGAGCAAGCAGTTTAAGGTCGGTCCGTTTGAATGACCACGGGCGGCGCGAGGGCATAGGCGTGTGACCCTGGGGTGCTGGGGGTAGTGGGCAGTGGCGGGGAGCATGGGGACCTGACAAGGGAGGTGATCAGGGTGTGGGCCAGGGGTCCTCAAACTTTTTAAACAGGGGGCCAGTTCACTGTCCCTCAGACCGTGGGAGGGCCGGACTATAGTTAAAAAAAAAAACTATGAACAAATTCCTACATGCACTGCGGGCCCGGGATGCGTCGGCTGCTAAGCAGGACAGGCAGCGGCACCCGGCGGCCAGATCAATGTCCTCGGCGGGCCGCATGTGGCCCGCGGGCCGTAGTTTGAGGACGCCTGGTGTGGGCTCTGGGTTGGTGGGTGAGCACTGGAAAGGCACCCTCACTGTTTCCATCTCCAGGAATTGACTAACGCTGTGATGGGCACAGGAAGTGACTAACGCTGTGAGGGGCACAGGAATTGACTAACGCTGTGATGGGCACAGGAAGTGACTAATGCTGTGATGGGCACAGGAACTGACTAATGCTGTGATGGGCACAGGAAGTGACTAATGCTGTGATGGGCACAGGAACTGACTAATGCTGTGATGGGCACAGGAAGTGACTAATGCTGTGATGGGCACAGGAAGTGACTAATGCTGTGATGGGCAGTCCCTCCACAGCCCGCAACGCCCCGGATATCAAAGCTTGAGAAGACAGGAGCCATGGCTCCGACATACACAGACCGTCCCAGAGCTTGGAAAGCGTTTACGAAAACCAGCACCAACTGGACACGAACGAGAAGGAGAGTCACGGGATGAACGTGCTGGTGAACAAAGACGCGGAAACCCCACCGGACAGCATGAGAAACGGAAGTGGTGCTTCTCTCATAACCACCTGTAGGCATTTAATGTGCTTTCTTGCTCTTGCTGGAACGCGCCCTAAAATGTTGATAGAAATGATAAAAACCTGCTTCAGGCCTTCTCCTGAGTCTCCGAGGACAGCTGTCCGTGTTTCACCGTGACGTGTGACACTTGCTGTAGATTTTATGTGCAGGTTAAGGACGTCCCTTTGTAGCCCCGATTTTTTAAAATATATTTTATTGGTTTTTTACAGAGAGGAAGAGAGAGGAATAGAGAGTCAGAAACATCGATGAGAGAGAGACATCGATCAGCTGCCTCCTGCACGCCCCCTACTGGGGATGTGCTCGCAACCCAGGTACATGCCCTTGACCGGAATCGAACCTGGGACCCTTCAGTCCGCAGGCTGACGCTCTATCCACTGAGCCAAACCGGTTAGGGCTAAAAAGATATTTTTAACACAAATAAACATTGCATTTTATCGAATCACTTTTCTGCATCGACTGGAAGGATCCTATGATGATTTCACATTTAGTCTGTTAACGTGGTTAATTGTATCAATTGATTTCCTATATTTATCCAACTTTGCTTTCCTAAGTTTATCCCCAAACCCACCTTTATCATATGATGCTTTTCTTTTCCACCCAGCACTAGTTCAGCTGCCAGTGGTTTGTTCAGGGTTTTGGATCTAGTGAGGGCGTTTGGTATGTAATTTCCTGAGCTTGTAAGTGCCCTCGAAGGCCTTGGTGTCAGGTTGGTATCAGGGTTAAGCGGGGCTTTTTGCCTGATTTCTGGAGGCTTTGGGGGTGATGCTGTTATTGCTTCTCTGCATATTGAGAGAGCTCCCAGGGGAGGCCCCTGGGCCTTTTCTTTGTGGGGAGACTTGTACTCACAGACTCCGTTCCTAAGACATGGCTTTCCCTTTCTTCTCCTGTCAGCTCTGGTACGATGTGATTGTCAAGGGATGTGTTCATTTCATCCAAATCATCGAGTTTGTTGGCATCAAGTTTCTTATAACGCCTTCTCATCATAATTTAATGGTCTATATCTTGGAGGAAGAGAGGGGTGTTCTGGGTAACCCACATGCGAGGGTCTGGTGGTACAAGGAAGGGTTGCATTTGGAGAACTCAAATCTCTGGTGTAAACCTGAACACAATAGCAAGTAGATTCTAGGCGATATTTTCAACATGTAGTAAAGAATTACAACAACGCCGAAACCGGTTTGGCTCAGTGGATAGAGCGTCGGCCTGCGGACTGAAGGGTCCCGGGTTCGATTCCGGTCAAGGGCATGTACCTTGGTTGCAGGCACATCCCCAGTGGGAGGTGTGCAGGAGGCAGCTGATCGATGTTTCTCTCTCATCGATGTTTCTAGCTCTCTATCCCTCTCCCTTCCTCTCTGTAAAATATCAATAAAATATATTAAAAAAAAAAAGAATTACAACAACACAACAACAACAGCCATGGTTCTTGCCCCCAGAGAATCAATAGCCAATTCACACAGAGCCCAGGCTTACACACATTCGAATTTCAAAGGGCCAGCACCAGGCTGCATTTACTCCAAGTGCTAGTGGTGGGTGAGCATCAGATTGCATATAAAACGCCACAGGCCAGGCCAGATGGGGAGGAGATGAGTCCGTATTTGCAGGTTGTTTTGAGTGTGAATGGCTACGTCTCATGCGCTTCTAGGCCCACTGCCTCTCGCAACAAGAAGCAACGTCGGCCTCTCGAGGAAGTTGGGTTTGGATACGAACCCTGTCGGAGGCCTGCCCGCATACGTACGTCAGTGTCCGGCACGATTTTCTTTGGCTGATGGATCCCGGGATCTCTCTCTTATTTTCTCAAAACATGTTTTCTTTCTCTTCTCATCACTACATTAATAGTTTTGTAAGGAAAGAAAACCCGGAACAATTTCCACCTGCATCTTCGGCACAAATCCATGAAATTAGCCACAAATAGGGGTGTCCTAGAGACGAAGAAGCGTTACCCCTGGTGCGGTGGGAGGGCGCTGCTGATCTGAGGCGTAGCGTGCCCTTGCCTAACTTCCCGCTGAAAGGAAATGATTTATTCTGCAAAAATAAGCGAGCCTTCGTGTCCTGCCGAAACCGGTTTGGCTCAGTGGATAGAGCGTCGGCCTGCGGACTGAAGGGTCCCAGGTTCGATTCCGGTCAAGGGCATGTACCTTGGTTGCGGGCACATCCCCAGTGGGAGGTGTGCAGGAGGCAGCTGATCGATGTTTCTCTCTCATTGATGTTTCTAGCTCTCTATCCCTCTCCCTTCCTCTCTGTAAAATATCAATAAAATATATTTAAAAAAAAAATAAGCGAGCCTTCGTGTCCTGAATGTTGAACTTCCTGTCTCGCTCTTACGTGTTGGATTAAATTAGAAAGTTTAAGATCTTTAATGTGTGAAGCTTTTTTTTTTAAATCAGGAAAGCATAGGTAGAACAGGCTTTACTTTAAAGTGTGGCTGCCCTAACCGGTTTGGCTCAGTGGATAGAGCGTCAGCCTGCGGACTGAAGGGTCCCAGGTTCGATTCCGGTCAAGGGCATGTACCTTGGTTGCGGGCACATCCCCAGTGGGAGGTGTGCAGGAGGCGGCTGATCGATGTTTCTCTCTCATCGATGTTTCTGATTCTGTCCCTCTCTCTTCCTCTCTGTAAAATAATCAATAAAAATATATTAAAAAAAAATAAAGTGTGGCAAAGCGCAGGACTATCCCTGAGCTCTCCTGGGCCTGGAAGGTGGACAGGCGCCCGCCTCGCTGGGTTCACCTGGAGAGCCTCCATGTGGGCAGAGGAAGGCGAGGGATGGGGTTCATGGACACGTCCTCTTTGTGAGGTACAAGTCCTCTGTTTTATAGGTCAGGCTGCTCTGGAGTCAGAAGGAGGCCAAGTCTGTTTTGGGGGGAGGAGGCCTCCACATTATTGCTCTGTGTCCCGGGCACTGTCCTCGATGGCCTTCCTGGGCCCTCAGCGTGCTGAGGGGCAATGACCACGAACCTGGAGTAAACAGTCATTCGAGGACGAAAGCAAACGAAGAACAACGTCACATAGACACTGGACACGTGTGCTGCTCATAGGCCCTCACTGACATGCACGGGAAGAAGAAAATGGACCGGCAGGAGGCTGGAATACGCGGAGGCCTGTAGATGAGTCTGGAAGGGCTGGAGGCAGAGCATGAAGAGACATCCCACTTGGGATTTCAACTTGATCTTTGTAACAAGGACTGGGAGCATTTAAGCGTGGGAGAGGCGGCCCGTCTACCTGCTGAGTCATGGCTGGGAGGCAGGAAGGGAGGAAGCAGGAAGCTGGTTATGAGGATGTAGAGGTTTCTGTGCAGAAAATGACCAGGGCAACCCCCGGGCAGTGGAGGCAGATCCTAGAGGTGTGCAAACAGAGGGGATCCAGGGAGATGTGAGGGAGACGGGATAGGAGTGGTGAGACTACGAAGGTACTTAAGGGTGACGCACGTCTTTTCCCGAAGTCGGTGCCGTGGACGAGCGGGAGGAAGAAAGGGTTTGGGAGATGCTGCTTGGTTTTTGAATTGAGAGGCTTACCAGGCCCTTACGTGGAGACGGGCCTCATACAACCCCAGTAACTTGGTGTTCGTCTGTGTTCTGGATTTTTTTCAATCTGATGGTTATTTAGGGATCGGCTCTCTTTATCTGACTGTCTTCGCCCCTCCCTCCACCCTCAGAGTGTAGTCCTGTGATTACTAATGAAACCCATTTGTTTCTTGGTCATTCCGGTTTGATCTTCTGTCAGTTGGTTGGGATCTGTCTTTGGCAGTTGCCGTAGGTGCTCATATAACCACAATTCCCCTCCTTCCCTTCTTGTTAAAAGTGCTCCGGTTTGGTTGAGGTGTGAAGTGTCAGTGTCCCAAGGAGGACAGGTCTTCCCTAAATTCCTGCGGAGGAGCAATGCCCGCTGATCATCTGACCCAGTTCTGACCAGTAGGACCTTCGGGAAAATCTCCTTGAGGAAATTGTGCTGCTCAAGTGCTCCCCAGTATTTTCGGGGTTCAGATGTCCCTCTGTTTATGGTGTCCTACGGAGGATTTAACTGTTAGCATAGCAAGAATGTATCACGCCCTCCTTTCTTTTTTTTTTTTTTTTTAAACATATTTTATTGATTTTTTACAGAGAGGAAGGGAGAGGGATAGAGAGTTAGAAACATCGATGAGAGAGAAACATCGATCAGCTGCCTCTTGCACACCCCCTACTGGGGATGTGCCCGCAACCAAGGTACATGCCCTTGACCGGAATCGAACCTGGGACCCTTCAGTCCGCAGGCCGACGCTCTTCCACTGAGCCAAACCGGTTTTGGCACTCCTTCCTTTCTTATTGGTCATTTTTGTGCCTTGGTGAGAAATGCTTTTCTATCCTGGAGTTCTAAGAATATTTTCTATATATTTTTTTTCTATAAATGTTAACTTAAGAAAAGTTTAGGTTTTAAATCCATCTGGATTATTGGATCTTGTTTATTATATTTGTTTTGTTATCCTGAAGGGTACTGAGATATTTTTACATCTGGCATGAGGCAAAGCTGTTATGTTGAATGGGAACGCCGTGGGTTCAGAAACATTTTTTTTTTAAAAAAAATAGTTTGCTCTTCCTTCCTGGTTTATAATACTATCTTCATTCTATTTGAAATACACATGGGTATGTTGGTCTCTTGTACATTTCTCTCATCTGTTCCTTTGGCCTATTTCTCCACCTCTATTTTTATTCCCTAATAAGTTACAGATTCCTTTGGATTTTCTAGGTAAATAATTCCACAGTCTACAAATAATGACAGTTGTGTGTTTTCCTTCAGTACGTATTCTTTTTCATGCCTTGTTGTGCTGGCTGGTACCTCTGATACAATGTTAAGTAAAAGCAGTTCTGACTTGTTCGGTTTCTTTTGAAGGAATGCCACTACTTCGTCACCATTTCATAGCATTCAGGTAGAAATGATTCCCCTGCTCTAGGCTCAATGAAAGTGCAGACGCAGGACCATCACATGCCCTCAAAGTGAAACAAAGCCACTAAATTAGGGGGAGAGATCCTAAAGGAAGTGTGTGGAGGTAAGAGCTTTTAGCACATGCGCCTTCCCCGCCCCCCCCCCCCCCCCGTCCTCCTCCCCCACAGTGAGGAGGACTGAGGCTTCTCCCATCTATAATAATAAAAGGGTAATATCTTAATTAGACCGGACCTCATTCCGGATGTCCTTCTTGACAAAGCTGGGGCCAGAGGGAAGCCAGCCCCATCCTGGGTGCCTGCGGGTGGCTGGAGGAGGGAAGCAGCCCGGGTCCCGGGTGCCGGAAGGAAGCCGGTGCCGGCAGCCGGGGGAAGGAAGGCGTACTCTTGCACGAATTTTCGTGCACCGGGCCTCTAGTAGTTAGAATAAGTAGACAGCATGCGGAACAAAACGTGTCCTACTGTCTCCCTTAATTTCTCAAATTGGAACAAAGTCAATATTTATTTTTCATCTTGGAAAAAGGATGTGCATCCGATTGCGAGCGTGTCAGGGGCACCAGCCGTGGTCATTCCTCCTTGAATCCACCCCGGAGCAGCAAGCCTGGTGTAGCACAACGCTCGTAAGTCACCGTGTGTTTGAAGATGTTGGTTCTTGTCCAAATAATTTAAAACATCAGCGTCAACATCAGGCCGGACAAGGAGTATTCTGTTTTCAGGGAAGGAAGCTCATTTTGTTTCGGTTGAAACTGAAAGTTCTTAAAAAAAAAAAAAAAACGATGGCAAAAGACTGAAGCGTGTTCAGGACATTGTTAATACCCCCCACTTTATCACACTGGTGTGTTTAGTTCGAATAGTAAGATGCTTTTTAAAACAACAGAGTTTGCTTGCATTTGCCGCCTGCATTTCTTATCCTGGCCTTTTGGTGTCATCTTAGATTAATCTCAGGAGCCTATTAAGTAAGCAAGGGTGACATTTCCCTGGCGCTGGGTCTTTGGTCTTGGATCTGAAGCAGAGAAGATCATACCTATAGTGACGGTTACTAACCTAAACTTGGTGATGTTGCGTTAACGGCGTGTTTTAGGACTGATCTGTGACTGCAGCAGTTTAAATGCAATACAGACAACCAGCAATAGGAAGTGAACCTTGACGTTATGGCTCGTCTAGAAAGAGCTTTTTCAGAAATTATCGAAGTTGCTGGCGTTAACTACATCTGTTTTTAATAGGGACATGCTACCGATATCATTCCCACACATAACTCCAATGTGTATCATTACATGATAATGTAACAATATGATGTTACATTAGACATGGTTGTTACGTGTTTAGGGAAAGCCAAACGAGGGATTTTACGCCAAGACAAGGCCACATGCCTTCTCAGTGAGCTGCAGAGCGAGGCCAGCGTTTTCCCGGGAGCCGAGCCCTTTCCTCGAACACGTCCTCTGTCTGTTCCGTACGTGGGAGACTTGCATCCTTTGGTCCACCGATGGACGGATGTGAAAACCCTTCGGACTTCGGACGTATGGCTAATCCCAGGGTGAGCCAGTGCTTTCCCGCTCCTCGCCATCTGGAAAAGTTTCTTCTTTTCCTCCTTAATTACGTTTTCCCTCCTTTGTCGTTTTAATGCACATGCTTCACGAGGGTCACTTTTCTATGCTCTAACAGCTGAGTGGACGAGCAAACACAGTACATAGGGACCCAGAGTTCCAGGAGCGAGAAGCAAAAGTGATGACTTCCTGGCACTTGTTGCCCCGGAGTTCCCGGGTCTGGTCCCGCAGGCCGCACCCCTTGGGGGAGGAGTTCTGAAGGCCGCACTCTCTGAGGGAAGGAGCGGGTGACATGTGCGGCCCCGGGAACCTCTGCTAATAGGTGGGGGCTGGAGTGGTTCAACGGCAAGGTTTTTCTCCAGAAAAAGCTGTTTCTCAAAATATTCCCTTTAATTAGGATTGCATTTAATTAGGTTGGCGGAAGTCGGGGTACAGTTGTGCGCATGCAAAACAGTTTATTCTCGTCTTATTCTTCACTCTGTGTTTGCATCACAACTGTAACCCTACTTTTGCCTGATCGGGTCTAGCAAAGTTCTGGGAGAAACGTTACAGAAAACAACTTCTCCCATCTGGACCAAATGACCTTGGTCCTGCAGGCGGTCACGTTTCTGCTGTGCTGGCGTGGGGTCCGAGCTCTCGGCCGTATGTGCAAGTGAACGGGCTGGCCTGACCCAGGCTCGTGGGTGCTGGCAGGAGCCATGAGGCCCCTGAGCAGAGAGGAGGGACTGTCACTCCTGGCTGAGCAGTGTGAGCATCACAGGGTGATGTCCTCGCCCGCTGGCCCCACGGGTGTAGGCGGATGGGCCCGGATTTTGCCTGCACAGCTGGCAGGGTGGACTCTGGACTGGGGACCCCCATCTCCCATGCTGGGGGGGGGGACCCACATCTCCCATGCAGAGGGGGGACCCACATCTCCCATGCTGGGGGGGGGGGATCCACATCTCCCATGCTGGGGGACCTACATCTCCCATGCTGGGGGGGGACCCACATCTCCCATGCAGGGGGGGGACCCACATCTCCCATGCAGGGGGACCCACATCTCCCATGCTGGGGGACCCACATCTCCCATGCTGGGGGGGGACCCACATCTCCCATGCTGGGGGGGGGGATCCACATCTCCCATGCAGGGGGGGGACCCACATCTCCCATGCTGGGGGGGGGATCCACATCTCCCATGCAGGGGGGGGACCCACATCTCCCATGCTGGGGGACCCACATCTCCCATGCTGGGGGACCCACATCTCCCATGCTGGGGGGGACCCACATCTCCCATGCTGGGGGACCCACATCTCCCATGCAGGGGGGGGACCCACATCTCCCATGCTGGGGGGGGGACCCACATCTCCCATGCTGGGGGACCCACATCTCCCATGCTGGGGGACCCACATCTCCCATGCTGGGGGGAACCCACATCTCCCATGCTGGGGGACCCACATCTCCCATGCAGGGGGGGGACCCACATCTCCCATGCTGGGGGGGGGATCCACATCTCCCATGCAGGGGGACCCACATCTCCCATGCTGGGGGACCCACATCTCCCATGCTGGGGGGGACCCACATCTCCCATGCTGGGGGGGGGGGACCCACATCTCCCATGCTGGGGGGGGGGACCCACATCTCCCATGCAGGGGGGGGGATCCACATCTCCCATGCGGGGGGGGGGACCCACATCTCCCATGCTGGGGGGGGGACCCACATCTCCCATGCTGGGGGGGGGACCCACATCTCCCATGCTGGGGGGGGGGACCCACATCTCCCATGCAGGGGGGGGGATCCACATCTCCCATGCGGGGGGGGGATCCACATCTCCCATGCGGGGGGGGGGACCCACATCTCCCATGCTGGGGGGGGGACCCACATCTCCCATGCAGGGGGGGGGGATCCACATCTCCCATGCGGGGGGACCCACATCTCCCATGCAGGGGGGGGACCCACATCTCCCATGCTGGGGGACCCACATCTCCCATGCTGGGGGACCCACATCTCCCATGCTGGGGGGGACCCACATCTCCCATGATGGGGGGGGGATCCACATCTCCCATGCTGCGGGGGGGATCCACATCTCCCATGCTGGGGGACCCACATCTCCCATGCAGGGGGGGGGACCCACATCTCCCATGCTGGGGGACCCACATCTCCCATGCTGGGGGGGGGCCACATCTCCTATGCTGGGTGGGGATCCACATCTCCCATGCTGGGGGACCCACATCTCCCATGTGTGGGGGGGGGGACCCACATCTCCCATGTGTGGGGGGGACCCACATCTCCCATGTGGAGGGGATCCACATCTCCCATGCTGGGGGGGGACACACATCTCCCATGTGGGGGGGGGACCCACATCTCCCATGTGGAGGGGATCCACATCTCCCATGCGGGGGGGGGGACCCACATCTCCCATGCGGGGGGGATCCACATCTCCCATGCCAGGGAGGGGGATCCACATCTCCCATGGGGGGGGGGCCCACATCTTCCATGCCAGGGGGGGGGGACCCACATCTCCCATGGGGGGGGGACCCACATCTCCCATGCCAGGGAGGGGGATCCACATCTCCCATGTGGGGGGGGGGACCCACATCTCCCATGCCAGGGAGGGGGATCCACATCTCCCATGGGGGGGGGCCCACATCTTCCATGCCAGGGGGGGGGGGGACCCACATCTCCCATGGGGGGGGGACCCACATCTCCCATGCCAGGGAGGGGGATCCACATCTCCCATGGGGGGGGGATCCACATCTCCCATGCCAGGGAGGGGGATCCACATCTCCCATGGGGGGGCCCACATCTTCCATGCCGGGGGGGGGACCCACATCTCCCATGGGGGGGGGGACCCACATCTCCCATGCCAGGGAGGGGGACCCACATCTCCCATGTGGGGGGGGGGACCCACATCTCCCATGTGGGGGGGATCCACATCTCCCATGGGGGGGGGGGGACCCACATCTCCCATGCCAGGGAGGGGGATCCACATCTCCCATGCCAGGGAGGGGGATCCACATCTCCCATGGGGGGGGCCCACATCTTCCATGCCAGGGGGGGGGGACCCACATCTCCCATGCAGGGGGGGGGGACCCACATCTCCCATGCGGGGGGGATCCACATCTCCCATGGGGGGGGGCCCACATCTCCCATGCGGGGGGGATCCACATCTCCCATGGGGGGGGCCCACATCTCCCATGTGGGGGGGACCCACATCTCCCATGCAGGGAGGGGGGCCCACATCTCCCATGCGGGGGGGATCCACATCTCCCATGGGGGGGGGCCCACATCTCCCATGTGGGGGGGACCCACATCTCCCATGCAGGGAGGGGGATCCACATCTCCCATGCGGGGGGATCCACATCTCCCATGGGGGGGGATCCACATCTCTCATGGGGGGGGATCCACATCTCCCATGTGTGTGGGGGGATCCACATCTCCCATGTGTGTGGGGGGATCCACATCTCCCATGTGTGTGGGGGGATCCACATCTCCCATGTGTGTGGGGGGATCCACATCTCCCATGTGTGTGGGGGGATCCACATCTCCCATGTGTGTGGGGGGATCCACATCTCCCATGTGTGTGGGGGGATCCACATCTCCCATGGGGGGGGATCCACATCTCCCATGTGTGTGGGGGGATCCACATCTCCCATGTGTGTGGGGGGATCCACATCTCCCATGTGTGTGGGGGGATCCACATCTCCCATGTGTGTGGGGGGATCCACATCTCCCATGTGTGTGGGGGGATCCACATCTCCCATGTGTGTGGGGGGATCCACATCTCCCATGTGTGTGGGGGGATCCACATCTCCCATGGGGGGGGATCCACATCTCCCATGTGTGTGGGGGGATCCACATCTCCCATGTGTGTGGGGGGATCCACATCTCCCATGTGTGTGGGGGGATCCACATCTCCCATGTGTGTGGGGGGATCCACATCTCCCATGTGTGTGGGGGGATCCACATCTCCCATGTGTGTGGGGGGATCCACATCTCCCATGTGTGTGGGGGGATCCACATCTCCCATGTGTGTGGGGGGATCCACATCTCCCATGGGGGGGGATCCACATCTCCCATGTGTGTGGGGGGATCCACATCTCCCATGGGGGGGGATCCACATCTCCCATGCGGGCAGGGGGGGCCCATGCTGGTCCTTTCTCATCAGGAGCATCTCTCCTCAGCTCCTTGCCTGCACCCCAGGGCGGGCTTGGTAAGTGCCGGAGCAGGTCCTGAGCATCATGGAAGGGGCTCTGGTATGGACACGGTGACACTGAAACCATCTGCCTGGCCCCCAGTTTCAGCCCCGCCGCCTCCCTACCTGACCCCTAGTAACCCTTCCCCTTGCACCCGGTGTCAGTTACTGGAAATGCCGCCGACCTCCAGTGGCCGTGGTGTGTTTGCCGGCAGAGTCACCTCCTGTGTGTGGGTTCTGGCAGTGCCGTGCCCGTGCCCGTGCCCGTGCTTGTGCTTGTGCCCGTGCCTGTGCCCGTGCCTGTGCCTGTGCCTGTGCCCGTGCCCGTGCCTGTGCCCGTGCCTGTGCCTGTGCCCGTGCCCGTGCCCGTGCCCGTGCCTGTGCCCGTGCCTGTGCCCGTGCCCGTGCCTGTGCCTGTGCCCGTGCCCGTGCCCGTGCCCGTGCCCGTGCCCGTGCCCGTGCCCGTGCCCGTGCCCGTGCCCGTGCCTGTGCCCGTGCCCGTGCCCGTGCCTGTGCCCGTGCCTGTGCCTGTGCCCGTGCGGGAGAGGGAAGGAGGGGACGGAGAAAACCAGCATCCGCGCCGCAGCGGAGCTCCTTGCTAACGTCTTTAGAAACACCGAGAGGAAACGTGGGAACTAATTGCTCCAATTTGGGTTTTAAAAGAGCTGCGTCCTTTGTTCTTGACCCCCGTGACCCCGGCCTTGAACAACCGAGAGAGTCGGGCCTCCATCAAAGAGCGCGCCAAGGCCGGCGGCGAGGAGGACGGAGGGGTGGGGGCCGCCTGTCAGCGCCTCTCACGGCGCAGATTGATCCGCCCGCGCCCCCTCTCCTCCCGCCCCGCCGCCCGGAGTGCGGGGTGAAAAATGAAACCGGGTCCTGCTTTTAAGAAAATGAGGGAACACACATGCCGCTTGACAGGTGCATTTCCTGGGGGATGGAGGGATGGAGGAGCGGCGGAAAGAGGTGTGACCCCGGGGCTGCGAGCGAGCCGCCCGCTGGGAGCCCAGCAGACAGGCCGCGGGTGGATCGTCCACGTACGGCCTGGACGGGGAGGACGGCTTTGCCAGGCAAATTAAAGGCACAAACAAGGGACGTGACAGTCTTCGGAAGGCAGAGGGCCAGCCAGTGTGTCTAATCAGGAGTCCTCAAACTGCGGCCCGCGGGCCACATGCGGCCCGCCGAGGACATGGATCCGGCCCGCCGGGGGCCGCTGCCTGTCCTGCTTAGCAGCCGACGGGTCCCAGGCCCGCAGTGCGCATAGGAATTTGTTCATAGTTTTTTTTTAAACTATAGTCCGGCCCTCCCATGGTCTGAGGGACAGTGAACTGGCCCCCTGTTTAAAAAGTTTGAGGACCCCTGGTAGACTCTAAGTCAGGGGTGGGCAAACTTTTTGACTCGAGGGCCACAATGGGTTCTTAAACTGGACTGGAGGGCCGGAACAAAAGCATGGATGGAGTGTTTGTGTGAACTAATAGAAATTCAAAGTAAAGGAGCGGAGGGGAGAGCAAGAGAACCCTCCACTCTTTCGGCTCCACGGGCTGGATAGAATAGCCGAACGGGCCGGATAGAACAGCCGAACGGGCCTGTAGTTTGCCCACGGCTGCGTCTAAGTACTTGTAGAGCCCCTTAATCACCAAACGCGCCTGCGCAAAATGAATGTTCTAATTCCTAATGTGTGTGTGTGTTTTTTTTACCTATTAGTAAAACCCTGAAAAATTCTCTAATTCATTTCTAATTTAATTTCCATCCTTTCCCTTCCTTGGAGCCCTGTCATCCTTGTTGCCATATGAACTTGAAATTAAGCTGCGTTTTGTGAAAATGTTTTGCTATTTCAGACCATTCCAGAACTTTCCAGCCAATTAAGGGGAAACTAATGAGGTTTGTGGCTCTGTGTGTTGATGTGTAGTCACTAGCAGACAGGCGGGCTTTGTGCTTCTCCAGTTAGAACTCGAAAGGGGAGAGTTGTTGCCTTTCCTTCCCCAAAGTTTAGGAAAACACGCTTCTAAAAAGATTGTCTCCTGTCAGTCCAGGCACCCACCACATCTGTCGTCCAGCTTGCTTTCTTTTTAAATATGTTTTTATTGATTTCAGAGAGGCAGGGGGAGAGAGAGAGAGAGAGAGAGAGAGAGAGAGAGAGAGAGATCAACAATGAGAGAGAATCATGGATCAGCTGCCTCCTGCACGCCCCACACAGGATCGAGCCCACAACCCGGCATGTGCCCTGACCGGGAATGGAACCAGTGACCTCTTGGTTCATGGGTCAATGCTCAACCCCTGAGCCACACACGCTGGGCCAGCTGGCTTTCTTGACAGGTTCCTGGTGGGTCCAAGTCTCCTACTCCGCCGTTCACCCCCTCCGAGGGAGCTGTTCGTACAGTCCTCATGGTCACAGGGAATGGCAGTGGGCAGTCCCTGAGGTTCCAGGACAACCCTCCTCTTGGAGATGAAGGAATGGAGGTCCACAGAGATCAGGCCCTGCCTCCCGGGTCTGGCTGATTACTTCAGGAAGACCCAGAACGAGGACCACAGCCCTTACTCCTGCCTGGGGTTTCCCACATGGTCCTCACTGCCCCGGAGGAAGAAGAGGGGGAGGGGGGAGGGGGAATGAGGACCTGAATAAAAGTTCCATCGGGATTTATGTTACTCTTCTTGAAACTTGTCTTTAGTTGGAAACTTGTTCAAAGTGAAAAGGCTCAAAGACCAGAAACGCGTTAGTCGTATTTTAGAAGCCTGTCAGCGTGCAGAGCCGTGGGCTCCCGGCGCTGTCAGCCACTTCCTGCGGTTCCTGGAAGGCACATTCGTCAGCGAAAGCAGGTGCTAGCTCTCCATTAAGCTTCACAGAGGAGCAAGGTTTTTCTCTTGTGAAGTCTTTTCCTTTCTTTATTTTAAAAAAATTCTCATGCTTTTTATTTAAAAAAAAAATCAGTTTAGAAATTCATACTATCTGGTCAGAACGCAATGCGTGATGTCCATTTGGCCACCTCGAGATTTCCTGGTTAAGGGAAAATATAGCCTCCATCGAGTTGCCCAGTGCTGACGCCCGACTGGCCGCTGGCTGGCCGGGAGTGCCAGGGAGCATCCGCCTCGCAGGGCGACAGAGAGCATCCCTCTGGGGACTGAGGCGTGCGCCCTGCCTCGGCGCTCAGCTGGGCGTATGAAGGGTCCTGTGGGAAGATGTGCATCAGCATCGTTTCTCACGATAGCAAGCAGACGAACGAGCCTGACTGTCCGCGGGTGGCATGAACTGTCTACACACACACTTAGATGGGTCTCGAGCGTAACCGATTTTACATTCATTGAAAGAAGTTCTAGTGCACTTTGATGCCGGGGCCACGTTCACGTCTGCGTTATGCATGTCTGCAGTGGTTAAGTTATGATGACGATTGCATATTAATATTAAAAGTTTATGAAAGGCAGTGAGCCTTGGGAGGAAATGCTTGGAGCCTGTGTGTGTAGTGGTATTACAATAACATTATAAAATTAAATACTTTATTTTTATAATTCAAATATAAAATATACATCATCTCTCTTTTATTTTTTTTAATATATTTTATTGATATTTTACAGAGAGGAAGGGAGAGGGATAGAGAGCTAGAAACGTCGATGAGAGAGAAACATCGATCAGCTGCCTCCTGCACACCTCCCACTGGGGATGTGCCCGCAACCACGGTACATGCCCCTGACTGGAATCGAACCTGGGACCTTTCAGTCCACAGGCCGACGCTCTATCCACTGAGCCACACCGGTTTTGGCCATATCTCTTTTAAATATAAGAGCAAAATAACGGCCATGTTACCTATTTGGAACTGGAGGGGATCAGAACACGTCACCCCCAAACATGCTGCTTTGGGATATTGATCGTGTTGAGCTGAAGGCAGTGGCGCATCGGAGGTGCAGGCGTCCTCTCCATGGTTACCGCTTCGGCCTCCAAGGGGGACGTACATTTCCCACGAGAAAGGAGCCCTCAGGGTGGCAGGAAGAAATGGACGTTCTTACAACAGGAGATGGGCTGCGCAGACGAGTCTGTGCAAACAAACCTTCCTCCGATAACCCTCGGCTCCCACCCGTTTCCCAGTCACGTTCCCACAGTTCACCGCCCGAAAAGCCCACATCGCTTCCCTGGGCTGTCTCCTCTCCGCAAATTTATCACCTTCTGTTAGGACGGGAGAGACGTTCCCGAGCCTCTCCGCCTCGTGGGGTCTCGCACTCGGTCTGTGGAGCCCTCTGTGGCCCACGAACAGTATCAGCATCGTTGTGTGCTTTTCTCTTTGGAGTCTGTGTGTTGTTGATTCAGTTTGAAGTTCCCGGTCAGAACACACCGGAGGGTAGGGGAACGGGGTCTCCTCCCCACAGAAGCCAACAGAGAAGGGCGGCTGAGCTCTGGCGCCACGTCGCTCACTGTTCTCGCAGGAGACGGAGAGCGAGGGTCATGTGCCGGGGAGGGAACCCCTGGTCCCTGCACACGCTCACCTTTCATTTTCAGGATAAATAAGCCTTTTCCTTTGATTCGGTTTCCTAACCGGATCACCCGCTGGGATGCATTTGGAACAATGGGAAACATTGACAGTGGCCTCAACCCTAAGAACAGTTACTTATGCGACAGAAACCCTGGACGAGGTGGTCCCAGGAGTTGGAGGCTTAACAGTGACTTCAAACTCCTGAACTCTTTTCTTCTTCCTCGGACAGCCTTACACAGGGTGAGCAGTGTCCCCGCCTCCCACTCCTGCGCGGGGGTGGGGTGGGGTAGGGGGGGGTGGGGGGGGGCGGTGGCGGCCTCGCTGCAGCCGCTGGTCCTCACACGGCCCCCTGCGTGGCGGCAGCCCGCATCCTCTGCTGGTACTGCCTGGGAGGAAAACCTTTTCCAGAAATCCAGAAGAGCTGTCTTCTGTCGCTATGGTCAGAGCAAGGTCAAATGGCAACCACTAACCCAATCACTGGCTACATCGATCGGGATCTGGGGTGACACAGCGGGGCCCGAACAGAGCCAGGGTCTGCGGGCCAGGAAGTGGCTGCTGCGACGTTTCCGATGTCTATAAATCAATAACTATAGGCTATTTCAATAACGCTCGGGCCCACCACTACTTCGTCTGGAGCTGTTCTCCGGAGGAAAGGGCAGAGCAGAGCCAAGGACGGATTCTGGCTGAGACCACACGAGCTCTGTGCACTGAGCACGGGACGACTTTCCCGAGACTCAGTTTCCCTGTCTGTAAAGTGGGGTGACTAACAACATGTGGGAGTCAGAGAGGAAGGAACAGGTGGCAAGTGTCTGGCTCAGGGTCAGTGCTTAGTCAACAGCAGGTAAGGCTGCTCTCAGAAGGCGCAGGGCAGACTTGACCGTGGCTTTATCGGTAGGTAGCTTGGACGTGCCCGCAGTCATTCCCTTTAAGGACGTGGAGAGGGTGTTGGCGGCGCCTGGCGGGGCTGCTCCGAGGAGGAGCTGAGGCTCCGGGAGGTAAGGCATCTCAGGCCTGAACGGCGCTGGCCCGCAGCTGGTGCTCAGGGCCATCTATCCGAGGGCCAGCTGGGGATCACGTGACCAACTAGTCTCTCCCTCAGGATTATGGGGACCTGGTGACGGTGATGCTGGGATTGGCCCTCTTCCCCCTCCTCCCTGAGGAGCGGGGCTGGGTTGCCCTCATGGCCCGTGTGTTGCTCTGTGAGTGTCTCCAGAAAGGTGACCCCGGCCCGGGCTGGCGGGCTGGGATAGGAGCGGAGAGAGTAGGCCTGGGGACCCCAGCGGGGAATCGATGCTGAAATCAACACCCCGCGTGCCTTCCTCACGGATCGGAGCCCTGCTTCTGGAGTTCCACACTTTCCCCTTCCGCGGTCACCAAGCAGGCACGTCCCTAGAACGCGGGCGGGGACCAGGCCTTCGCAGTTTCGCGCTCCCGTGTCATCGCCGGGGGAAGGGCCGATGCCCGCTGGGCCCAGCCTTGGTCCTGCTTCCCAGTGCAGGCTCCTCCCTCTGCCGTCCCGGGAGCCCTCGGGGCGGAGGGCCTGCGTCCTCCCTTCCTGGACGCGGGCAGCCGGAGCCTCAGAGAGGCTGAGCGAGTCTGCGGGGGTTACCGCGTTAGGGCTTTAGTAGGAGCTGGAATTAGAAATCTGTGGTTGGACTCTGAGGCCCCAGGAAAATCTTCCCTTTTTTCCTTCTTTTGGGTTCCTGTAAACGCATCATCTTTCTCCACTTTATTACATAACCCAATAATTAAAACAAACCCCACCCACATCACAGCATGATGGAAGCTCCCATTTTATGGATTTGGGGGCAAACAATGACCCTCAAGGTTTCCCTTTCAGCAGGGCGAGCAGCCGTTGGTCTGGCCCAGACACCTCCCCACGGTAGGCTTCCGGAGCCTGGAAGTGAGCCCCGAAGGCCAGCCCACTCCACCTTCGGGAACCCAATTCCGGTTTGTTTTCTCAGTTCACAGACAGCGAGATAAAGCCGAGGGCATTGGCTGGCTTCCACTTCCTCCACAACCCTCTGGGCGCTGAGTGGTAATGAGATCCTTTTGGATTGTTTGAAGTTTGAAAGCAGAGGGGTGAGACCCTGGGGTGGGGGAGAGAGCGGCAGAGAGATGGGAGAAGGGGCTCCAGAGTCTGGGGTTGGACTCGGGACCCGTCCTTGAAGGGGTGCACAGCTGGCCTTTGTCCAGATGTGGCAGGTTCTTGCGAACCTGGGGAGACAACCCCTCCGCCCCCCGCACTCGCCGGTCCCAGCCTGTCGTCCAGGAATGGGGCCACTCTCTTCAGGGGCAGGTGGTAGGTGGCTACCATGCCCAGTGCGCCCACAAGCTGCTCAGTGTCGCCCTCAGCAGCGGTGGCCTGCCCTGGGGTCCCCCTCCCACTCGGCTCCCCTCAGTCCTGTCCACTCAGACCCTGGTCCTCAGACTCCTCTGCTGCTGTCTCTCCCCCACTCCCACCAGCCCTGCCACATCGGGGCCACAGGCTGGCTCTGGCGTCCCCTCTGTGGTCGCGTGGGCTCCTCCTGCCCCCCGGCCCTGCCACATCGGGGCCACAGGCTGGCTCTGGCGTCCCCTCTGTGGTCGCGTGGGCTCCCACACGCTGACGGCGGCCCCTGTAGCTGCGCCCCGTGTACCTGTGTGTCGGCCTGGCCCAGCCGAGTCTGGGGCTGCAGGTGTGTCTGGCCGCTCTGGGCTCAGGGTCGGCATACAGCGGCTCCTGACGCTCGTGGGATAGATGCCGGGATCGCAGCCCACAGTCTCTGCCCCTCACTGCACCCCGGACGCCCCCCAATGGGTGTGTCTCACGGACGGACCCAGACAGGTCACTTCGCCCGCCCCCCTTGTCCCGGAGGCTTTCCCAGCGCTTCGTGGGAGGAGCCAGGCTGCTGTGTCCCCGTCTCCGTGGGTGACCCCGGGCCCACGGGTGGCTCACGCCCGGATGCATGGGCCTCGGGCGGCCCAGCGTCCCCACGGCAGGGCCTGTCCGGGGTGTTTTCCAGGCAGGGCCGGGGCTGGATGGGACCCCCACGGGGCAGTTGTGAAAAGGGACGAGAAAAGCACAGACCAAGCCTGGCACGGGGACGCCCCCGACCGAGTTCCCGGTCGTCTGGGGAAAAGGCGGCCTCCCGAGCGATGGCGCAGAAGCAGGCCTGGCCGGTTCCCCTCCGTGCTTAGCCCTGGAGGTGTCCCCCTGGAGGCCCCGTGCCGGCTGCGGGAGGAGGCGGCCTCTGACACCCAGTGCGCAGGCCCCGGGCGGGCACGTGGTTTGGGAGGCAGGGAGCCGCCTGCCCCACGGAGCACCCCGCCTGCAGAGGGCGGCCCTGGGTCGTGCACGGAGACCCGGGCCCTGGGGCGGGCACCTGTACCTGGGCGGGGTTCTGGAGCCCCTGCCTGATCGGCCCGCCCTCCTCTCCATCCCATCTCACGCAGCCTCCTCAGTGTCCCCCGTGCTCCCTTGTCACACGGCACAGACACGTCTGCTAGGTGCCAGTCCCCCAGAGAGGGCAGTGTGTGCACCAGGTGGCGTCTGTGCCAAGCGTCACACAGGTTAGCTCGTCAAACGTTCAGCTGACCCGTGAGACAGGGATCACTAGTCCCCGGTGAGTGTCTGAGTCCAAGGACGACGGGATTCCCTGTCTGTCCCCAGAGCCCGGGGCAGTGACGGGCACAGGGGGCGGGCCATGCAAGCTGACCCGGGCATGAGGGAATGAACGGGCGCTGTGCCCAGGCTGTTCCCAGCAGGAGCACCCGTGTGTCCTCACGCTTCCCGGGTTTGCCCCCTCCTGTCACCCGTGCTCTGCCCTCCCCCTTTATTTCCCAGCCCTTCCTTCACCTCCTCCAAGACGTAAGCCAGAAGACGTGAAATGCCCGTTTAAAAAAACCAACCTCTTAATTGGCTGAAATGGCACTTTCTGTTTGGTTTCTGTGGTTTGGGGAGGAATGAGGTTGGTGTGATGGTCTGGAAAATGCCCGCGGAGAGCAGGGACAGCCACTGCCTGTTTCCCACCGCGCCCGGCAGCCGGTGCCAAGTTTGCCCGCGGGCTCGGAGACAATATTCATTGATGTCGATTTCCGTCCTTGCGACTTAAATATGCTAAACGGCCCTGAGACGCTGCCAAGGAGTTCGCATGTCGGCCCAAGTAGCGACTCACCCAGGGGCACGGCGCTCGCCGGGATTCGGTGTCTGTGCGCGATGCCCTTGCGGTTGGGAAACGTGAGGACTTCACACAGGCAGCAGTGGAAGGGAGAAGGTTTGCTGTAACATGGTGGAAAATACTGCTATTTCACCTCCAAGCCATCGGGACTACGACGTTGCCCGTGTGCAACAGGGTGCACGAATCCACGTGGATGTGAACATGCAGTAACATCTGTTTTTACTGATGTTTTTAAGCTGTTTGAAAGCTGAAATGTGACAAGCGTAGTTGTTATTTTCCCATTTCCCCACGAGCCGCGCACCTCAGCGCAAACCTAAAGAATTAGGCTGGCCCTAACCGGTTTGGCTCAGTGGATGGAGCGTCGGCCTGCGGACGGAAGGGTCCCGGGTTCGATTCCGGTCAAGGGCATGTACCTGGGTTGTGGGCACATCCCCAGTGGGGGGCGTGCAGGAGGCAGCTGATCGATGTCTCTCTCTCATCGATGTTTCTAACTCTCTATCCTTCTCTCTTCCTCTCTGTAAAAAATCAATAAAAAAAAAAAAAAAAAAGAATTAGGCTGTTACAGTGGCTTGAGTTCCTGGAAAAATCATTTTCTTTCAAAACCCAATCACAGAAACACACTCACGTTAAAACAGGAAACGTCGTAGCTCCCAGTGTGGTGTGCTGTTGAGAGAGTCCAGACCGTCTGGGCAGATGAGCGGGTTAAGGGGCGTCAGGGAGATCTAGCCCGTCGTCGCTTTCGCAGGCCGAGGTCGGAGTAACTGCGTCTCCAACGCGCCATCGGCGGCCGCGGAGGGCGACTTCCCTTCGCCGACTTCGCTAGTGCGATTCCAGGCGATGAGCACGGGGGTCTGCCCGGATTGGCCACGTGTGGCGGAGGCAGCCCAGCCGAGGGAGGGTGAGAACAGTGACAGTAACGTAAGACAGAAGCCAGGCCCGCCTGGCAGCGTGGAAGGCGATTTCATCCGCCCTCGGCCCATCATGGAACCAGCTGGCCACGGGCAGCACCGCTCCTTCTCTGAGCCGTTCCTGCCTTTCACCAGTGTTCCCCTCCGTGGAGGCGGACTCCACACGTCCGGCCACGTGGCGCTCCAGGACACGCGTGGCCCCAAAGGAGTTAGCGCAGCCATTTCGTTTTCCAGAAATGGGTTAGGTCTTGGAGTTGTCCTAAGGGCTTGTGCCTGGGCGTCGTGAAGGCCCAAATGGTCATCGTTCCAACAGGAACTGCAGGGGGAAGTCGGGCCAGGAAGCCACAGGGTTTTGCGAGGGTGCCACCCAGCTCCGTCCTAGGAAGGGCTGAGAACTGCAGGGGTGGGCAAACTTTTTGACTTGAGGGCCACAATGGGTTCTTAAACTGGACCGGAGGGCCGGAACAAAAGCATGGATGGAGTGTTTGTGTGAACTAATATAAATTCAAAGTAAACATCATTACATAAAAGGGTACAGTCCTTTTTATTTTATTTTAATAGTTTTATTCATTTCAAACATTTTAACAAGAAGAATGTAAACACTAATTATTATAATTTGAAACTTCACAAAATGGAGGAATCATAGCACAATAACATACCTTCTATTGAAGATGGCAAAGGCAAAATAAAATTGCCTAACAAAGGAAAGGTACAACAGCCTTTCAAATTAAACTTAAATATAATAAAATGATTTAAAACGAAAACAAATAGAAAAGAACAAAATGTGTAAACAGTAAATTAAACATTTTCTTTAGTGCAACTTCCAAATTATGCCCGGGACGTAGATGTGGATGGCAATGTAGACTGGGTTGAAAGGTTTTTGGTCTTGAAAACATCACCTTCAGTGGGAACAGTGTTGTTGGTCTCCTTTTTAGCTAATGCTCTGATCCTGTGCTCTCCAGGGGCGTGTCTCCCTCCATCACCACGATAACGTGTCTCCGCATTCCCAGGGTGATGTCGGGGGACGCGTCCGCGGGCATTACAAGGAGCCTCTGGAAGATGGAGAGGTTGTTCCTTCTACTGAATGGGGATATAAATCCGCCCCCTCAGAAGAAGGAGCTGCGGCCGTGTTTCCCGACGTTGCCATGTTAACACTGCTGCTGGTGAAGGAGCAGAGGGGAGAGCAAGAGAACCCTCCGCTCTTTCAGCTCCGCGGGCCGGATAGAACAGCCGAACGGGCCGGATCCGGCCCGCGGGCCGTAGTTTGCCCACGGCTGTGCTAGAGGCTCCGTCCCGGGAAGGGCTGCATCCAGAGGCTCCGTCCCGGGAAGGGCTGCGAACGGCTGGAGGTATCTGGAACCTCCATCCGGAACAAGGAGCCAGCCCCCCTGTGGCTTGGCGTACGGACTCAGTGATGACACATTTGATTTTTGTTTGACTAGCAACGTCATGGCAATTATTTAAACACCCGGAGTCTACCAGGACCTTTGCCTGTGTTTCTTTAGACCTGAGAGGGATCTATAATTTACTCAGGGCAGACACACGTTGTTGTCTTTTTAAGCTGAAGATCGAGAGGTGTTTTTCTGGGCCTTTTCCTCTCTCTGTGACTGAGAGCTCTCCCGGATTCAAGAGCGAGCACAGCACGCCGCCGCGGTCTCGGGAGGCGGACGCACACGTCCAGGGACCACGGGCATCAGCTCTCCCGTCACGTGGTGGCACACGCCTGCTCATGGGAGGCATCGCGCTTGTCCAAGTCTCGGTCAGGAGCACTTCTGCGGTGACGAATACTGTGTTATAGACGGAAACAATGGCATCGGAGGGCCTACCATCCAGGGAGTGCGCTTATTCTAACAAGTGACCGGGGACCTCCAGCGAGTCACCCACCCCCAGGGCTGCTCTCCCCATCTGTGCAGGGAGGCGTCTCAGGAGATGCTCGGCCACGGGTGTTACATGTTAAGCAATGAAGGCAAGTTTTTGTTCTATACGTAGTGTTTCCGGTGCCAGTGTTGTCACGTTAAGCAAGTACAGGATCAATGAGATTTACAAATATTATTCTCACGTCCTTCTCTCGTGGTGCCACGGGCTGACCTGAGAGTCATTTGTTCTTATTTCTGAAGACGTTGTCTAGCTTCAGGGGAGTGAGATAAGACCCACTCGAGGTCCTCGGTCCTCGCTTGCTCTGAGAATTGTTCGCCACTGGAAGCTTCTTTGGCCTAAGGAACTCATGGTCTTAGACCAGGGGTGGGCAAACTTTTTGACTCGAGGGCCACCATGGGTTCTTAAACTGGACCGGAGGGCCGGAACTAAAGCATGGATGGAGTGTTTGTGTGAACTAATATAAATTCAAAGTAAACATCATTACATAAAAGGGTACGGTCTTTTTTTTTTTATTTCAATAGTTTTATTCATTTCAAACATTTTAACAAGAAGAATGTAAACACTAATTATTATAATTTGAAACTTCAAAAAATGGAGGAATCATAGCACAATAACATACCTTCTATTGAAGATGGCAAAGGCAAAATAAAATTGCCTAACCAAGGAAAGGTACAAAAGCCTTTCAAATTAAACTTAAATATAATAAAATAATTTAAAACTAAAACAAATAGAAAAGAACAAAATGTGTAAACAGTAAATTAAACATTTTCTTTAGTGCAACTTCCAAATTATGCCCGGGACGTCGATGTAGATGGCAATGTAGACTGGGTTGAAAGGTTTTTGGTCTTGAAAACATCCACTTCAGTGGGAACAGTGTTGTTGGTCTCCTTTTTAGCTAATGCTCTGATCCTGTGCTCTCCAGGGGCGTGTCTCCCTACATCACCACGATAACGTGTCTCCGCATTCCCAGGGTGATGTCGGGGGATGCGTCCGGGGGCATTACAAGGAGCCTCTGGAAGATTGAGAGGTTGTTCCTTCTACTGAATGGGGGTATAAACCCGCCCGCTCAGAAGAAGGAGCTGCGGCCGTGTTTCCCGACGTTGCCATGTTAACACTGCTGCTGGTGAAGGAGCGGAGGGGAGAGCAAGAGAACCCTCCGCTCTTTTGGCTCCGCGGGCCGGATAGAACAGCCGAACGGGGCCAGCGGGCCGTAGTTTGCCCACGGCTGTCTGAGACAAAGGGGTAGAGAGCGAAGCCCCTGGGAGCTGCTTCTAGTGTTGGGACATAGCCTGCTCCTCGGTAAACTGTGATGAAATGTCTTAACAAGAAACACTTGAAAATCGAAAGATTTGTAAGTTAAGATCCTTCACAGCCCGGCCGGTGTGGCCCAGTGGTTGAGCATCGACCCCCGAACCAAGAGGTCCCGGTTGGATGCCTGGTCAGGGCACATGCCCAGGTTGCTGGCTCGATCCCCAGTAAGGGGCATGCAGGAGGCAACTGGTGGATGTTTCTCTCTCATCATTGATGTCTCTGTCTCTCCCTGCTCCCTTTCTCTCCCTCTAAAAAAAAATCAATAAAACCATATATACCCTGTAGAAGCCTGTTACTTCCTGAGATAAGAGAGTCCCGAATTCCTACCTAAATGAAGCAGGTGGACCGGATCAGCTCCGTGACACCGTTCGCCTCTCCCATTCTAAGATTCTGACGCGTGTCTTGAAAAACGTAAAAGGCGTGTGGGATGCTTGGGGCGTACGAGCGAGCACTGGAGTCGTCGGAAAGCTCACTGTTTCTGCCCCGTCGTGTCCTGGTCTGCAGTTGTCAGTATCGCCCATCATACACCCGCCGCCTCCCGGATGTTTCTCTTCACCGCTGTCCTTTGCGATGGCATTAGATGTTTTATTTTCATAAAAGAGCTCAGAAACCCTTCTAATTTGAAAACCACTGCAACATGCAAACCTATTGAATAAGCAGTAGAAATGGCCTTCATGCCAAAAAAAAAAAAAAAAGTTTCAGGAAACTACCAAGTTTTCATTTAATAAATAATAATAATAATAATAATAATAATAATAATAATAATAAAAACAGCCACCATGGTGACATACGGCATGAATGGAGAGTGACGATGGGGACAATGAGACCCGTTTCTGTGCTATCTGCAAAATCAGGGTTTCTTCAGAAAAGTCAAGAGCGGCTGCTTCGTTCTTAAAGCCCCGAATATTCCCCAAAAGCCTTTGTTTGCCCTCATATTCCATAATGTTCTGCTCTTACAGTCAATAAGCCATTAGTAATCAAGAGAGGTATAATTTATTAATTACCCTGCGCATTAATATTTAATCTTTTTGGTTGCCGAGCATATTTCTAAATCTACTTTTTAATTACATTTTAGGGACGTAAATCTTCCAGGCAACCATTAGAAAGGGAACTTTTCTGCACATTAAGGTGCCGATTACTTTACAGCAGCTGGTTGTGGGCTCCGGGACGGCACTTGGTAAAGTGGCAATCGGGGTGCAGGGCCTCCGGGCTGGCTGGAAGCTAATGGCCTAGCAGTGAGAAGGGACTGTTCCAAGGACTTTGCAAAGACACAGAGTAGCCGGGGGAGAAAGAGAGAGAAACAATGTATCAGAAAGAACGCCATCCGCAGTGGCCCCTTAACCAGGCAGCACCCGGCCACGGTGAATCTTGGCTGCGTTCTGAGCAGGTGGATCCTGGGCTCGGGGTCTGACCTTCAACATTCATGCACATCGGCAGCGCTTTTCTGTCGCGTCTTAGCCAACACTGGTATTTTGGAAGCCATAACGAGAACTCCCTTCCTGTTTTCCCTCAGGTAGTGACGCCAGATGCCAGCGATAATGATTTTGTCTCTCCGGGTGCCTCCCCCAGCTTTCGATCTAGGTGAGGAAGTTTTTGTTGAAACTGGACCTTGTAACTCCAAGTGTCTGACACTGGAATGCCTGCTGTTCCAAGGACCCTGGGGAGCTTTTCCTTCCACAAAAGTGCATTTTTGTTTATAATAACCAAACATGAGACTCAAAAATACCCCTCCCCCCCCCCCAACCATAGGCTCAAGTATATTGTATACATTTGCCAACTTCTGCCTTTTAATGTGTGTGGGTCATTCATGGGCAAGTCGGTTTACTGAACAGTCATCTGGAACCCAACACTGACGTCGCTAGGGGATGAATAACTAAGCGAATACTCACGTGATTGTGTTTAAGAGCAGTTTTCCTCCGAATCGGTCCATACAAAATAGTCCTTTTTGACTTAAAAAAAAATTTCCATTCTAGGCCAGCTGGCGTGGCTCAGCGGTTGAGCTTCGATCCATGAACCAGGAGGTCATGGTTCAATTCCCTGGGTTGCGGGCTCAATCCCCAGTGTGGGCTGTGCGGGAGGCAGCCAATCAATGATTCTCTCTCATCATTGATGTTTCTCTCTCTCCCTCTCCCTCTCCTTTCCTCTCTGAAATCAGTTAAAAAAATATATATATATTTAAAAAAATGTCCATTCTAGAACATTCTTTACTAGCCACACAGCCCTCATCTCTGTGGCACTCACACAGGCAGGGGCATTGAGAGAGCCGCAGAGAGTCAGACGGAAGTAGAAGGCTTTGGGTTTGAGCTGCTCTTGGAGAGAATTAAAACTGGGGGGGACGGATGAGAGGAAGGAGACAGCAGAGACGTTTCAGAAATCGGCTACACACCCTGGGACCCGGGAGGGTGAAAAGAAAGAGGATAGACGTGAAGGGAACAATAGGCAGCATTTTGCTAATTGCTCCCGTGGGACGTTTCTCACATCCCGCCTGCACTGGGAGGGGGAGCGGCTCCCGGGGAATGTGCCTGCAGGTCCATAAAGGGTCACGTCTCCAGAGGCCGGAAGGGCATTTACACCTCACGCCCTTGTCTCATGGCAACGAAGTCACACATCCGAGCAGCCCTTGGAATGCGTTTTAGTCTTAAAAGGCGGCAGCAATAGTTTGCGTTCATGGCACCGCCCTTGTCAGTTGGGGGGACGTCAGTTCGGTAAGCGGCTGGACGGGTGGGGAGCGGCCCTGGCTCAGGGCACCTTCTCTCCCACCTACTCGCTCCCGCGGCAATGCCCACGGTGCATTCTTCCTCTCCGGGAGAAACGTCCCCGCCCTCGCTCCTGCCTTCGCCGTCCTTCCCTCTCACCTCCCGTCTGTCTTCTTTCCCCGCTCTCTCCTCGTGGCTCTTCATCCCAGCAGTCACGCATTCCTGATGGGGGCCACACAGGTGCGAGCCGGCTGTCTCCCGGGAGGCCTCCTGTGGTTGCGGCTGAGAGTGACCAGGGCTCCTGTGGGTGTGGCTGAGAGTGACCAGGGCTCCTGTGGGTGTGGCTGAGAGTGACCAGGGCTCCTGTGGGTGTGTTGAGCATCACAGCCCCCTCGGCCTTCTCCACGTCTCCTGCGATGGCCGTGGGAAGTTACAAGTGAGTTTCAGTTCGGGGAGTTCCAGCCTCAGTCTGAGAGGCAGGACAAGGGGAGGGTAATTAGCGAAAGCTCTCAGGGGTTAACACCGTTCAAGGGCCGGGCAGGAATAGCTGGCAGACAGAACAAAGCAGTCATAGCAAATGTCGTCCAGCACAGTGAGGGCCCGCTGTCTGCCGACAGCTGGCATGACCTCTAATCAGTACGCGTTCGCGCCTAGCAGGTGCCTTATCCGTTTGGAAGTGGACATCTTGGCTCCGAGGGGTTCAGCGACCCCCCAGGATTGCCGGGAACGAGGCTCCCGCTGGGGTCAAAGCCACGCTGTCCTGGCCAAGCGCTCCTGTGCCGTTTGCCCCCCGGAGGACGTCCGGGGGAGCCACCCGCCACGTGGACGGCCACGGATATTCACGGCCACGTCAAGGCGTCTCAGCAGCAGAACCAGTCCTTTCCACCTTTCCCTTCCCCTCGTTGAACCCGATTCTTACACCGGCCCTTCGTAAAATTAGGTTTATCCCCCTGAAGGTCCAGTCATGGCGTTGTTTCACTTTGTTCTTATACAAAGGACAAATGTCTGAGCGGGACAGTCATAGTGTGGTGACAAGACCATGATTCCGAAGCCGAGCCACCTCAGCTCCCAATGTCACCGGGGCCTCTGGTGGTGGTGTCTCCGGGGCAAGTTACCGACTGATTCCCTGCCTCGGTTTGGCATCAGAGGAGCACTTAGTCCCCGGACCACGGAGAGAACGAAGTGAGTTCCTTCACTAAAGCTCTTGGACAGTGTACATCATACACACAGAAAGCGCAGTGTTCGTTATTTTTAAATGTCTCTTTATTTATAATCAGTGGGCATTTAAAAATATATACCAGCAGGGAAAACGTCATAGTTGGTGAGTTGGGTACAATGGCAATAAAACTATATCAACTTTTATGATGATTGGAAAAACGTGCTGTGCATCCGCCCGAGTCGATTGCGTGAAAACGAAGCGGGGGCCTCCGCGTAAGTCCCCTTCCTGCGCGCGGGCGGCTGCGGAGTCTGCCGCTGGGTCCCCAGCGGGGCCTGTGCGCAGGGCGGTGTGGCGCGGCCAGGAAGGCCGCACAGGGAGAACCGGTCTGGAGAAATCCGATGAGATGTCCGTTCTGAGGGTGGGCAGAGGGTCCTATGGTTAACTTGGCTTCAGATCGCTGTGAGCGAATGCCTCGTGTTAATGCCTGACAACTTCCAAGCAGGGAAAAAAAATACACACCGGCACAGGTACTTCTCTTGGCCATGACATGTGACTAAGATTGAAGCCGATCTGTCCATTAAGACGCGCAGTAACAGGTCTTCTGACTTTTCCGAAGGCACTAAAGGCCTCGTGCGTCTCCAGGAGACACTCCATCTCACCAGAACGCTAATCAATGCTGAGAACACTCGCCATCAATTATTCACACGTGTGGTGAACGGCTCCGTCCCTTTGCACGTGAACAGTAGGCCACCTGCCACGTTGAAACCAAGGCTGGGCTCCCTCACCTTGGAGACCGTGACTGTGAGGGGGCTGACGACAGTCAGAGAGCAAAGAGGGGACCCGGACCTGGCCCAGGTGTCGCAGGGACGGGTCCCGAGCAGCCTCTCATTGGATGGAGCAGGGTGCCTGCACTGGCTGTGTGTTCTCTCACCACACATTAATATTTCATGCAACCATTTCAAAATAAAGTCATAATGTGAATCATAAATCACAGGCCAGGGGTAATAAACCACTTTGGTTTATATTAGCTGCCTGCGGACCGTCCTTAAGTATCCCCGCCATTAGCACGGGCGGTCCGAGCTTTCTCTGGACCACTTTTGCTCTCTGCCTCCCATTTTAAGTGGTGGGAACGTGGAAAACAACGCTAGATCCATTCATTAGCGATACAACCGTGCTATTTGTCCTCATAATTGATTTCATTTCAACTTGGGCCCGTGGCGATGATTTCACAGTTGAGAGGGACAACATGACTGACCTTGTTTTTATCAAAGGGTAGGCCTCCCGCACACATCCTACTGGGGCGAAGCAGCACCACGCTGAGATAAAACGTCTAAAGGGAAAGGAGGACAGTGAGCGAGGGTCGGAGGGATTGGAGGGGCGGATATGGTTTATGCGCATTCATGAATGGCTTATCCGTTCTTTTATGTTCTTTTTGTTTATTTATATAAACCCCCAAACGAAGCTCTTCTAGGGTATGGTCTTGGTCTTATTCTGGTTAATTTTCCTTTAGTTTCATTCTAGAGCAGCCGTGGGCAAACTACGGCCCGCGGGATCGCCGGATCCGGCTGTTCTATCCGGTTCTCTTGCTCTCCCCTCCGCTCCTTTACTTTGAATTTCTATTAGTTCACACAAACACTCCATCCATGCTTTTGTTCCGGCCCTCCGGTCCAGGTTAAGAACCCATGGTGGCCCTCGAGTCAAAACGTTTGCCCACCCCCGTTCTAGAGGGTTCTGTTGCACCCTCTTGCTTGAGTGCTCTCGGCGTTGTCAGCATCGGCATGTGGGGAGGCTGGTGGGGTTCTATCTGGGACGAGGCGTCTATGTTCCGGATGGGAAGGAAAAGCCCGGGTGGAAGCTTCCCGGGTTCATAAACACGGAGCTCCCACCGATTAGCCAGTCGACCCGGACATAACACACATCCCCCGTGAGCGACGCGTCAATATTTGAAGGTGATGTTGCTGGCGGTTTCTCGGGCGTGACCTCCGTTCACAATCTTCAGGGCGAGGCCGTGCTATGGAGCCGCAGTGGGTTGGTCCGGGAGCCCAGGGCCCCGCTGCGAGCGTGAGGTTCGCGTTTCCGGCCCCCGGTGGGTGCGCATCAGGGCGGCTTTCAGAGGCGGGGTCTGCGAAGGGGCCCCGTCCGGGTCGTCATCGGGAAAAGCAAACGCGTGTGGTCGTTGGGTTGGGCTGCGGCTGGGTGAGGGCACAGGGTGGATGCCCACAGGAGCGCGTTGAAGCATTCGAGCATGGAAACACTCCGAGTAGAAACGTATTGATTCATCAAAACTTGCCGAAACCGGTGTGGCTCAGTGGATAGAGCGTTGGCCTGTGGACTGAGGGGTCCCGGGTTCGATTCCGGTCAAGGGCATGTACCTTGGTTGCGGGCACATCCCCAGTAGGGGGTGTGCAGGAGGCGGCTGATCGATGTTTCTCTCTCATCGATGTTTCTAACTCTCTATCCCTCTCCCTTCCTCTCTGTAAGAAATCAATAAAATATATTAAAAAAAAAACACAAAACTTGATTGATTTTAAAAAGGTTTATTGATGAGGGGTGGGCCCCTCCATCCCTTCAGGGGTCACACAGGTTATGTATGGAGAGCTGTGGGCTGGGCCCCTGCGAACCTGGAGCTGCAGGTCGTGTAGGAAGCATGGCCGCTGGGCCACCAGCGGGGAGCGTGGTCCCTGTCCTCAGGGCGCTGGAGTTCTGTGTACTGGCAACCAGATCAACTTAAAAAGCAACAAGTCACCCTGACCGGTGTGGCTCAGTGGATAGAGCATCGGCCTGCGGACTGAAAGGTCCCGGGTTCGATTCCGGTCAAGGGCATGTACCTTGGTTGTGGGCACATCCCCAGGAGGGAGTGTGCAGGAGGCAGCTGATCGATGTTTCTCTCTCATCGATGTTTCTGGCTCTCTGTCCCTCCCCCTTCCTCTCTGTAAAAAAATCAATAAAATATATTTAACAAATAAATAAAAAGCAACAAGTCTGTGGGGGCTACACAGAACCCGTTTGCCCGTCCGATTTCACTGCCCGTGTCCCGTTGACGACATTTGTGTTGACATTCAGGCAAAGATTTGAATCTGAACGTTCACATGTCATTCATGAAAAGACTGTGTTCTATGCTAGCTGGTTTGGCTCAGGGGATAGAGCGTTGGCCTGGGGACTGAAAGGTCCCGGGTTAAACTCCTGGTCAGGGCACATGCCCGAGTTGCCCTGTAGGGGGCGTGCAGAAGGCAGCTGATCAATGACTCTCTCATCATTGATGTTTCTCTCCCTTCCTCTCTGAAATCAATAAACATATATTTGGAAAGAGAAAAAAGCCCGTGTCCCATGCCACACGTTTTCTAACCCTCCCAGGAAGGTGCCCAGGTATTCTTCCTTAGCTTTAGTCTCCGCAGGCCCCAGGTTTTGGTTGAACATTTATTTTCTGAACGAGAATCAGGTCGCTGGTGATGCTGACATTGCTTGTGTGGGTTTTCAGAGAGGGAGCACGGGAGAAGTGCATCATGGGAAAGCGGAGGTGAGACTAGAAGCCAAGCCGGCAAGTCCCCCCTCAGCATCTCCTGGGCTCTGGTAGGTGCGGAGCACTTTAGAGCGGGCGGGTGCTTTCAGGGAGGACAGGAGCGTGCCCGCGAGCGGGTCACCGTGGGCAAGGAGAGGGCTGAGCTTTGACCTCGGAGAGGAACTCGGTCTTGTTTTGAGAAGGCATTTAAGACAACCCCCCCCCACCTGCACCCCGCACTCTGGAGAGCCGAAATGGACAGGGGAAGCTGGGGGGAAACCACAGGTCAGGGCTGGGCCAGAAGCCAGAGGCGGGAGGGTGCGGAGGGGAGCAGGCGGCGGGAGAGGGAATGGGTGGCGGGCGCAGGCGTTCTGCTTGCTCGGGGTGCAATGTTCATAGCCACGTGCATCCCGAGAGGCGGAGAGGCTGTGGGAGAGGAGGCCGCGCTGACAGATACGCGCGGGCAGAGACGGGGGAGGAGCAGGTGCGTGTCCTGTCAAGGTAACACCTTCCTTCTTTGCCAACCAGGCTCCCGACCCCTCACGTGGCCATCTCTCTCCACCCCATCCATTTCCTCCCTGTGCACTAATGGCTGCTACACAGTGGGGGGCCTCCCTGGGAGGGACCCAGAAACCCCCCAGTAAGTCCCTTCCCCCCCCAGGCTGCTGGGCAGTCCGAGCGCAGGGGGTTGTGAACAGTTGGGGTGGGCGCATCTGAGCCGTGGGAGCGGCTGCCCTGGCCACTGCCCCCAGCGCCCCACGGGGGGTGGGGAGGGGAGGGGGGACAGGGAGTGTTTGCCTGTCTGTGCTTTCATCACGAAGGCTGTCCCTGTCACTCAGTCTGGGTCCTGCAGGACTGGCTTGCTGCTCATTGGCCTGCTGCGGGGCCCACCCATTTCGGGGCCCGCCCGCCTTCATTTGCTTAGTGTTTCCCTCTGAAACAAATGGGGGACAAACCCCCAAGTCATCACAGGTGCAGGGAGGAATTCCCAGTTCTTTGGAAGTAGAGCAATGGCCTGGCAATTGCTGGCTTTTTTTTTTTTTTTCCCTTAACTGGAAATTTGAGTTATTTTGGTTGCTTCCCATTGGAAGTTGAGCTGGAATTTCTAGAAATGATGCCTTTCTCTATGTTTATAAACATGGCTGATCTCAGAAACAGTGAGCACTCTGGAAAGTATTCCCCACAGTCACTTCCCAGTAAACAGTTGCTCCTTGCGTTTGAGAGGAGAGAGTGTTGCACAGTGAGCACGTCTGTACTACGGCCCTTCGAGGCCCGTACGGTGCACACTGCGCTGTGTGGGAGTCCCTGATGGAGGGCTGGGGCGGCGTCCCTCAGCTCCCGCGCACTGTGCCCGTGGGTTAGCTCCGGAAACGCCGTGTAGGACCCGCACACCATCTCCATTTCCGTATCTTATCTAAGGTCTCTGTGTCTCTGGTTTTGGGGTGAGCTGTGCCCATGATGGTGCCGCTGGCATCCTTTCATTTAAAACCTGGACCTAAGTCCTTCCCCCCAAATTCATATGGGAAGAGGCCAAGGTCAAGGTCAAAGTTGAATCCAGGACATTTTGTGTCCATTTCACAGATGAGAAAGCCTAAAGTCATTTTGACACCGTTTATACACACTGAGTGGCCAGATGATGATGACCTCTGAACGCATAATAGTCTGGCCACTCAGCGTAGACTGACCACAGAGCTGGGATTTTAAAATAAGGTTTTTCCATGTGTAAGAACTGCATTGTGGGTAGTTAGAAAAGAAGCAGAGGACTTACTAGCCCGAGGCTGGGGCCACTATCTCCTGGTCCCTTGACATATCAAGATTTGCAAGCTTTCCCTTAGACATAAGTACACGGAGTGGCCAGATGATGATGCGTTCAGGGATCATCATAATCCGGCCACTCAGTGTATATCGCAGAATTATAAAATGCATTGCAAAAGTATTTACTTATTAGATGAGGCCCTGGGACCATTCCCGAAGTTCTTTTAAAATGTAAGCAGTGAGGTGTTGATCAAATTGGCCACGAGTACACGTTGGCTCCACAGAAACTCCCTAAGCTTCTCACCGCGGGGCTCAGCACGCCCCCTTCCCGCCACCCCACCTCCCCGTTCAGGTTGTGCAAGCAGCTCCCGTCTAATTGCCGACCCATCGGTAGCAGGAAACAATTATTCCGAATAAGCCCGGGTACTGCTCTGGTTCTCCAGCGGATTATTTAAAAACAATATTTCCTTAAGATAACCATTTTGATAATGATGCAGGAAGGAACTATATTTGCAATTAAACGAGCATGCTTGAGCACAACAAGCAATAAAAAGCTTAACACTGAGCCTTTGTGAATTAAATGCCGGAACAGCGTTGGACAAAAGTCGTGGTTCTGCTGACACGCTCGTTTCTCGGTGAATGAAGGCTGTTTAGGTTTAATGCGCTTGTGGTTGGCGATGGCTTAAAAGATCAATGTAAATTCGTTCCCAACTAGTAACGAGGGCTCTAATGAAACCCCTCGCAGCAGGCTCTCACACCTCCCTGCTCCCTGTCCTTCTGCGGGACACAGCAGGGCCCCCCTGGAGTCTGATGACACGCACGTGATGTTATGAAGTGTTTGACAGGTTTTATGGGATGCCCATTTGATTTACGGGGTTGATACGGGCTCCGGCGTCGCCCTATCAGCCCCGTGCGCAGGCTCGGCGCGTGCTCATTAATAGAACACGCATCCATGCTATTAATGAAATGCAGTCGCGTGCGGGGTCGTCAGGCGTCCCCACTCCGCTCAGTGAGGTAATGCCCGAGAAAGCACACTGCAGGGCCGGGACAGATGTTCGTTATCATAATTACCGTTGTTACAGGAAACCGGGTTTTATATATGATTATTCTGTTTTCCTTTAACACTTAATTCAAAGAGTAAACACAGCCGGCCGGTTTCCTAGGAAGCCTGCTGCCGCTGTTTAACGGTGCTGAGCATTTCATTAGGGTTTTATGGGAAGTCACGCGTGATGCTGTTAATGTGGGTTCGCCTCGGGAAAACGTCTGCAGGCCAAATCACGTGGCTCGTTACGCGAAACGGTGCCGGCGTGGGACCTGCTGAAGAGGCAGCCGAGGGCTTTCCCGTGGCCTGGGACCCGCTGGCGGATAGGAAAGTGACTCTGCAAGACGGGGAGATCCCCCCCCGCCCCCCGCCACCTCGCCGTCCTCTCTGCTGCTGTCCTCTGCTGTCCTCTGCGCGTGACGAGCTCCCTCCCGAAGTGCGTGTTGGACGGGAGGAGGCAAAGGGATTTATTTTCCCTTTCTCGCTCCGGGTCTCCCTTTTCTGGTTTGGTCGAGGAGAGACTCAGGACGGGAAGGCATTCTCACGCTTGTTTATGAACGTCCACGCCAGTTACTGAGCTCATAACAAACGGTGTCTCGGTTAGAATAGGAACCTTCTCCAGGGGACGCGAGGAAACCGCACAGGCTGTGCAGTTAGGGAGTCCCCATGACGCGGGTGGCCAGGCCTCCGCACGGCCCCGCAGGGACCCGCGGGAAGGCGGGCTCACACTTCACCGTGGGCGCTCACATGTGACCACACTGCTGTTGTTTTTGTTTGTTTAAATACAAAACTAACACGAAAGAATTTACTCACTTTGGGGGGGTATTTAATAAAACAGTAAAATTGAACAAATATTTCAAATAAGTAAAGGGACACGTTGCCCAGTTCCGGGGCTCAGGGATGCCCTTGCTTGGGGTGCAGTTAAGAAGGAAACACGAATGCCGAGAGGCCGGCGGTACCTCTGCCCGCGGGTGATGGTACCATGGCGGTGCTCAACCGCAGGACCTGGCCCACCCTGGGGCCGGGGGCTCCCCGGGGGAGGGAATAAGCAGAGGGGAAGACACTTGAAGAGCAAGGGAGCAAAAGCACCCCCAAATCCGGGAGAAACGAATGCTCCAGAGAAACAGGGCGGCATGGGCTGAGCCGCCCAGCCCTGGAGCTCCCAGACCTCGCCCACCACCACACGTTCTCTTTGCGGCTCCCGGGCCCGGTCCCCCGACTGCCCAGGCCCACAGCCTTGGCCACTTGCATCTCAGTGCACCCGGGCCTCCTGCAGGGGGTGGCCGAGCCTGACCAGAGCTCCTGTGGGGTGTGGCTGAGAGTGACCAGGGCTCCTGTGGGTGTGGCTGAGAGTGACCAGGCCTCCTGTGGGTGTGGCTGAGAGTGACCAGGGCTCCTGTGGGTGTGGCTGAGAGTGACCAGGGCTCCTGTGGGTGTGGCTGAGTGTGACAGGCCTCCTGTGGGTGTGGCTGAGAGTGACCAGGCCTCCTGTGGGTGTGGCTGAGAGTGACCAGGGCTCCTGTGGGTGTGGCTGAGAGTGACCAGGGCTCCTGTGGGTGTGGCTGAGAGTGACCAGGCCTCCTGTGGGTGTGGCTGAGAGTGACCAGGGCGGGCTCCTGTGGGTGTGGCTGAGAGTGACCAGGCCTCCTGTGGGTGTGGCTGAGTGTGACAGGCCTCCTGTGGGGTGTGGCTGAGAGTGACCAGGCCTCCTGTGGGTGTGGCTGAGAGTGACCAGGGCGGGCTCCTGTGGGTGTGGCTGAGAGTGACCAGGCCTCCTGTGGGTGTGGCTGAGAGTGACCAGGCCTCCTGTGGGTGTGGCTGAGAGTGACCAGGGAGGCCTCCTGTGGGTGTGGCTGAGAGTGACCAGGCCTCCTGTGGGTGTGGCTGAGAGTGACCAGGCCTCCTGTGGGTGTGGCTGAGAGTGACCAGGGCTCCTGTGGGTGTGGCTGAGAGTGACCAGGGCTCCTGTGGGTGTGGCTGAGAGTGACCAGGGCTCCTGTGGGGTGTGGCTGAGAGTGACCAGGGAGGTCTCCTGTGGGTGTGGCTGAGAGTGACCAGGGAGGGCTCCTGTGGGTGTGGCTGAGAGTGACCAGGCCTCCTGTGGGGTGTGACTGAGAGTGACCAGGGAGGCCTCCTGTGGGTGTAGCTGAGCCTGACCAGGGCTGCCTGGCTCCTGCCCCCTCTGCTGCGGGTGTGGAAAGCCAAGGTGACATGGAAGGAAACCGTGCTTTCCCACCCGCACTCGCCCGTGGGGGCCCCTCAGTGTGCACTGGACGCCAGCAGCCCCGGTCGCTGCAGGCCCGCCTTCCCCGGGGCCTGAGGGTGTGGCGGCGCCTGTGGCCGTGAGCGGCTGCTGAGAAACATCGCTCACGAGGCGGCGGCGGCGGCTGAGAGAATCCATCACGCGGCATGACGAGGGCTCTCTCTAAATGTTTTCTGTGAGGTCTCTCTCCGCCCAGCCGTTGCCATGAGGGGTCAGACGCGTCATCACTCAGTCCCGTCCTTCCTGGAAGAGGACGCAGGTTTATTCAGATGAGGAAACGTCCCGCCCCATTGGTCCCCGCACGCCCCCCCCCCCCACCCCGCGCCGCCTCCCTGGGTCCAGCCGGAGCCCCTTGGAGCCGCCAGATGCTCACCAGGCCCGCACCCCCGTTCCTGTAACACTCATGCATATGCCGGCCGGCGGCTCGGCCTCCGCGTTTGCGGGGTGGCCCCGCGAGGCTCCCGCTTGTCGTGGGGACAGTGGAAAAGGCGGATCCAAGGGGAGACACATCGTGGGGAGAAGCTTCACGGAGTAGCCGAGGCCCTGCCCCTGTTAGTGCTGTGGCTTTTGGAGGCAGCTCTGCGCCCCTATGACCCTTCCTCTCCCCCAGGTGCCCCCCCACACCCACACACTCCGCCCCCTGGTGGCTGGGATTCCGAGGGCAGCGCATTCAGGGCCGAAATGCACCTGCCTCCACCGCGGCGGGGCCCAGCCTGGCAAAGTGACAAAGTGACGGGGTGGTCGTGGTCAGCAGGGAAGCTGATCTCTGCCTCTCTTCCGGGGTCCGAGCGAGTCCTGGTGGGCAAGAGGAAGGCAAGAGCCATGGCACCAGGTCCTCACTGCTGAGAGGGGCTGCGCGTGGCCCGCCCACGTGGTGCCGGAGGGACTGGGGGACCCGCACCCTGCACCCCAGGCGAGCTCCGGGCCACACCATGCACCCCAGGCGAGCTCCGGGCCACACCATGCACCCCAGGCGAGCTCTGGGCCACACCATGCACCCCAGGCGAGCTCCGGGCCACACCATGCACCCCAGGCGAGCTCCGGGCCGCACCCTGCACCCCAGGCGAGCTCTGGGCCACACCATGCACCCCAGGCGAGCTCCGGGCCACACCCTGCACCCCAGGCGAGCTCCGGGCCACACCCTGCACCCCAGGTGAGCTCCGGGCACCTCGGGGCGTGTCCCTGGCCTCCAGTCTTGCCTCCGGAGGGAGCTGCCCTGGCAAAGCGGCCGCCTTCCTGCCAGGCCAGGGCGGGAGACCGCGTGCAGACCGCGTGCACTGGTGAGTAACAGCCGGCCGCGCTGTCCCGCTGGCAATGATTAGGATCAGGGTGCCCAGAGCAAGGACGAGCGAGCCGTCTGGGGGACGTCGGCGCTGAACTCGACACCCTCTGGGTAACGTCTGCATCCGCAGAGGAGCAGCGCGGTGCACGGAGGCCCGAGGGTCCAGGAGAGGCCGTGCAGTGGGCACACAGCCCCCTCCTCCAGTCTGCACCCCCACCCTTCCGGGGGCCTCCCGGCCCTCCCTCCCCAGCCCACCCGCCCTGCCTCTCGGCTATCGATGCTCTCAGCCCCCTCCCGCCCTTCCCTCCCTCCGTGGTCCCGGCTGCACATCCCCGAACCCCCTGGCATGGCTTGGGCAGGGTGGTGGCATCTTCTAGTTTTCTCCCAGAACAGTAACCCCGTGTCAGTCTCTGTGACCCCAAAAGGTCCGCGGTCAGCAGTCGCCTCTGCATTGTGACTTGTCCCGTGGGCGAGGAGAAGCGCAGAAAGTGAACACGCTGGGGGTCCTGGCAGCCCGGACGCCCTCTCTCGGGGAGGCGTCCCGGGCCGCCCTCTCTCACGGGGGCTCTTCCCACGTTCCCCCTGCGATCCTGCTGATGGCGCTCCCGCTCTCTTCCTGCCCCGAAAGCTTTCACAAATGGGAACGGAACGCGAGCCCTTGAGCGCTGCCGGGCACCCCGTGAGCCCCGGGTCCGCGAGGCGTTTTATCCCGCAGCCACACGGCTGCGTCTAGCCCTCGCCGCGGAACCAGCAAACACCGTGTTCCCGACAGAGAAGGGGCACCTGAGAGACGCCCCGACGCCTGAGTTCCCCTCGGCGTGGCTGCGTCGGGCCGGGCTCAGTAGATGGTCGAGAGGACACCGTGCAATCCTTGCCTGCGCCCTTAGCGTTTGAATTCCGAATCGGACATCCACCCGACGTGGCTGGGAAAATGGTCTCTTCGACAATCCGTGCTTTTTGGGGGTTCGGCACTTTTATTTTTGGGCTCATTCCGCCAAACCACGGTCGGGCTGCGCTCCTGCTCCCCCGGGGGCGGGGCTGTTCACACAAAGGCCATCTGTGGTGTGGATCGCTCCCGGTCGTGGATCGCTCCCGGTCGTGGATCGCTCCCGGTCGTGGATCGCTCCCGGTCCGTCGTCCCGGCGTGAACGAGAGGGGGCTGTTATCTCGGCCTGGCACCGCCAGCTGCCAAGCAGCTCACTGAGGGCTCACTGGGCACTCCGGGCAGAGGGGGGCGGGCCGTGCTCCCCCGGTTGGTGTGTGCGAGTTGAACAGAAGCCAGGATTGTGGGTCTGAGGACTTTGGGGCCCGCGGATTCTGTTTTGTCCCATAGATTTGCCAATTGTGGGCGTAAGAGCCTTGGGTGTGAATATGGTTGAAGCCGAATCAGCGCCAATGAATCGTTCTTACTTAAAAAAACGAAAAAGCAAGCGTCTTTGGTGAACTTGCAGGCAAAAGCTCTCTCTCCCTCTCTCTCCCTCTCTCTCCCTCTCTCTCCCTCTCTCTCCCTCTCCCTCACCCTCCCTCACCCTCCCTCCCTCTGAGTTCATTACTTTATGAACCGAATGACCATCGGAAATACTGTGTGCGGCCTGTACGGCGACTCCAAGAAGACACTGTTGAGGCAGCACCTACTGTGTGCCGGCTAATGGGCTCTGTGAGGGAAGGCCGGCCCCTCCCCCCTCCCTCCCTCCCTCCCTTCCTCCCTCCCTCCCTCCCTCCCTCCCATTTCCCTCCCTCCCACCTCCCTCTGGGCCATGCTCTGGAGGTGTCTCCAGGACTGCGGCCCTGACCCCCTTGTTTCCATGGCTGATCTCCGCGGTTAACAAGACACTGTGTTCCATCCAGTGAGCGTGCCCCGCAGGCACAGAAGAGAGCCCGGTCCCCGGTCTCCAGGAGCCAGGCCGCCGCTCCGTTTAACAGGACTTGGCTGACGCTAACTGGTTTGCACTGGCTGAGACCTTCTCCTCCGGGCCCAGTTGCCTTCTGGGCCATTTGACTCGCCCAGGTCCTGGGTCAGCCAGTCACTCAACCATGGGATTCCAGGCTTAACAGTATCTCCGAGTCACTGGCGGCTCCATCACACTTCAGTTTACTGCTCCATAAAATCGTGTAACAACTCCTTCGTCATCCCACCAGCCCGCCTTTCTCCAGGGGCAGAGGAAGGCTGTGTATACTTTCACCCCTCTCTCTCTCTCTCTCTCTCTCTCTCTCTCTCTCTCTCTTTTTTTTCCAGAGAAATAAGTCAAATGCTGTTGGTGTTAACACACAGCTCTTTCCAGGTGTAGCTGCTGCGCCTGGTGCAAATGCTAAGACCTGGTCTAGGATGGAGGACTCGGGAGAGGCTGCTGTTGCTTCTATGATGCAGCAGGTGCCACACACAAAGACAAACCGTTTCACCTTACAAAACAAGACGGTTTTATCTCATTTCTTGTTATCGTTACTCCGTAATTCTTACTAAGAATCCGTGCTCTGCAGAGGTGCCCTCTGAGAACAGTCTTGGTCCATTGCTCAGTGGCAAGACTCTGGGGATGAGTTTCCGTGTTGCGCTCTTGCGGGTGCAAACTCCCGCCGCGGCCTGTCCTGCCGGCGTTGTCATGTCGGCTGTGTGGGGGCTGAGGCCGACAGGAAGCGAGGACTCGTTTTGAAATGCAGATCGGTTACCAGACCAATTGCCATCTGGGGTGAAGGGCCATTTAAAAAACATCCAAGCCGAAACTGGTTTGGCTCAGTGGATAGAGCGTCGGCCTGCGGACTGAAGGGTCCCGGGTTCGATTCTGGTCAAGGGCATGTACCTTGGTTGCGGGCACATCCCCAGTAGGGAGTGTGCAAGGAGGCAGCTGATCGATGTTTCTCTCTCATCGATGTTTCTAACTCTCTATCCCTCTCCCCTCCTCTCTGTAAAATGTCAATAAAATATATTTAAAAAAAACAAACAAACATCCAAGTCTGTTTAGAACGGATGCTCGTGTGATTTGTCATAAAGATGCGTGCCTGGAAAGTGGGTCACGCATCGGGGCCTCAGGGTGATGTCACATTGCTCTAACGGCCTCCAGGCTCCTCACGCCACGGCCCCGTGTTTACTGGGCGCGGACTGACTGCAGACGCCTCCTGGGCCGCGCTGGCCACGCTCCACGCCTCAGCAGCCGCCTCCGGGTGCTCAGTAGCAGAGAGCTCTCTGGGCTTCAGCTAAATGAGACATCATGACTCACGCACACAGGAGGAAAAGCCATCGGTTCCAAATTAATAGAAGGATTAAATTATCAACTTAATAAAGGTTTGCTCATGGTGAACGACAGTTCCCCTTCGTAGCTCGCCATTCTGGAATAAGGCGAAGGGCTTTTAACAGGAGTGTCTTGTTGATCCACCCCTGCTCCAACGCCGTTTTGAACCCCGTCAGTGGTCAGTGTGCCCATGGGTGGGACATTTGCAAATGGGCTGCTTTCAGATGTTGGCCATTGTAACTAACACTGCAATGGACACAGCGGGGCATATGTTCTTCTGAGTCAGTGTTTCAGGTTTCTTTAGATATATTCCCAGACGTGGAATCTCTGGGTCATAAGGCAGTTGCTTTTTTAACTTTTTGAGGAAACTCCATACTGTTCTCCACAGGGGCTGCACCCGTCTGCATTCCCAGCAGCAGTGCACGAGGGTTCGCTTTTCTCCGCATCCTCGCCAGCACTTGTGGTTGGTTGATTTGTTGATGACAGCCATTCTGACAGGTGTGAGGTGATACCTCACTGTCGTTTCAATTTGCATCTCTCTGATGATTAGTGACGTGGAGCATTTTTTCATAGTCTATTATCCATCTGTATGTCCTCTTGGGAAAAGTGTCTATTCAGGACCTTTGCCCATTTTTAATTGGACTGTTTTTTGTTTGTTTGTTTGTTTTTGGTGTTGAGTTGAGTTCTTTATAAATTTTGGGTATTAACCTCTGATCAGATGTATCATTGGCAAATATGCTCTCCCATTCAACGGGCTGTCTTTTCATTTTTTTGATGGTTTCCTTGGTTGTGCAAAAACTCTTTAGTTGGATGTAGTCCCATTTATTTATTTTTTCCTTTTGTTTTCCTTGCTGGAGGAGATATATCAGAAAAAACATTGCTATGAGAAATGCCAGAGATTTTGCTGCCTGTGTTTTCTTCTAGGATTTTTATGGTTTTGGTTTTATATTTAAGCCCATTTTGAGGTAATTCTTGTGAAGGCTGTAAGAATTTTGTCTAGTTTCATTTTTTTGCACGCATCTGTTCGATTTTCTCAGCACCATTTTTTTTAATAGATTGTCTTTACCCCATTGTGTGTTCTTGCCTCCTCTGTCCAATATTAAGTGACCTCAAAGATATGGGTTTATCTCTCGGCTCTCTATTCTGCTCCACTGATCTGTCTGCTTTTATGCTAGTACCATGCTGATTTGCTTACTACTATGGCCTTATAGTGTAGTTTGATATCAGAGAGCATGATACCTCCAACTTTGTTCTTCTTTCTCAAGATTGCTATGGCTATTTGGGGTCTTTCATAGTTCCATATAAATGTTTTGAATATTTGTTCTAGTTCTGTGAAATATGCCATTGGTATGGTAATAGGAATCGTGTTGAATCTATATATTGCTTTTGGTAGTATAAACATTTTAAATAATGTTAATTCTTCCTATCCATGAACATGGTATATGCTTCCACTTATTTGTATCTTCATCAATTTCTTTCTTCAGTATCTTAATAAATTTCTAAGCACAGGTCTTTTACCTCCTTGGTTAAATTTATTCCTAGGTACCTCATTTTTTGTTGTTGAAATTATAAATGGGGTTGTTTTCTTAATGTCTTTTTCTGATAGTTCATTATTGGGATATAAAAATGCCACTGATTTCTGAATATTAATTTTGTATCCTACTACTTTTCATTTATCAGTTCCAGTAGTTTTTTGGTGTAGTCTTTAGGATTCTCTCTATATAATATCATGTGACCTACACATAATGACAGTTTTACTTCTTCCTTTCCAATTTGGATGCCTTTTATTGCTTTTTGTCGGATTGCTGTGGCCAGAACTCCTAGTGCTGTGTTGAATAAGAGCGGTCAAAGAGGACATCCCTGTCTTGTCCTTGATCTTAAGGGAAACGCTTTTAGTCTTTTTTTTTTGCCTGTTGATTATGATGTTGGCTGTGGGTTTGTCATTCGTTTTTATTGAATTTCACAAAAGTTCTCAACAGATGTGAACTTTTCACACACAGGTCCTTCATTCCCGAGAGCAATGTCTTCGTAACCAACTTGCAGATATAAAGACGTGTGGGCACGTTAGCTAGCTAGCTCCAAAGAAGGACATGTGGTCTAGAAAGAGCCCATAGGTTGGGAGGTTAGCTGCAGGTAAGAACACCACAGAGCTGCAGAAGGAAGAAAGTGCACGGGAGGGTTAGAGAGATACAGAGAAGCGAGGGACAGGCAAGGCTAGCGTCCTGGCGGGAGGCTGGGGCCCAGGCTCTCAGAACTAACTGAGTGAGTTGAGGAGACGTCTGTCTCAACACTGTGATCTGTTAAAAGCCATTCAGCTGCGCTTTAAAAATGGACCTTCCAGTGTGCGAATTACACCTCAGTGCAGCTTTAAAGGAAGCCTGGTGTGTCTAGGGCTCAATTCAAGTTGCTTGCAGCCACCTTGCTGCCCTGTAACTCCCGAATGCTCCGAGAATACCGCGAAGCCGGCTGAGCACAGACGGGGCGGTCAGAGGGTCCGCCTGTTAGGTTGTTTGGGTTTGGAAGACCGCCAGGAAAGGAGGGGTGCTCCGTATTTGGGGTGAAGGGAGACAATGTGGAGCTGAGGGGCTCCCTCCACCCCAGGCCAGTGGCACCTGGAGCTCAGAACCAGCAGCACCCAGAGGAATGGAAGGCACCGATCATTTGCCAAGATTTTGGGTTTGACATTAGATCCTTCTCACAGGGTAGACAGAAGGATTATCTGGACATTCTAAGGCCTCGAGCGACAATGGATTTCTCTGAAATCAGTAGAAGATGTCTTTTCTCTGATTTGTTGTTTACTTTTATGGACCGTTCCTTATTCTAGCTGTAGCTATAGTCTGCTAACTCAGCTTTCTCAAAAGTATGTTCCTGCAATTAACAATTCCAGAAGCCATGCTGCGAGGAGAAAAGATTCAGGCGTCCTCAAACTACGGCTTGCGGGCCCCATGCGGCCCACTGAGGACATTTATCCGGCCCGCCGGGTGCCGCTGCCTGTCCTGCTTAGCAGCCCACTCGTCCCAGGCCCGCAGTGCGCATAGGAATTTGTTCATAGTTGTTTTTTTTAAACTATAGTCCGGCCCTCCAACCGTCTGAGGGACAGTGAACTGGCCCCCTGTTTAAAAAGTTTGAGGACCCCTGGATTAGATGGTCAAGTACATTAGAGGAAACTCTGTTCTCTCTATCCCCTCTGCCAGGGTCACAGGTCATATACTGTAGTAAAGGCTCCGAGAAGGTCAGCAGCGGATCCATGTTTCTCTATAGCCCAGTGCTGGCCACTGGCTTTTGCTCAAACAGCACACCTCCTCAGAGAAAGCCCCGCATAACGCTCTTTCCTGGAAGGCTGTTTGCATCTGAGCCGACACCTTCGTCCCGGAGCCAAGACGGACCTCTGCGCGCCCTCGCTTGCCATGGTCGCGTCCGTTCCTTCTTTCCTGCCTCCTCCTAGGCAGCAGCTCCTCCTGACGTGTCCATGGTTCGGTTTCCGTGACGCCTGTGCACTGGGCCCTGCCAGGGCTGGCGGCCGGCATTGCTTCGTATTTGTCCACAGCAGCAGACGGTGCACAGTAATCACTCCGCAACCACAAGAGGCACCCGGGGAATTGGCGCTGTCAGATTCGAGTATTAGTCTTCGGTGGCCTGACTGTAGTAATGAATACTCAACGAGAAGGCACGTGCCAATGAAGTTAGCAATGCAGTTGCTGTGACTAATGGGTTAGGCCCGTGGTCGGCAAACTGCGGCTCGCGAGCCACATGCGGCTCTTTGGCCCCTTGAGTGTGGCTCTTCCACAAAAGACCACGGCCTGGGCGAGTCTATGTTGAAGAAGTGGCGTTAGAAGAAGTTTAAGTTTAAAATATTTGGCTCTCCAAAGAAATGTCAATCATTGTACTGTTGATATTTGGCTCTGTGGACTAAGGAGTTTGCCGACCACTGCGCTAGGGGTCTTGCTTGGCGGAATCACCTAGGACCGTGGTCGGCAAACTGCGGCTCGCGAGCCACATGCGGCTCTTGAACCACATGCGGCTCTTGAGCCACATGCGGCTCTTTGGCCCCTTGAGTGTGGCTCTTCCACAAAATACCACGGCCTGGGCGAGTCTATTTTGAAGGAGTGGCATTAGAAGAAGTTTAAGTTTAAAAAATTTGGCTCTCAAAAGGAATGTCCATCGTTGTACTGTTGATATTTGGCTCTGTTGGCTAATGAGTTTGCCGACCACTGGGTTAGGCACATCATGACTGGCCCACGGCCCTCAGTGAGAAATTCTCCGCTAACATCAGCCTACCCTCCTGATGCTGGGTGACCCCGTGCGTTCGCTTTTCTAGTTGAAGTTCCTGCCTTTCATTCACTCACAATTTGTTTATTTATTAATTATTATTATTTTTAATCCTCATCCAAGGACATTTTCCCATTGATTTTTAGAGAGAGTGCAAGAGAGAGGGAAAGACAGAGAAACATGAATGTGAGAGAGACACATCGATGGGCTGCCTCCTGCACGCACCCCGACCAGGGCCTGGGCCGGGAGGAGCCTGCCGCTGAGGCCCGTGCCCTTGAGCGGAATTGAATCCGGGACCCTTTGGTCTGCAGGCCGACACTCTGTCCACTGAGCCACACCAGCCAGGACCACAATTCGGTTTTATAACTTCCGACGAATGACCCCAAGTACAGCAAGTGTTCCCAGTGGGCTGGATGAAGGCCAGGTGTCAGGCAGGAGGAGGCAGAGTGAGAACGGGGTCTAGAACCCACATACAGCCATGGCGTGGGGCGGGAACGAGGGGGAAGCCTTGGCATGTGAACCCGCCGCAGTAACGGGCACTCGGTGCCAGGCTCTGGGTTGGGAAGTGCGCCTTTCCAAGGATGGCCTCCGAAACAGCTGTCATTCGCTTGATTTCAACCCAAATCGGACCCGACAGGATCTTTCTGACACACGAGCAGAACTCTGTGTCGCACTCCAGCTGTTCTGATTCTCAGGTGCGGCGGGGGCTGCCCTGGCGTCTGTGCGGGGCGCTGTTCCATCACAGCCTCTTCCCCCCACTTCCCCACTTCCCCCCCAGGTTTCCGTCCCCCTAATCTCCCCTCCAGAGGGATTCTGCTACACCCCGCTTTTCAGTCCTCCCGGTTTCCCCTCGTCCCGGGACCCGAGTCGGGTACTTTCCTGCGTGGGGCGCACACACCTCTGGTGGAATTTTGGTGGCCGGTCTCTCTGTGTGTAAGTGTTAGCAACATCGTTCACCAAATAAGAGCTGCTGTGCAAAGCGTGGCTCCAGGGTACATCAGTGCTCACGGTGAAGGGAGAGAGCCCCGGCCGAGTGGGCTCGTGGGTTAGCAACACGAAGCCGCCCTCCCGTAATGGCTTATGTAATGGAGCCATTTAATAAAAATAGGTACGAAAGACGCGGGTAATTAGAGGGAAAGGTCATGGACACCGTCAGTTTAGATGGAGGTGATATGAGAAACAGGACTAGAACTTCCAGGAAAGTCTGTCCTGGAGGGCCTCGGAGAACCACACAAAGTGGTTTGCATTTCCAGCTTAATAGCCCGAGGCAGGCCCGCCAGCTGGGGCAGCGGACCCCGCCCCCCTCCCTGGCAGCCGGGCCCGTCTGTCTGCGAGGCAGCTGCCCGGGCGGCCCCGGAGGCACTCACCTGCTCCTGGACCAGTGCTGGGTCTCTTCACAGCGTCACTGTCGCCACGTTCTCCCAGGGAGAGCGACCGACGTTAATCGTCTTTTTCCAACTTTTCTGTGATTAAAGAGAAATAAGCCCGGCTGGTGTGGCTCAGTGGTTGAGCGTCGACCTATGAACCAGGAGGTTATGGTTCGATTCCCGGTCAGGGCACAGGCCCGGGTTGCAGGCTCGATCCCCAGTGTGGGGCGTGCAGGAGGCAGTCGAATCATGATTCTCTCTCATCACTGATGTTTCTCTCTCCCTCTCCCTTCCTCTCTGAGATCAATCAAAATATATTTAGAAAAATAAAAATAAAAATTAGAACTGCAAGTTGGATGTATCCAACGTTGCCTGTAAGTCATAGGCGCTTTGTTTTGTGACCCTGTGTCCGAGCACGCCCTCAATGTGACGGGACCCTCCTCTGCTTCCCCCTCTCTCCGTCCATCCAGCCCACCGCAGTCCCGGTGAATAAGGCTGCTTCCTCGGTCGCTTCCTCGGGCACCACCTCTGCCTCCTGCTCTGGCCACCAGGGAAGCCCGTCTCTCTGGACAGAGTGCAGGCAGCTGCCCGGTGGGCCCCTCTTATTCACTGTTGAGGGTCTTCCCTTCCGCCTCCACCCGGTGTGGTGCCTGGAGGGGTGCTTGGCTGCTGGTCCAGACGCGTAGCCATTTATGAATGAAATAATAAAAGAAAGGAGAAGGGAGCCGGTTTACTGGGGCCAGCTGGAAGTGTGTGCATGATGGTTGTTCCCCGTGGTGGCAAAACCAGAACCTACCGTAAAGAACAGATGGGCACCCCTGTCTTCAGGGACCCAGCCCACGGCACAGGCACGGGCACCCCACGGTGTTAGAACCCTCTCTAGTGACCAACACGTCCTACCTCCCGTCGTCTTGTGTGAGCAAAACGAAGGATAACTGAGTTCCATGAGGGGCATGGGTCTGTTACTGGCCAATAGAAACACAGGACACCCAGCTCACTTTGAATTTCAGATAAGCAACGAGTGAGATATTTTAGTATAAGTATGTCCCCAGTTCACTGTAATTTGTCTGCAAACCCTACATGAGTCTTGCTACTATTGTTGCTGGAGATGGATGCAGCTTCAGAAAGACCATGGGAAAAGGATAAATCAATGAACTTGTCCATCCTCTCTCAGACATCACGGTGACGGCATATTCTTACGTAACAAACAATCATTTCCCAGTAGTTCCACACCTACGTGCTCTTGCCCCTCTTTATGTTCTGGTTTGTAGTTTTGGGGGGACACGTGAATCAGTGAATTAGCATAGTGTTCTCAGCAGTTGCTCATAGAAGCTGAGAAATATTTGCAAGATTAAATGACTGCAATTTTTCCTGAAATTTTATACATCCAGGCTTGATGTAACATGTATGAAGCATGATTTTTCACATATTGTGAGATATTTCCATACTAGAGGCCCGGTACATGAATTTGTGCATAGGTGGGGTCCGGCCGGCCCGCCCCAATCGGGGCCAATCAGGCCGGGCCGGCCGGGGGGAAGAGCCCCAGACGGTTGGCTGTCTGGCCAGCCCCCTGGTCAAACTCCCAATCGAATTCCTGCTCGAACTCCTGGTTGAGGGGACAATTTGCATATTAGCCTTTTATTATATAGGATTACTTAGATATTACTTTAAGAAATAGTGTTAATAGGAATATGAGTGATTGTGATCTACAGGATGAAATGAAGACATTTTGTAATATTTCCTATTTGAACATGATATCTAAAGTTCACGCATTGCTTCCAAATTTAAGGACTGCTTTAAAACGATTATTGCTAATTCCACTAACTACTGCCTCACCAGAGCAAAGGCTGTCTTCAAAATTTAAATGATTAAAAAGCTGTCTTGTCTCAGCTGGCTTCCAGTCGATGCAATGCAAATTATGTGACCATTTTGATTATAAATGTCATTTGAAATGAAAGTAAAAAAGAAGACATAATTTTGTGGAATAAATATGTAATATTTAATCAATTGGGTACATTTAAACTTTATGACTGATAAAAATGCTGACCCACCAGCAGAGCAGTATGATATTATTATCTAGTGCTTATATTTATTTCTAATAATATTAGTTATTAATTACTAGAGGCCTGGTGCATGGATTTGTGCACTGATGAGGGGCGTGGCCTGCGGGGATTGTACACTAACCACCAGGGGGAAGCTCCTGCATTGAGCATCTGCCCCCTGGTGGTCAGTGCGCATCATAGCAACTGGTCGACCGGTTGTTCTGGTCGTTCCGCCGTTCGGTCATGGGGCTTTTAAATATATAGATTATCTATTGCTGACCTTTATTCCTAATAATATTAATGATTTCATTGTGGTGACCTTTAGTCACCTAAAAACCATAACTGTATATTTTTTTATGTTGTTATCATGTAGCGTGCCAACAAGGCAGAAGGATGCAACATATTTTATATATGTTTGTTAACTGGATTGATAACACGTAGGTATTCAGATATAGGTGAGGAGCTCCCAGTCTCGTCCTGGACGCTACAGATTTGGGGACCAACCTGTGTGGAAGGGCCGGCAGCTCCCGCCTTCTCCCTCAGCACCTGGCGAGGGCGGGAAGGAGTCCGCAGGAGCCCCGGGGAGAAGCAGGGCTCACCTCCCAGTCGCTTTCCGAGGCCGCGAGGGACCCCTCCCTGCTCTCTCCTGGCTGCTGGGGTTTGACGTTGACCTCTGGATCCTTGGCTTATGGAAGCATCGCCCCAGCCTCCGCCTGGATCTTCCCACGCCCTTTCCCGTCTGTCTCCAAATTTCCCCTTTTTACAAGGACACCACTGCTACTGGCGTAAGGACCACCCCGATGACCTGCCTTAGCGAATGACCTCTGCAAGGACCTTAGACCAAAGGCCACTTTCTAAGGTGCTGGGGGGCTAGGGCTTCAACATAGGAATTTGGGGGGGGGGGCAAGGTTCAACCCATAAGAGTACCCCGAGTTGCCCACTAGTTGAAGTAGGTGTGTAGTGGGGCCCGTGGAGTTGAGGTGGGAGCTGGGTATCAGAGTCCAGGGTTGAGGTCACGGTGAAGGTCAGGCACGGCAGGGAGCACTCCCTTTCCCACAGACGAGGTGATTGAAGAAAACGGAAGCTTTTATGTTATCTTTATTGTTTGGTGGAGAGGACGACGGGACGGGGCCCGTAAAAACGCACTTAAAAAAATCCCACGGCTGCAAAAATCCCACTTAAACATTTACATTAAATCGCATGTGTGCGTGCATGTGTATAAATACATTTTAAACCTCTATAATTTTGTGGCTCTGCTTTTTTCGCAGAATTGTAGTCTATGGCTCGAGGCAGGCGAGTGTCATTTTTCTGTGGCTTAAATGTAAATGGGGGCGAAGAGACGAATCTGCTGCCACCCCGCCTGTGGAGCTGAAGCGGGCAGGACACTGGGGTTCGACATCCCGCCGGCGGCAGATGTGTGGGGCCCCTGGAACCTGCCCCCATTCCCTCCCCAGCCCCCCCCCCCCCGTTTCCATATCTGGATTTTAGGGCCAGCCGGATGGGAGGACGCTGCTGTCCGGGGGAGCAGAGCCCTGTCCGCAGACAGAACGAAGCGCTGCTGTCCCTCTGGTCCCAGCCCCAGGCCCTGCGGCCACTGGGCCGGACAGAAGCAAGGCCGTTCCCACCGCAGCGCCTGCCGCCCGCCGCGGAGCCGGGCCCTGTGGCCGAGCCGCGTCTAAATATGGACCAGGAGGCGATGGACTCACTTCCAGTAACAGAGGATGTTTCCTCGGCGGCTCCGCTGGCGCTGACTCAGGCCTCCTGGGAGCCGGTCACGGCCATCGGGGAGCAGCGGGGGGAGGGAGGGCTGCTGTGCGCGGCCTCCACCCTGCCCACCCCCTGCCCGCGGCCGGGTTTTAGGGGCCCTGCTGACCCACCTCCTCGCTGTGAACTGGCATTTGCACACGGTTTAAAGAGTCGGGCCCAGCTTTCTGAGAAATGTCAGCTGAAGCCGGCGCTCACGGGTCATTGGGTTGTGTGTGTTTTTAAATCTTTATTGTCCAAAGTATTACATATGTCCCCTTTCCCCCCACGGACCTCTCCCCTCTCACTCCATGTGGAATCTAATGAACAACATAAGCCGATGAACAAAAACAGCCCCAGAGACACAGAAGCATGGAACAGACTGTCAAACCTCAGAGGGAAGGCGGGGGAGTGGGGCGGGGGGGTGGGATCTGGGGGAGAGATCAACCGTAATTAGGTTTTAAACTGATTGACACCCCATTGCTACGTCCCCAGAGGCAGTGAGGGCACCCGCTCGAGGGCAGAGGTGAAAGTGTAGGCTGAGCTTTCTAGGCAAAATATTTACACTCTCCTAGAGGCAGCACATACACGTATTTACAAACCGAAATTTTTCAAAGCTGGATTTTATCAACAAGCTGGGGATGGCTTCCCACGGGCTGCACAGTGAAACCATCTTTCACGGAGGGATTTGGGCCCCTGAGCTCCGGAAAAGAGCGATCCTTCTGAGGGGAAGCGTCACACATCTTCACAGAGAGTGTTTGTAGACGGATGGAGGCAGCTGCCGAGGGTGATGAGACATTGATCACCTGGATTCCCGTGGTGTCCTGGGGACTGGGCCATGGACACCTGTCGGGGTGGGGCCGGATAGGGAGGGTTAAACAGGATCTCAGACTCCTGAGAACCTGAATTCTATTCCTCGAAGGCTCATCCCTGTTCCTGAACATTCAGTTTTGTCCACACTATTTTTTAAAAAAAAATATTTTTATTGATTTCAGAGAGAAGGAAGAGGGAGAGAGAGATAGAAACATCAATGGTCAGAGAGAGTCATCGATCGGCTGCCTCCTGCAGGCCCCCTACTGGGGATTGAGCCTCGTAACTGGGGCATGTGCCCTTGACCGGAATCGAACCTGGGACCCTTCAGTCCCCAGGCCGACGCTCTATCCAATGAGCCACACCGGCCAGGGCTGTCCACACTATTGTTATAGTTCGTTGGGGAAGCATTTCAAAGCACTTGCGTGGCAAGAATGAGAAAGATCTGTTTTAAAAACGGAAGATATGTTAAAAAAATGTATCTTTAAAAGTATCAGGACAAAAACCGCAGTGGCTGAACCCAGGGACAACAGTGCTGACCACAGCTGCATAATTCCCAGCAGTTTAGGAACGGGCACCGTCACGGAATGCGTCCCGGGCCTGGCGCGGGGTCAGAGCCGTCATTGATTTATTGTTTTAAGTCTGGAAATGTGTCCCAAGGACACAGGGATCAGGCCTGTTTGGTCCCGCGGGCTCCTTGTTGGTTAATTCCTTTGAAATGTTTCTCCTTGAAAACAGCTATTTTTAGGTGCAGGGAGAGCGCTGCTCCCCACCGTCCGGCCGGTCGCCTTTTCTCGGTTTAGCTCTGGACTGCGTTTCCGCTTTAAAGAGATGGGCCTACCAGCCGTGGGCAAACGACGGCCCGCGGGCCGGATCCGGCTGTCCTATCCGGTTCTCTTGCTCTCCCCTCCGCTCCTTTACTTTGAATTTATATTAGTTCACACAAACACTCCATCCATGCTTTTGTTCCGGCCCTCCGGTCCAGTTTAAGAACCCATTGTGGCCCTCGAGTCAAAAAGTTTGCCCACCCCTGGACCCGAGAGAATAGGGAGTGACATGGAAAAGGGCGGGGGCCTTTATCCTCAGGTCACTCGCAGCCCCTCCCGTAGGAGGTCAAGGTCGGGGCTCCTTGTAACTAGCGTTTCCACATGTGGCGCCGTAGCCCCTGGCGATGGCGGCGGTTTGCACGGAGGCTGAACAGCCCCCCATCTGGAGGGAATCCAGTGCTAGATGCCAAGGCCCCACGCCGAGAGGGGCCCTGTGTGCCCTCCCTGGGGAGTCCTGGGCACGGTCTCCGGCCTCGGCCGTTAGCACGGGCTGAGGGGTCCCGGCCGCCGTGTGGCACTCCCGGGCCCGGGCCTGGCATTCTGTGGCGCCCTGGGAGGCGATGCCTGTGCACAGGGCGACGAGGCTGGCAGGAAGCGGGCATGGCCGGGGGGGGGGGTCGGTTCTATTCCCCAGAGTCTGTAGCAAGCGGCAGAGCAGGGCACGCGGGCCCCGGGGTGACCTTGGTGGCGGCGGGTCTGTGGCTGTGGAAGAAAACACCGGGAGGCCGATGCGCCGGAGCTGTGTGGTTATATTTCTCCGCTCTTCTTCCTGTTTTAATCCTCACCGGAGGCTGTTTCCCATGGGTTTTCAGAGGGTGGAAGGGAGCGGGAAAAGAGAGAAACGGGGACCATTGGTTCCCTTCTTCACGAGCCTCGACTGGGGCCGGGGTTCAATCCTGCAACCGAGGCACGTGCCCTTGACCCGGACATGAACCTGTGACCTCCCGGTCCTCGGGCCAACGCTCTGACCCCTGAGAAAAGCGGCCAGGGCTTCAGCGTTTCTCGGCGGCTCACGACGCGGTGTTCAACACCTGGGAGGCACGGCTAGTCTAGTCCGTCCTCTGAGTTCGTCATTTGTGAGCTCTTGACTCAAACGCTTTGTTGAAATGGAAGCAGCAGTGTGGTCCAGTTCCTTTTCTCTCCGCCCTCCTCTCCTCCCCTCCCACCTCCCCCTCTCCTTCCTCTTCCTCCTCCCTCCTCCTCCTGCCCCTCCCCCTCCTCCTTTTTCCTTCTTTCTTTCTCCCTCAGAATAGCCACATTCAATGAGCAGATATACACTGAGTGGCCAGATGATGATGATCTCTGAACGCATGATAATCTGGCCACTCAGTGTCTATCCTATATAAAAAAAGGCTAATATGCAAATTGTCCCCTCAACCAGGAGTTCGACCAGCAGGCAGGCTGGCCAACTGCCCATGTCCCCTCCCCCTGGCCAGGCTGGCCAGACCCCACCCATGCACAAATTCATGCACTGGACCTCTATATATACACACACACTGAGTGGCCAGATTATTATGATCTCTGAATGCATAATAATCTGGCCACTCAGTGTATATCCTATATAATAAAAGGCTAATATGCAAATTGTCCTCTCGACCAGGAGTTCAACCAGCAGGCAGGCTGGCCAACCGCCCATGTCCCCTCCCCCTGGCCAGGCTGGCCAGACCCTACCCATGCACGAATTCATGCACCGGGCCTCATATGTATGTATGTATATATATATATATACACACACACACACACACACTGAGTGGCCAGATTATTATGATCTCTGAACGCATAATAATCTGGCCACTCAGTGTATATCTTTATAATTTTAATTTCATTTTTCAGTTATAGTGGACACATGATATTTTGTTAGTTTCAGGTGTACAATATAGAGGTTAGACATTTATATAGCTTACAAAGTGATCACCCTGTACATCTACACCACACACAGTTGTTACAATGTTACTGACTGTATTTCCTGTGCTGTAGTTCTCCCCCCGGACTGTTTTTATCACTGGCAATTTGCCCTTTCACCTTTTTCACCCAGTCTCCAACTTTTCACCTAGTCCCCACCCCTTCCCATCTGGCGACCATCCCCAGCTGCCTCCTGAGCATCCTCCCTGGTCCCAGCACGAAGGGTCCAGAGTGGACAGAGCCCACGGCCCTCGCTCCCGTGTGGAGTGCAGTCCAGGGAGGGCCAGGCTGATGGAGTGAGGCCTGGGGAGACCAGAAGGTTTTTGTGGTTTAAGGCATCGCAACGCAACTACTCCCGACCACCTTCTAATTAAAAAAATTATAGATGCCCTCGCACTGACTTTCAAGAAGTGTCCAAGTTGTTTAGTAATTTCGTTTTTTGCTTTTGATGCAATCAGAAGCCCCCTACAGCCAGAGGTGGTTTTCTCCCGTGCTGGGAGGATATGGTACATGTTGTTAATTTCTTCAGAATTCCTAGTGGAGACCTAGGCTGGGGAGGCCCGGATGGACGCTAGGCGTGTGCGATCCCAGTGCTGTGCCTGTGAGGAAGGTATGGGAAGACCGAGTGGCATGAGGTTTGGCTTTGGCACCGACGACAGACGCCCCCTCTGGGCTGTGTTGTGGACACGCCCATGTCCTTTTGATCCATAAGCAGGGGTCCTCAAACTATGGCCCGCGGGCCACAGGCGGCCCGCCGAGGACATTGATCCGGCCCACTGGGTGCCGCTGCCTGTCCTGCTTAGCAGCCGACGCGTCCCAGGCCCGAGGTGCGCATAGGAATTTGTTCATAGTTTTTTTTTAAACTATAGTCCGTCCCTCCAACGGTCTAAGGGACAGTGAACTGGCCCCCTGTTTAAAAAGTTTGAGGACCCCTGATCCATAGGGTTATTTAGCAGTGAAGAAGTTTCCAAACATTTGGAGATTTTCTAAATGTCTTGGTGCTGTTGGTTTCTGAGTCAACTCCATCCTCATCAGAGAATATAGTCTCAGATGTTTACTGATATCTTTGTGGCTGAATAGTTAATTGCACCTAAAAGAATGAAAAAAATAAAGATGTGTGTTCTGAAGTTTTTAGTTATTATTGTGGTCAGTTAAATCAAACTGGCTTGACAATGTTATCTAAAACTTCCTGATACTCATTTTCAATTTTTTGGGTCTAGTTCCGCCACTTAAGGAGATGGGGATGTGAAATCTCCACTTAGGATTGCTGGCTTAGCTCTGTCTCCCTTTCACTCTGTCCGGTTCTGCCGATGGGCCACAGACTCTAGTTTGAAAAACACTGATTTGGGAGCCCAGAGAGGGAGAAACGACCTTCAACGGCCCCCAGGACGGCACGAGATTGCATCATGGCCAGAAAGGCTCAGCAAGCTCAGGGGATTTGGAGTGAAGAGTGGGGGAGAGAGAGAGAAACATCCACGATGAGAGAGAATCATTGATCAGCTGCCTCCTGCACACCCCACAAGGGGATGGAGTCTGCACCCTGGCACATGCCCTGACTGGGAATCAAACTGTAACCTCCTGGTTCATAGATCGATGCTCAACTGAGCATGTCGGCTGAGCTGGAGTTAATTTTTTAAAATATTGGGCTTGATTATAAATGGACCATATCTATCTATCTATCTATCTATCTATCTATCATCTATCTACCTGTCATCTATCTATCTATCTGTTATCTATCTATACAATGTACATATATACAAATATTTCATTTACAATCAAGCCATATGTATGCACACATACTATTGTGCTCTCTCTGTGCACACAAATGTCTATATTTTATGGAGTTTTGAACAGTTTTAACATCTCGAAGTGTGGGGACTGGCTTGGGTGTTAACTTTTATTTTTCATGAGAATTGCATCTAAGTTTGAAATCTCCCAGTTTGAGAGAATTCTAGCTAAAAAAAACGTTAATCCTTCCGATGATCACTTGTTTAGGGTTCTGTCCGTGTTCCAGTGCCCTCTTTACAGCTTCCCACTTCCTGACCCGCACGCCTCGGGCGCTCACGTGTGCACAGAGCTGTTTAGCTGAGTAACTGCCCGGCAGTGGGACAGGCCGCTTGAATGTCCACTATGTCCCTGGTGTCACGCATGAGACAGAGGTATGCTTCAGGCTGCTGATGGTTCTCATACGTCCGGTGAGGGTGCCGATGCACGGGCCTGCACGGCATTTCTATTTTAGTTTAAAGGCGGAGCGCGTGAAGGATTCCACAGCCACGTGTTCAGTTTCATTATTGATGACAAATGTGTTTAGTCAGGAAGTCCAGAATCTCTTCACAGAGCTGGACACAATAGCATGTTCCCTGTGGACGGCAGATAGAGAGTAGAACAGCAGAGTTCTTGCCGACGGAGAGCGGCTGTAAGCAGGCGTTTATCTGCGTGGACTGTGCCAGGTGCTCGGGATGTGCCGGCGGAGACGCTCGGATGGAGGGGATTGCTGCATCCCTGGGACTTGGCTGCATGGAGTCCGGGTGGCCTTTGTGCCCACCAGTCCCGCGCTGCACGGAGGCGGGAAGTGCACGGGACGCCTCGGGCCCTGGCCTCTGCCTCGGGGGCAGGCCCTGCAAAGGGGCCTGAAGGTCAGAGCCACACCGTGGAGCTCCAGGCGCCAGAGGCAGGTCGCTCCCTGGACGGTGGCCGGGCTGGGCCGCCTCTGCCGTCTGAATGCCGCCACGGCGCCGCGCCTGGGCCGGCTGGTGGGAGCGGGGAGCGGGTATGAGGCACCTGTCCTGTTCGGGGACGCCCCTCGGAGGCAGGGCTCTGCCTTGCTTGCGAGGGGCGTATTCGGGAAACACGCCGTCAGGCTGTGATCAGAGAACCCACGGAGCCCGAAAGCCGGTGAATGGCAGCGGCTGGGGTGTAACGGGGAGGGTCATTTCACGTAACGGGGCGCCTTTCGGCGAATGAACGTGCGGAGTGGCAGCGCATGTGCGCCCGTGTCTGCGGCAGCTCCGGCCAAGACGGGCGATTCTGGGGAGCGCGGGGGCTCCTGCCGCTCTGTCCCGGCACCGCGGCTCTTTCCGGGGTCCTCGGGGCACTGCTGACCCTCACAGGGGACAGACTCCTGTGACGCAGACTCAGGCAAGGTCTAGTGGGCATTTCTTTTTCCTTTTACAGTTCAATCCACAGACGACGGAAGTCCTTCCTCCCGGGGCCTGGCAGCGAGCGGGGAGGAACCGATCTTCAGTGCAGCTGCCTCCCTGGGCTAGGACGCTGTCGGTCCGCGGAGCTGTTTGTAAATGTCATGACGATAGCATGATGTAAAACATCAAATGGCTCTGCACGCATGACACAGGCGTGTGAGTGTTTGGGAAGTGCTGTCACGCAGCGAAAGGCGTCTTCCTGCGGGTGGAGGAGGGAGAGGGCGTGCCGACAGCAGAGGCCCAGCGGCCCGAAGGTGAGCCACTTACGCCCCCGGGTGCTGGGCAAGCTGAGCTTCCAGCCTCAGGTCCAAGTTCAAGTGGAGGAATATGCACGGCTCCTTAGCCATCCTGGGCCAGTGAGGAGACATTCCTTCACACACCCCCCCCCCACACACCCCCACACACCCCCCCATACCCACACACACACCCCTACACACACACCCCCACATACACCCACACCCACACACTCCCACACACACACCCCCACACACCCCCTCCACACACACCCCCATACCCACACACACACCCCCACACACACCCACATATACACCCCCCACACCCCCCACACCCCCCCACACACCCACTCACACACACCCACACCCCCCCACACACACACACACACCCACACACACCCACACACACTCACACACACACACACCCACACACACCCCCATACACCCCCACACACACTCACACACACACCCACACCCACACACACTCACACACACACACTCACACACACCCACATCCACACCCACACACACTCACACACATACACACACCCCCACACACACATACCCACACACACACACACACACACACACACACACACACGAGGTGCATTTCACTGACACGTTAAAGTACTGTCAGAACAGCCAGTTGTGGCCCCCCAACACTGCCCCCAGCCTGTAAATGCGGGACTGCACGCCGGGCCATGGACACAGCCTTCCCGCTTTGACACCCGCCAGGGACGCCCCCCCACAGTAATCACTGACCTTTAATGTCCCGCTGCCGTCTATCAGACTAATGACGCGGCACATCTGTGGCCTCTCAGCCGTTTGAAAGCGCAGCCTTTCCTCTCAGCCAGTTTGGAAGCGCGGCCCCCAGGGTGCGAGCCGATCCACCCGGGAGGAAAGTGCATCCTTCTGGCCCTCCGGCCTAGACTGCTTCCTTCGGAGGGGCCCTGGCCTCCCTCCTGCCCGGCTGGTGGGGGTGATGGGAGCCCGGAGCCAGGGCTGCGCGTCTTCTCCTGTGAGAGCTCACAGCTTGGAGCACATGTGTTCGGAGGGACCAGCTCCGTCGGGAGGGATGTAATCGGCGGCCCTGGACCGGAGAGCGATGCTCTGTGCGTTGGCGCCGTGAGGACCCCGCGCTTCGGCAGCCGCTCTGGGTGGTTTTCTTAGGATTTCCAGTGTTTCCAGAGAGATTGTTAAGACGCCATTTGCTGCTCCTGCCACATTCGCCAAACGTAGTTTCCTTTTGCCCATCTGTTGCCAGCAGTTCACATCCCTCCATTAAAAAAATATGTATATTTTTATTGATTTCAGAGAGGAAGGAGAGGGGGAGAGAGAGGGAGAGAAACATCAATGATGAGAGAGAATCATGGATCAGCTGCCTCTCGCACGCCCCCCATTGGGGATCGGGCCCTCAACCCGGGCATGTGCCCTTGACTGGAATCAAACCTGGGACCCTTCAGTCTGAAGGCTGACGCTCTATCCGCTGAGCCACACCAGCCAGGGCCGAATCCCTCCATTTTCCCCCGGGGAGAACATGCCCTGAGAATTGGAACAGAGTTCTTAATGACTTCCATGCATCGGTCCCAGAGTTTTCTGTTCAGATTCTATTTCTGGTATTAATTGCTTTCAAGGTTGGGTTTGCCTGTTGTGGCAAACTGGGGGATACGGAGGCAAGGGAGGTAAGCCACGCCCATGCCGGCGAAGAACACCTACCACCGGGAGAGAGGGGCCAAGTCGGGGGGCTATTTGGGGGGGCAGGTCCCCTTGGCCACAGCGGTTGCCACAATGCCACCTTGGTCGTCGCGGCTAAATTCTCCTCTGGGTCGCCTTGCAGCATAGACCTCTCTGGACGCAGGATTGGGGTGTTCTCTTAGATCCCGGGGGCGGAAAGCTCAAAATGACACCATGTGACACGCTGATTCCTCTGAGACAGTGGTTCTCAACCTTCCTAATGCCGCGACCCTTTCAAACAGCTCCTCATGCTGTGGTGACCCCCAACCATCACATGATTTTCGTTGCTACTTCATAACTGTGATGTTGCTACTGTTAATGAGTGGTAATGTAAATATCTGTGTTTTCCGATGGTCTTAGGCTCTACAGCAGCGGTTGCGACCCACAGGTTGAGAATTGCTAGCAGGGTTGCCTAAGACCATCGGAAAACACAGATATTTACATGATGATTCATAACAGTAGCAAAATTACAGTTAGGAAGTAGCAAGGAAAATATTGTTATGGTTGGGGGTCCCCACAGCATGAGGAGCTGTATTAAAGGGTCGCGGCGTCAGGAAGGTTGAGAACCACTATCTCAGAGGAATCAAAGCGTGCGGGGACAAGCAAAGGAAGAACAAGCCACAACCCATCAGCAGCAGCTTTCTCTGCGGAGAAGGTGCAGGGGACACTGAGCTTTGTCCTCCCGTGGCCCAGCCGGAGGCCCGTGGGCATGGGGGCGGTTCCCGTGCCACACGCGTGTCATTACAGCGAACGAGACCGGGCGTCGCTCGCCACGGATGCCTTCCTTACGACCGATTCAACTCTCTCACAGCCGCCGGTCACCGGGGCTCGGGTACGCGGTGCAGCTAAACATCAGTTCCGAGTGGCAGGGGGAGGCGAGGAGGCTGGGAGGGGAAGGCAGCTCCATCTGTCACCACCCTCACCCGCTCTGGCTGGCTGGGGACCGCGGGGAGCCAGGGGCCCGGAACAGCTCTGGGACCGCCCTCCTGCCTCCGCGGGGGGCCGTGTTCGCTGGGCGCCTGGTCCGGTTCTCTGCTCAGGTGCGTGGAGACGGGCCTCCCAGGCCGGCTGGGCCACAACTGGCCCACAGGTTCTGCCACAGGCGCAGCGTCGGGGGCCTGGAGGGAGTCGGGCGCCTGCGGCTCGTGTGCGGTTATGCTAGGTTATGCTGAATCGCCAGCCGGCTGCTTGTTGTGGTCTGGCCTTTGCCCGGAGCCCTGGGCCACGGGAGACCCACGCAACCTACATCGCCCGCACCTGCACGAGGGCCTCGCCTGCATTGCAATCGTAAGAGGCAGGTGTGTGGAGCGGGGGGGGGGGGGGGGGGCCCGAGGGGGGAGGCTCAAGTTGGGCCCCATCCTGGGCCATGCCAGCGGCGCCCGCTGTCTCATTTCCAGGCAGCAACTGAGTGATAACTGCAGGGTCCTATTCGGAAGAACAACACAGCGGAGCCTGACAAAGTTTGTAACGATTTAGATGGAAATCTGAGAACTCTCAACACACACACACACACACACACACACAGGGGCCGTCTGCGGTGATGGGGAGCCGCTGAGGAGGTCCGTGTCTGCCCCAGGGCCTTTGCAAAGAAAGGCACAGATAGGTTTTAACTACCTCCTCATCGGCTCCTCGTCACCGCAGACAGCGGATACTGGTTCTCGGGAATCGGTGAGCCCTGGGCAGGGCCTGCTCGGGGGATGGCGTTCATGATGACACGGCGGGCCAGCAGTGACAGCATCCACGGAACCAGGGGACGCCCCGGGCGGCACTTCGGGGTGAGCAGGGGTCCCCTGGGGATGCTCTAGACCAGGGGGGAGTAGCCTTTTTTTCTGCCAAAGACATTTATAACATCATTCACAACATGATCAATTTAAAAATTAGCCTGCTATATATTCGATCAAACACTGAATCCGTTCACCCCGAATGCCTTGGCAGGGCCAGACCAAATGCTTTCCGAGCCTTACGCTTCCCACCCTGCTCTCGATGAGCCCGTGGCACCCTGAGCAGGTAAACGGGGTGAGTTCCAGAATAGACGCCCTGGACCCGGAGATCCAGCCCAGCATGGGGGAGGCTGGGCTGGGGCCTCCTGGCTGTGGGCCGTCCTGGGCATTGCGGGGTGTTTAGCTGCACCCTGGGGCCTCCACCCAGCAGATGCCAATGGCACCTCCCTTCCCAGGGTGACAGCCAAGAATCCCCCAGACGTCCTCAGAGGTCCCCTGGGGTGGTGTCGGCGTCCGCCCCGCAGACCCCCGTGTCCGCCTTCGTTTGAGAACCGCTGCCTAGGGCAAGGTCGGTGCTGGGTCTCCAGGCGGCTTCCAGGGTTAATCATTTTCTCCCAAGTGCAGATGGCTACTTGGGTATCGCTGCCTCCTCTCCTCTCGGCCCCCCTGAGTGCCGGCTCTTCTACGGTTACATATTGGCTGGTTCTCCCATCTTTAACCTGAGGCTCTGACAGGAAACGGCTTTTATCTTCTCCGTTACAGAGGGGGCGGCCTGGGTTGGAATATCTATTGCTTCGCATGCAAATTTTAATCCCTTAATCACCTTTCCACTGCTCGGGGGAGATGCCTCTTCAGCAGCCCTTCCAGGCTTGACCTTCGGCCCCGGACAGACGGGAGGAAGGCTGGGAAGGTCATCTCCTCCCCCCCGCTGACCCCCCAGGTTTCAGAGCAGGACGACCTGGCTCCCTCCGTGCGGAGCCAGAGGAAGGAGGAGAATGCCGGCCCACACCTCCCTCCATCCTCCCGTCCGGCCCACACCTCTCTCCACCCTCCTGTCTTCTCGCTCGTTTTCTATTTGCATATCGTTCTCCAGGCTCAGATGTCTTCCTCTTTAAAAAAATTTATTCCGAGAGGAAAAAAGGTTTGTGGGAAGACTCCACGTGGTGCCAGTTTTCTTTATTTCTCAGGCAGGGCGCCGTGGGGAAAGCTCAGTGTCTTGGCAGGCGCTCCGGTGGGATGCGGCAGACCGCGCTGTTGGGCTGAGGACATGGGGACACCCAGCACTGCTTTTCCGCGGAGCTCTGCGCTGTCCGAGGCCACGGGAGCGTCTCCGTCGGCGCTGCGATGTCCCGGGCTTGTGTGCGGCGCGTCCAGGCAGCTTCTTCTCGGGCGGAGGTGGCTCTGCCCGTGGCCACAGGTCCCCCGCTTCTCTCGCAGGCTCCTCACGTCCCTGGGGAAACAGGGCTGCTGGCACCCGATGCGTGAGAACACCCTCCAGGCCCGGTGTGGGGTGTGGCCCGAGGACCGCTAGCTGGTCCCCTCCTCCCCAACGGAGCGCCCGTCCACGGCACACGGAGCTGTTTTCCAGGGCTCAGTCTCCACACGCATGTGGGACAGTCATAACAGGCAGAGGGGGCCTGCACCCCAAACCGCAGCCGTTGAGAACCACACCCGGCGAGAGGAGAAGAGACGTGACGCCACGCCTCCGTCTGCAGGGTTCCAAGGTCGGAGATCCCGTGAGAAGCACTCACCTTCCCCGGGTGTTTTTCAGATCGAGAAGGTGACACCGAGAACAGGGAGTGGTTTCGCTTGAAGGAGCTGGCTAGCGGCAGGGCCGGGGGGAGCGTGTAACCCAATGGGCACGCCAGCTCTTCCCACTGCGGTGCGCTGCCTGTCTGCGGGCAGAAGTCAGCCCGTCTCTGCCCCAGGGCCTTTGCACCAGTGGCCTCACTCACTCACCCACTTCACTGAGTTCTCCGCTCAGCTGTCCTCTCCTTGGAGACCTTTCTGTCTGCAAGAGCAGTGTCTGCCCATCCTCTCTGTCTGCAAGAGCAGTGTCTGCCCATCCCTTTCTCTCTGTTCATTGGCTTTCTCTCTGTTCATTGGCTTTTACCACAGCATCCCCACGTCCTGGCATTATTTTTATTTGCCACGCGGGGCACCAAAAACACCTACCTAAATAACATGGTAGATATTCGAGGCCGAGAAGGCAGGTCCTGCTACACACCCCACTTTAAACGTAGAAATGGCTTAAAAGGATGGAAAAACACTGGAAATATCACAGGTGCTCAAATAAACACCGATGGGATGACAAGATCTCATGATTTATGTCAGGATTGCCAGGGAGCTACGTCTGCCATGTCAAATCTGTGTTGCCTCAGAGCTTTCTTCTCTGTGTTCCTGGGACACCAAACAGCCCCTGTGTGTGTGTGTGTGTGTGTGTGTGTGTGTGTGTGTGTGTGAGAGAGAGAGAGAGAGAGAGAGAGTTATTTTAAGGAATTGGCTCATGCGATTATGGAAGCTGGCAAGTCCAAAGTCGGCAGGGTGGCTAGCAGGCTGGAATCCCAGTGAACTTAATTCGAAACACAGAGGCAAAGCATATTAAAATAAAGCATGTTACCCCTAGGAAGAGAAGACAGCCTTAGAAACCATCTGTTTTGTGTTCTCAGAGTAGCGAAGACCCTATGATTTTCATGACATGAAATTGAAAAGTGGGGTGAGAACATTAGAGACGGAGATGAAAGGAATGTGAGGTTCAGAGGCAGGCAGACCTGAGGGTGAGAAAACGAATGAGGTTTGCAAGAAAGCTCAACCTTGCAAAAGGGTTGCCCAGCCCATGTGGCTCAGTGGTTGAGCATCAAACTACGAGCCAGGAGGTCACGGTTTGATTCCGGGTCAGGGCACACACCCGGGTTGTGGGTTTGATCCCCAGTAGGGGGCGTGTAGGAGGCAGCAGATCAAGGATTCTCTCTCATCATGGATGTTTTTCTCTCTCTCCCTCTCCCTTCCTCCCTGAAATCAATACGGTAAAATAATATATCTTTAAATATATTTTTTTATTGATTTTTTACAGAGAGGAAGGAAGAGTGATAGATAGTCAGAAACATCGATGAGAGAGAAACATCGATCAGCTGCCTCTTGCACACCTCCCACTGGGGATGTGCCCGCAACCAAGTTACATGCCCTTGACCGGAATCGAACCTGGGACCTTTCAGTCCGCAGGCTGACGCTCTATCCACTGAGCCACACCGGTTTTGGCAAAATAATATATCTTTAAAAAATTGCAAAAGTTTGATTAAGACCCATGTCAGAGAGAGTATGATCCAGAGTCAGCACTGTGGGGCTGAATGGATAACACAGAATCTGAGACTACAGGGGAAATAGAAAGCGATGGAATCATGACAGATGGAGATGAATGGGTAGGTAGATACAGGAGAGAGCGTCACCGATAGTAAAGAGACAGATATCAAGGAAGACGACAGGGAGGGAGGGAGGGAGGGAGGCAGATGCACTGAAGGAAAGATGAATGGGAACGTTAGGTGAATAGATACAGAAGACAGAACACACAAAAGAGAGGTGATTGGAGATGGAGAGGAAAGAGAGGAGACGGATGAGGAGGAGGAGGAGATGGGAAGAGATGGAGAATAGGGGTTGTCTCTATTCCAGACTCAGGAGGGAGGACGTGTTCTTTCGTCCCAGGATGACTCAATCAGCAGACCTAGTTTGAACTGCCCACCCCCCATCTTGGATGACACTGTGACACTGAGTTTACCTGCGTCTGAAGCCCGGGGATCGGGTTGTGACAGCTCCAGCCGCTGACACTCAATCCGCAGCCGCCACAACCCGCCAACACGGCTTCCGTGGACGATGGTCTACCCACCCTCCAAATTCTGGTTTCTCGAATTTCAATAGTCCCCGAGCTCTGTATTCCCATAGCCCTCTCGAAAACCTTTCCAAAAATAGGGGGAAAACACAAGTGAGTATCTGGTAGACAGATCAGGGAAGACTTCTTTAGACATCAATTAAGCTTTAAAAGTAATAAAAAAAATAGATAACAATAAAAAAAATCAAAGGCTTTTGAGTGTTGCGAATACTATACACAGCACTGTTAGACGAACTGGGAAGTTATTGACATCAAAATAATGGGCAAATCAAATCGTGGTTAGAAAGTGATATGCCAAGAAAATGACATTAAAAGTTATATGAGCTTCACAGTTTTAAAAAAAGGATAAAAAAGGCGAAGTCGATATGAGGACATTTTCCTGGTGTTTCCATCGGATGGCGGGGGTGTAGATGTTTGCTTTCTTCTTCGTACTTTTCCGTGCGTCTCGAGGTCTCCATCCTGAGTCAGGAACAGGCCTGCTTGCCGAAGGGGGGGCGGAGGGGGAGGGCTAAGGACAGCGAAGAGAATTACCGAGTAAAGTTGATCTTGGAGAATAAAACTCCCCTAAACGGAGGTTGGCTTGTATATGACCGCCTCTGGAGGCCGAGCCCACCCACGGCGTCAGCAGCCCTGCCCTGAAGCTTCAGGGCGTGGAAACGAACCCGGGTGGATCCCGTAGGGTTCCTGGGCCACACGTCTGGTGCTGGGGGAGTGGACATGCCGCTGTTCTCTACCCCTCCGTCGCCTCCTGGAGGGTGACTAGGCCACCTCTGGGCTCTCAGAGCTGCTGCGAAGGAGCGTGGCTGGAGGGCTGCCAGGAAGTCCCCGGGTTCAATGCAGACCAGCACGTCGGGGCCCCTCGGGGCCTGGGTCGCTGCACTGGGAAATGAACGGGACCCGCCACGCGTGTGCAGGCATTCTCAGGGGTCTCCACGTTTTCTCCGTGTCAATCATAACATCAATCGATTTGCGGGTTCCTTCCTCTGTGCCCTCCCGTCCTCAGATGCCCTCGCTGGTCCTCCGACTGGCTTTTCTGTCTCCGCCAGCTGGGACGCGGAGAGGGGCAGGGGGCGGGGAGAGGGAGTGTGGCTGCTACTCACGGGGTTAGGCCCTCATCCCCAGAGCCGTTTCAGGGAAGGACGCAGAGTTCGCCTGCAGCCCCGCTGGGCCTGTCCCAGCGCCCCTCGGGCAGGACTGCTGGGGGCCACCCTGCAGAGCCCGCGCCCCCTGTTCTGGAGGGAGGAGCTCTGGGACTGGGTGGGTAGAGGAGGCCTGGTGTCCTGGGGTGTCAGGGGGGCTGTGTTTGGCTCTGGAGCTCAGGGCTGCTCCACGCGCTGAATGCTCCTGGGGTGGGGGGTGTCATTTTCCCTCGTAGCGTGGCCTGCTCCCCTGGGGCCAGCAGGGGCCAGGAGCCTGTGCCACCCACGAGGGGAAGCAATGCTTGCATTTCATTTCTGTGATCCAGGCGCAAGGGTTCTTGCTGGACAGGATCAGGTGACTGGGGCAGAGGTGTTCTGAGTGTCCACGCGCTCTGCTCGAATCACCTAGGACCGTGGTCGGCAAACCGCGGCTCGCGAGCCACATGCGGCTCTTTGGCCCCTGGAGTGTGGCTCTTCCACAAAATACCACGGCCTGGGCGAGTCTATTTTGAAGAAGTGGCGTTAGAAGAAGTTTAAGTTTAAAAAATGTGGCTCTCCAAAGAAATTTCCATCGCTGTCCTGTTGATATTGGGCTCTGTGGACTGATGAGTTTGCCGACGACTGGCCTAGGAAGCGGCTCGTGACCTCGGTGACAGGAGTGGCTCAGGCGGTCGCGGCTCGGTGCTGGGAAGGAAGTGCGGGTGTTTTCATCAGGAATGGAACGAAGCTGACTGCTTTGTCCAAAAGAGGTGACCGAAACCCGGAAACGCCAGAGGGAGGCTCGTGCGAGGACAAGTTCTGGGGGTGCTAGCAGACGTCTGGGGGTGTGGGAGCTGGACAAGGGGGTGCACCCCCTCGCAGGGCGCGCCTGCCTGTCCACGCTGGCTTTGCCATCCAGAGAGCGGGCCTGGGAGCCGCTCGGAAACCCAGTCCCCGATGCGTGTCCCAGCGCCAGGCCCCTTGTTCGGGGTTAACGCACCGAAGGCCGCAGCGCCGCGCCCAGGGAGGGGTGAGCTCCCGTCACAGACACGGACGGGAGGCTGCGGGCCAGCAGCAGGGGCTGGACCCGCCAACACGTCACAGCTGCAAAGTGGCAAAGCCGGTGGGAACTTGGGGTGACTGTCCGTAGACCATGACCTTTCGGAACTGCTAGCTGCCTTCGAGTCCGGAGCTGAGGGGAAGGGGCTCTGGGTCCGCTGTCTGAGGGGGGCTGCCCCGGAACCCCGTGTTCCCAGTTCTTCACGCCCAGAGTGAGCGGATGGGAAAGCACACCCCCCACCTTCGCACGGGCGCCCCCTGACTGCCGCCCGCACTGCTCCTGGCGAGGCTTGGAGAATTCCCAGAGTGCAGTGCGGCGGGGGGTGGGGGGGCAGGGGGCAGGAGTGTGGGTGTTGGAGTCCATTTGCCAAGCAGGTTTAAGAAAATACACCTCTGTTTGCCTTGCCACGTGCGCACAGACACCCCCCCCATGGGCCATTCCTACCCTGGTCGGCCCGGCTGGGCCTCCTGAGCGGCTCCTAGAAGGTGGGCATTGCCCGGTCACCAGGCGTTTCTGAAACGTTGGTGGGAAGGGGAGCAGGGCGTGCGGTGCCGGGAGAGGGGAAGGCTGCCCCTGTGGCAGTTATTTTTGTCTCAGTGGAGAGGGGAGTCCCCCACTTCGCTCTCCTGCGTGTGTAAGTTGGTGCCCTCCTGAATATCAGTTGGGTTCCATCGCTGTTCAGGGTACCCCACTGTGCCCAGGAGCCCAGGGTCCCCATTCCCCACTGTGCCCAGGATCCTAGGGTCCCCGTACCCCCCTGTGCCCAGGATCCTAGGGTCCCCGTACCCCCCTGTGCCCAGGATCCTAGGGTCCCCGTACCCCACTGTGCCCAGGAGCCCGGGGTCCCCGTACCCCACTGTGCCCAGGAGCCCGGGGCCCCCATTTCCCACTGTGTCCAGGAGCCTGGGGTCCCCATACCCCACTGTGCCCAGGATCCTAGGGTCCCCGTACCCCCCTGTGCCCAGAAGCCTGGGGTCCCTTACCCCACTGTGCCCAGGAGCCTGGGGTCCCTGTACCCCACTGTGCCCAGAAGCCTGGGGTCCCTGTACCCCCACTTGCCCAGGAGCCCGGGGTCCCCGTACCCCACTTGCCCAGGAGCCCGGGGTCCCCGTACCCCACTTGCCCAGGAGCCCAGGGTCCCCGTACCCCACTTGCCCAGGAGCCCGGGTCCCCGTACCCCACTGTGCCCAGGAGCCCAGGGTCCCTGTACCCCACTTGCCCAGGAGCCCGGGTCCCCGTAGCCCACTGTGCCCAGGAGCCCGGGGTCCCCGTACCCCACTTGCCCAGGAGCCCGGGTCCCCGTAGCCCACTGTGGTGGTGAAGGTGGACTCTCAGGTTTGGGAAACACCTTGGGGCCACGGGGCAAGCCCTCCATGCGCCCCATCCTGTGGGAGCCGTATGGGTGGAGCAGGCGGGGCGTGGGCATCAGCAGTTCCTCTTCAGAAACCTCGTCCTTGGCTCCAGTGCAAGTGGGTCTTGCAGCCTGACTTACAACACGAGCCAGCGGTGCTCGCACTGACCGCCTGGCCTCGGCCATGCCCTGCGCGCTCCGGCGCCCATCACGGGCCTCTGCGGCAGAGCCTGGCAGGCGGCTGGCCCTGAGCAGTGTCACGCCTCGGGTGGCTGTCTCGACCTTCATGTCTTGTTCTGACTCTCAACCTGCAGGTGGAGGCGTTCTCTGCGGAGCGGCGCTGGGAGCCCCGTGTCCCCGCCTGCCCGGCCGCCTGTGTCCGGAGGGCCAGCCGCTCCTGGTTACACACTCCCGTGGGGCCAGGCTGCCCTCATGCTCAGCGTGCGGGTCAGACTCCACCCTGAAGGCCGCGCAGCAGGCGCTGTTTGTGGAAGTCTTGTTGAGTGGAGAGGAGCAGGCAGCGTGGTGCCTTCTTAGATTTTCCTTGGGGGGCCCACTGTGTGTAGAACATGCGTGCTCTTTTCAAAGGTCTTAAGTGTCCATCTTGCAACATCACTAGTAATAAAAATATTATTTCATTTTATTTATTTACTAGCAGCCCGATGCACAAAGATTCATGCCAGAATCGGCCTTCCTTTCCCTGGCTGCCGGCATCGCCTTCACTCTGGCCGGAGTCAGCGCCTTTCTGCCTTCCTATACTGCTCAGAGGCCTGGAGCGGCCAGGGGTGGTGCGGAACGCCTGCATCGTCGCCATGCCCCCAGCCACTCGGTGCTCACATATGCAAATTAACCCACCATTTTTGTTGGGTTAATTTGCATACACACTCCTGATTGGCTGGTGGGCATCATGAAGATACGGTCAATTAGCATGTTACTCTTTTATTTTTTTTAATTTTTTAAATTTTTTAAAATTTCTTTATTGATTTCAGAGAGGAAGGGAGAAGGAGAGAGAGAGAGAAACATCAATGATGAGAGAGAATCATTGATCGGCTGCCTCCTGCACATCCCCTACCGGGGATCGAGCCCGCCACCCAGGCATGTGCCCTTGGCTGGAATCGAACCTGGGACCCTTCAGTCCGCAGGCTGACGGTTTATCCACTGAGCCACACCAGCTAGGGCTGCATGTTACTCTTTTATTAGGCAGATTCTTTTAGGATAAATCATACCTTTAATTTACAACTTGGAGAGGGGGACGTTTTAGGATAGGCATGGTTTACCCGGTGGATAGAACTGATTTGGCCGTTGGATGATGAGGTTACAGGAAAATGCTCCTGAATCTGGCCTGTGATTAAGATCCGTGAGCTTCTATTTCCTTCCGGGGAGAACTAGGCAGGGTCTCCTTACAGTCGGGAGAAAAAAGCCGTGTGTATTTTTTCTCTTTATTGTTGAAAGCGTTACAGACGCCCCTTTTGTTTGTTTGTTTGTTTTTCCCATTGACCCCTCCACCCGCACCTGCCCCTCCCAGGCCTTCATCACTCTATTGTCTGTGTCCATATGTACCTACTAGGAGCCCAGCGCTGCCATCCTCGAGTCGCCGGTCCGGCCCTGCCTCCCTCTCCAGCCCTTGAAGCAGCTGCGGCTGCTGCTGATCAGGCCCTCCCCCAGTGCAGGCGCGTAGAGGCCCCTGATGCCCCGCCCCCGATGCTGGGCGCCCAACCTCCTCCTGTCCGGTCGACCCGTTATGGCGTCCCAGTTAATTAGCATATTTCTTTATTATATATAGAGATAAGTTCCCTGGTTAATCACTCCCCCTTCACCACCCTCCGACCCCCGCCTTCCCTCTGAAATTCGTCAGTCTGTTCCCTGCTTCCATGTCTCTGGATCCACTCTGTTCATCGGTGTATTTTGTTCATTAGATTCCACATATGAGTGCGATCATGTGATACTTGTCTTTCTCCGACGGGCTTATTTCGCTCAGCATGATACTCTCCGGGTCCCTCCATGCTGTTGCAAAGGGTAAGAGTTCTTTCTTTTTCATAGCTGCATAGTATTCCATTGTCACTTCATTTTTTTTTTTTTAAGAATTGGGGGACACTGAAAAAGAATAAATGCAAACTGCTTGCTTTCTAACCAGCGTTTACCTTTATCATAACAATGCCATTATTTCCTGATCCACTAATATGTAGTTGTGTCACCTGGTCGAGGACTAAGGCTTGGAAGACAAAGCAAGCATCATTGCAGGAAACTGTTCATGTTACCGAGTCTCCCCGCGTCTCCCAAGAATCTGTTCATACATGTTCTCCTCATCTCCTCCGTACAAGGAAACGTGTCAGGAACTCCATTGGTCCACACAGGGTTGGCACGTCTCCAAGTAAAAGTGTACTTATGTGACAGTGACCATGTGGCCTTTCTGTGAAGTGCTACATAATTACCTTCTCATCTAATGCCGAGTTTCCCTCGGGACCTCTGACTTACGGAAGGTCCCCTCGAGCGGAAGGGGACGGACTCCCGAGGAAGGCAGCTGTGGTTAGACACGTGGCGACGTGGCCCTTGGGTGGCTGCCGTGGCGGCGCTGTCTCTGCCTGGCTGTGTTTTGGCGAAGCGGTGGTGTAAGTCAAGCCTCGGGCGCCGTGACGATGGACAGACAGGCCTGGAGGGAAAAAAGCTCTGGTTTAACGCTCAAGGCTTCCCCAGTGACCCCACAATAGGAGGCCCTAACTAACTAAGGGTCACACCCACTCCGTGCTTACTACTGAGCATGTGCAAAAGCTTCCTGGGAACAAGGATGCGGGCGGCTTTTGTCCTGGGATGGGTCCAGCATCTCGTAAAAACGCCCCTGGAGCGCTTCACGCGGAAGATGGTGGAGCGGGCTGGCGACTCCAGGAGAGAAAGGGAACCCCCAGCCCCCCAGCAATAGAGCTTCCTTAAAGCCAGAGTCACTTCCAGTGAGTTACAAGGTCAGAGGGCAAGACCAATCTCAGCCTCTGGACACAGGCGTGGCAGGGAACAGTAACAGGCAAGTGTGCGTGCATATGTGTGGGTATGTGCGCATGTGTGCTTGTGTGCACATGTATCTGCGTGCGTGTTCATGCATGCACGTGTGCTCGTGTGTGCACGCAAGCACTCATATGTGCATGTGTGTGTGTGTGTCTATGCATGGTCATGTACGTACTCATGTGTACACGTGTGTGTTTGTGTGTACATGAAGTACCTTTAAAACACATTTACTGTCCCGTTTTCCCGAACACTTAAAAACAGGGTTTACTTTGCTGGCGAGCAAGGACAGGGGAAGGAGAGGCTCAGCAGCTTTCTGAGGAGATGAGACAGTAAAAGAATCCAGCTGTTTCCTTGCTCTGTCGGGAGGCCAATAATCAGAACCAGGTGAGGGCTGCAAACAGGAAAAGCACCCAAACCGATTGGGGCTGAAGAGACACTTATTTTTAGTTATTTATTATTTTTAAAAACGTTATCTTTATTGTTGGAAGTATTACAGATGTCCCCCCCTTTTTTCCCCATTGACACCCTCCACCCCACACCTGCCCCCCATGCCCTCCCCACACTATCGCCTGTGTCCACGGGCCACGCATACATGCATGTAAGTTCCCTGGTTAATCGCCCCCACCCCTCACCCCGCCTTCCTTCTGATATTGGTCGGTCTGTCCCATGCTTCTATGTCTCAGGATCTATTTTGTTCATCAGATTCCACAAATGAGTGAGATCCTGTGATGCTTGTCTTTCTGACTGGCTTATTTTGCTCTGCACAATGCTCTCCAGGTCCCGCCAGGCTGTCTCAAATGATAAGAGTCCCTTCTTTTTTATAGCTGCATAGTATTCCATTGTGCAGATGTACCACAGCTTTTTTATCCACTCGTCTGCTGATGGGCACTGGGGCTGTTTGCAGATCTTAGCTATTGTAAATTGTGCTGCTGTGAACATAGGGGTGCATATATTCTTTCTGATTAGTGTTTCCGATGTCTTAGGATATATTCCTAGATGGAGGATCACTGGGTCAAATAGAGTTTCCTCAACAAATAAAAAATGGGTCCATTATTGTTAAACAAAGCCAATGCAGGGAGTGGGCTGTGACTGTGGGACAGTGTACAGCGGTCGGCAAACTGTGGCTCGGGTTTGCCGCTCTGTTGACTAATGAGTTTGCCGACCACTGGTGTAGGACAATAGTTATTTAGTACCGATGTGGGTTGATATTGTGTAACCATGAGAGATCCTAAGGAATGAAGCGGTAGCTCGGATTCTGTCTCAGGACCGCCCCCTCCTCCTCCCACTCGCCGTATCCAGGCACACATCCCTGCCCCCCCCCCTCCGCTCCCCCCCCCCCCCCCCCAGCCAGTGACAAGCCGCAGGACAGCGATCAGCAGCATTAACATAAAAGTACCACGTGGGAGCTTCACTTTAGCTGGGGCCGGTCCAGCATCCTCCGGAGCCAGAATCTGCCAAGTTTATCTGTCTCCTGGAATCCAGACATTTAATCAATGACATTTGCCTGCCAAGGCTGTAAAAATAGAACGGCTCTCCAAGTGCAAGCCTTTATTTTGGTCTGTGAAGAAATGAAAATGCTTCGGTTGGTGACCAGTATAAAGAAAACATAAAGCACCGGGCTCTGACAGAGCAGAACGTGGCACGCCTGTGCGTGAGTGTGAGTGCAAACAACGCAAAGCAGGCCCCGCGGGGAGAGGGAGTGAGCCCCGACGTCCCAGCAACTGCAAATTCCTGGTGCTTTTCCGCCTTATTTAACCTTCTGGTTCCTATTTGTTCGCTAAGAGCCGTGGATCGTCCATGCTTTGTACCTTCGCCAATTAAACGACAGACATATATGTGCATTTACACGTATGAAAACGTGTCCAATGGCAGTTTTAGTCTTTACCCCAACGTTCACACGCTATTCATTTTACACTTCGCAGCGTGGACAGAGAAGACGTCCCCTCAGAAATAAAGATGCATTGCAGGGTCTTCTATTTGAAAGCTCTTCAGCCCGGCCGGGGTGGCTCGGCGGCTGAGCATTGACCTAGGAAGCAGGAGGTCACGGTTCGATTCCCGGTCAGGGCACAGGCCCGGGTTGCGGGCTCGATCCCCAGTAGGGGGCGGGCAGGAGGCAGCCGATCCACGATTCTCTCTCATCACTGATGTTTCTCTCTCTCCCTCTCCCTTCCTCTCTGAATCAATAGAAATATATTTTTGAGAAGCTGATTGTCACCACGATTTGCTCTTGGTGGGCGGGCCGACAGCTTGCCCCCGTGTCTTGCTCGCTGTGCGTTAGTGCGCGGCGACGTGGCCCACGGAGCTGGAAGCCACCCTCTTCGTGGTGCGGGCTTGCTGCGCCGCCTGTGCTAGGGTGGGGGGCCTGGCCTTGGTTAGCCTGTGCTGGGGGGGAGCCGGGGGGGGGGGGGAAGCTGGCCTTGGTTAGCCTGTGAGTGCAGAGGAAGGAAGGTGCCGCTTGGTACAGGTGCCTGCCTGCCGTGCCAGCTCCCGGTGGGGTTTGCGGCCCAGCAGAAGGGGTGCAGCCTCCCTGCCTGGATCTGGAGCGGGTGGCTGGGCTGGGGGGCTCTGCGGGGCACACGCCTGCCTGGGGGTCCTGTAGCTCCCTGAGCCCCACGCCCGCTGCCCCGCCTCCAGAGTGAGGGCAGCTGGACGTAGCTCCCCTCTACCTCCCACCCGCGGGCTAAACATCAGGAGGCGGCGAGGAGGCATGTTCCCAAGGGTGTTTATCACGGAATCCCCCCCCCCCCCAGCCTTCTGAAGGCTCTCCCCTTCAACACTCGCCCTAGGCGGGGAGAGAGGGAAGAGGGGAGGAGAGGGGGGGGGGAGGAGAAGGAGAGAGGAAAGGCGGGGGGGGGGAGAGGAGGGAAGGTGGCGGGAGAGGTTTCAGGGGGCTGTGTGTGCGGAGCTCCGTGGGGAGATCTGTCTGTGCAGCGAACACCGTGGACACCAAGGCCCGGGCGACTCGGGCAGGACGAGGGGCCATCTCTAAGGGGCGGGATGGAGGGTTCCACGTGAACAAGAGAGGCAGCGGCGGCATGTTCTGATCTGACTGGGATGAAGAACGGGCTTCTTGGCGAACCCAGGACCGAAGCCGCTCTCACGCAGTGCTTCTCTGAGGCTGAGGGGCCCGGGCCCCCTCGGAGGAGGGGTGACTGCAGTGCAGCGGGTTGTCTCCGGGCAGACCCCCCCGGGCCCGTGGCAGCGCTGGCGGCCCTGGGCAGGGCCCTCGCCCCTGGGCTCAGGTTGGCACCAGACGCTCAGCCCACCCCCGGCCAAGGAGGCCCCCCAGCCCCCCAGCTGTGGTCTGGACAGAGCCCCCCTCCGGGAGGTGTGCCCAGGGCCGTGGGAGGGACTGGAAGGGATGGAGTGTGTGGGCAGCTGTCTAGCCCCGAGGGCGGGCGGTGATTAAAAGACTCTGCATCGTGTTGTGTCTGAGCGGCTCACACGGCTTCGCTATTATTCCCGTCTAAGGCTGGCTGCGGCCCACGGGGGGGTGGGGTGGGGGGGTGGGGGAGGCAGGGGAGCCGCGGGGGAGCCGGCGGGTTCTCTGATGATGAGGCAGCGGCCCTCGGGTGCTGCTGGCCCTGCTTGCCGGTGACAGGCGCTCCCGGGCGGAGCCTGGTCCACGGGGAAGCAGCCGGAGGAGCCCGCGGTGGTGGGGCCCAGGGCTGGGTCAGCCTCCCTGTGACACGGGGTCAAGCCGAGGAGGCCCTGGCTCCCAGCACAGCACCACGTGTCCCAGGGCTGCTGGGGCCACACGCCCCCTGCCTGGCCCGGAGGAGCGGAGCTTCTCTGAAGGCGTCGCTGTCACTCAGGAGCCGCGCTGAGCCGCTGCCGTCTGTGCTGGGACCGCAGCGTGTGGTCTGTCACAGGCGGGAGGGAAGCCCTCGCTCTCCCCACTGCCTGTGCAAGAGCAGCTTTTCCCCCTCCTTCCCTGCTGCTTTACGCTTATTTAGTTTTTAATAAAAATACCTTTTTTTAGATTTCAGAGAGGAAGGGAGAGGGAGAGGGAGATAGGAACATCCATGATGAGAGAGAATCATGGATCGGCTGCCTCCTGCACGCCCCGTGCTGGGGATGGAGCCCACAACCTGGGCCTGTGCCCCGACCGGGAATCGAACCCCAACGCCTGGTTCCTAGGTCGATGCTCAACCCCTGAGCCGCGCCGGCCGGGCCGTAGTGTTTCTTGATGGTCTTCCCTGGACAGAATGGAAACCGGTGAGCAGGGCCTGCATTATGCTCCCACTGGGTCCTTAGCCCTGAGGACAAAGTTTGCCCCGTGAGGATCTCGGGAGTCAGGGACGGAGTGACTATGTGAGTGCCGGAGGGTGAGGGGAGCCTGTGGCTGCAGCCCACCACCTCGCTCGGGGTGCAGAGGGTGAGGGGAGCCTGTGGCTGCAGCCCACCACCTCGTTCCGGGGTGCAGAGGGTGAGGGGAGCCTATGGCTGCAGCCCACCACATCGCTCGGGGTGCAGAGGGTGAGGGGAGACTGTGGCTGCAGCCCACCACCTCGCTCGGGGTGCAGAGGGTGAGGGGAGCCTGTGGCTGCAGCCCACCACCTCGTTCCGGGGTGCAGAGGGTGAGGGGAGCCTGTGGCTGCAGCCCACCACCTCGCTCGGGGTGCAGAGGGTGAGGGGAGCCTGTGGCTGCAGCCCACCACCTCGCTCGGGGTGCAGAGGGTGAGGGGAGCCTGTGGCTGCAGCCCACCACCTCGTTCCGGGGTGCAGAGGGTGAGGGGAGCCTGTGGCTGCAGCCCACCACCTCGCTCCGGGGTGCAGAGGGTGAGGGGAGCCTGTGGCTGCAGCCCACCACCTCGTTCCGGGGCGCAGAGGGTGAGGGGAGCCTGTGGCTGCAGCCCACCACCTCGTTCCGGGGCGCAGAGGGTGAGGGGAGCCTGTGGCTGCAGCCCACCACCTCGCTCGGGGTGCAGAGGGTGAGGGGAGCCTGTGGCTGCAGCCCACCACCTCGTTCCGGGGCGCAGAGGGTGAGGGGAGCCTGTGGCTGCAGCCCACCACCTCGTTCCGGGGCGCAGAGGGTGAGGGGAGCCTGTGGCTGCAGCCCACCACCTCGCTCGGGGTGCAGAGGGTGAGGGGAGCCTGTGGCTGCAGCCCACCACCTCGCTCGGGGCGCGGAGCAGTTCCCAGCGGCCCTGTCTTGGTGGAAGGCTGGCGTAGGTGACAGGTACCGGGCCAGGGCGTCCCACAATCAGGGAAGACGTGAGCGAGCGCTCCCAGGACTGGGGTCCAGCAGACCCTGATCAGACCTCCGGACGCCTCCAGTTCACATACGTTACCGACATGCTGAACACGCGTCTTATTTGCATCTGGTGGTGCGTGTCCGCGTCTGTCCCACGCAGACCTGGTTGCCGGGGCCTCCGCCCGTAACTCCCGGGAGGCCCGGTCCAGGCGGCCTCGCTCTGCTCGCCACCGTGTCTGCCACAGAGGATGGTGCAGAAGGGGACGCCCGACCCAGGGCTGACCAATCAGCTTGCGGGCCAGGGACCAGTCGGCTTCTCTAGCAAAAATCCAAAGAGCTAAGAGAAGAGGCAGAGAGGAAAGAGGACGGAGAAGCAGCGGAGGAGGAGGCCACGGGGTTGCTGAGGAATCGCCTTTCCCTGAGTTTCCCGGGTGCCCCGATCAGCTGCGTTCTGGTTCCCCTCTCTGGATGAGGTCACTTGCATGTCCTTATAAGAGGCCCGTGGGGCAGCGGACACCCTTCTCCCCTGAAACGGAGCCAGGAATTAGCCAGAAAAGTACAAGTGCTGGGAAAGGCAGGCTTCTGGACCCTCCAGCACGCATTCCGGCAATCTGCAGCGTGACGTAATACAACATGTAATTATGGGGAGCCACCCAACGGGGGCGGGGGGGTGGTGGGAAGGTGGAAGTAACCAAGTCATGCTCTTGGGAAACAGCGTGAATTCTGTTGGGGAGCAGGTAACGCCCACGTGGCAAGCACAGGGGGGTCCCCAGGCAGGGCCCGTGCAGTGTTGGGTGAAGGCTGGTGTGTGCGGACATCCAGGGCCCTCCCGGTACCGCTTCCTCTGGGAGGTCACGCCGTGGAGGTCCCGGCTGAGGAATGTGGGCCCGCGGAGGAGAGAGGAGGTGACTGAGGCGTGCGGGGAACATTGTTCACTGACTGGGTTACTCTGTGCGTGGACCAGAGGCTGTACCGAAGGCTCCTGGTGCCCGCGAGGAGCCCGCTGGTCCCCCTCTGACCTTCGCTGCACTGGGATGGGCAGGACCCATCTCCAGGGCACCCGGTACCTGCGGCTCTCCCCTCAGGGCATGCTCTGAAGCCAGGCGTGGTTATGCCTCACAGAGACGCCCAGAAATGTGTGTGTGTGTGTGTGTGTGTGTGTGTCGGGGGTGTTATACCTCCTGGGTCACTTCACCTACTGGGGGCTGGGAATCAGGGGATACAGTCTCTTGTCCTTCAGAGGGACAAGTGATGGACATTCTAAAAGGTTCTTCAGTCCAGCTGGTGTGGCTCAGTGGTTTAGCATTGACCCATGCACCAAGAGGTCCTGGGTTCGATCCCAGGTCAGGGCACGTGCCACGGTTGTGGGCTTGATTCCCAGCACGGGGCATGCAGGAGGCAGCTGATGGTTGTTGATGTTTCTCTCTCTCCCCCTCTCTTTTCCTCTCTCTCTAAAAATCAATAAAAACATACTTTATTTATTTATTTATTTTTTAAAAAATATTCTTATTTCAGAGAGGAAGGGAGAGGGAGAGAGAGATAGAAACATCTGTGATGACAGAGAATCATGGATCAGCCACCTCTTGCAATCCCCCTACTGGGGATCGAGCCTGCACCCCGGGCATGTGCCCTTGGCCGGAATCGAACCTGGGACCCTTCAGTCCGCAGGCTCACGCTCTATCCACTTAGCCATACCAGCCAGGGCAATGAAAACATACATTTTTAAAAGGGTCTTCAGCAGCTCTCCAACAGGACTGAGAACTGGCCACCACAGTGCTGTCAGGATAGGAACGGTCCGGCCAGGCTTCCCGCCCCTCCCTGCTCATTCTCACCCCCCACCCCGCTGCCTAGATGGCCCCCCCACCCCTCCCTATGGAAGCAGAGGCGCACCCCCATGACCTCATTTCCCATTAGTTACCGCCTTACCGGGGCGAGGGCTTCCACAGACGAATTTCGGGGCCACCTACACCCGGTCCATGACAGGGGCAAGTGACAAATGGACATGCAGGCCCTCATGGAAGCTTCTGACCGTTTCCAGACGGACTGAGAGCACTCACCGGGCAGGAGCCTCTGGGGCCGCCGCAGGTTCACGCCCCGCTCTGGCTCCCTCTGCAGCTGCGAAGGGACTGGCCTCTCGGGGGGAGGGGTCGGCTGTGTGTCACTGCCGTGCCCCGGCCACACGCCTCTTCTTTCTGAGCTTCAGCTGCTCACCCACCACATGGGCCCGGCAACCCCTGCCTCGCAAGGGCGTCGCCAGCACTGAGTGAGGGCAGGGCCTGGAAGCGCCCCCTGCTCCTCCCGGGCCGTCGATCCCGCTCGTTCCTGGGCCTCGGAGGAGCCCGAAAGCAGGGCCTCCATGCGCTTCTCATGCACACATGCACGCGTATCCCTGGCAACACGGCTGTGGTGTGTGGTGGCGGCTCAGCGTGGAGCGTGTTGGGAGCATAACCCATTAAGGGGGAAATCAATAGCATAATTAGGGGCCACTCATCCATCGGGCCGCCAGCTGCCGCCCAGGCCCCCGCCCTCCCGGTGCCACGGCTCCTCGGGACACGGAGCACGCAGAACACGCGGCAGACCCGGCGCGCAGGGCCCGTGTCATCAACCACACATGCACACTGTAGGGGGGGCTGACACAGGCTCCGAGGCCGCTGAGCCCGCTCACTGGCAGTTTCCCTTCCGGCTGCAGCCCCCTCGGCGTCCTTCTCCCCTCTTCTCTCCGCGGGGAGAGCTCACAGCAGGGGCTGCTCGGGGCCGGCAGGCCGAGGCACCGGGCGACTCCAGGAGAATGTGGCCTCAGGGACGACCTGCAGACAGTGTCCACCACTTTCACGTCTAGACAAGGGTTCCAGCCCGGCCGGCGAGGCTCAGTGGTTGAGGGCCGACCTATGAACCGGGAGGTCACGGTTTGATTCCTGGTCAGGGCACAGGCCCGGGTTGTGGGCTCGACCCCCGCCCAGTGTGGAGTGCGCAGGAGGCAGCCGATCGATCCCTGATTCTCTCTCATCATGGATGTTTCTCTCTCTCCCCCCTCCCCCTCCTCTCTGAAATCAATAACGATATATTTGTATATATTTTAGAAAAGCGTTCTTGTGACTGCCTCTGCCCCTGATAACCGTGGCCCCCATGACCACTCCATGATTCATTCTGGAAACATGCGTTTCCTGTCTATCGCACGTGAGACATTGTGTGTGTGTGGGGGGGGGGGGGCAGGGGGGAGCTGTGATGTTCATTAAAAATAGGGTGTTGACCTTTTCCCTGAGTGAGAGGCCATCTCGAGGTCACCCGAGAGCATCTCTTTTTCAGGTCCCTTGAAACAGAAGAAATTATTTTAGTTGCATTGGAGTCAAAGAATTAAAACTAAAAAATGATTTCAGCTTTTAGCAGTACAAGTGTTCTGTTACTTTCAGTGTGATGAAAATGCGTGTATTTTAAAATTCAAAAAGGAAAAACTCACACCAAGGCAAAGGGAAGCTGCAAAAGCAGCTTGAGAGTCCCGGTTTGATCGTTAATGGTGTCCCTGCGTGTGGGAACGCACCCCCCCCCCCCCGCCCCTGTTTCTCTAACCTCACTCCGGTCCCAGAGACCAGCCATCACTCCGTAATGGCTCCTGGAGGCCACCCCGGCCCAGCCCGGCGCGAGCCCCTTCTCTCTTCCCTTCCATCTCCTGGCCTCCAGGGGAAAAAGCACTTAAACGCCTGGTCTTTCGGGGTTCAGGCCGCGTGCCCCGTTCTCATCTTCCAATGCTCCAGAGGAACGAGAAGCGCTCATGGGCTGAGGGCGGTGCTGCCTGCTTAATGCTTGCCCCTCCGGCCCGAGTGGCTTCCGCCGCCAGCTCCCCCAGGAGGGCCACAGGTGTCCCCGCCCGGCGCGTCCCCTCTCTGACTCGCAGACGGGGCCACACCGCTGGCTGATCTGCCCTTCTCGCCAGAGCAGAAGCAGGGCCTCAGCCAGCGGGGGCCACATTGTCTCCACCTGGAGTTTCTTCTTTTTAAAAACGTATTTTTATTGATTTCAGAGAGGAAGGGAGAGGGAGAGAGAGAGAGAGAAACGTCAGTGATGAGAGAGAATCATGGATCACCTGCCTCCTGCACGCCCCACACTGGGGACCCAGCCTGCAACCCGGGTGTGTGCCCTGAACGGGAATCAAACCGTGACCCTCCTGGTTCACAGGTTGACGCTCAACCCCTGGGCCACACCGGCCGGGCCCAACTGGAGTTCTGAGTGGTCCCTTCCAACGGCTGCACATTTGCTTGCTCGCTTTTCTTTTTCTCATCATTTCCAGTGTTTTTATTCCTGTAATTCTTTCTTATATATTTTAAATTTATCTTTATTGTGGAAAGTATTACAGATGCCCCCCCTTTTCCTCCCATTGCCCCCCTCCCCCCACCCCTCCCTGGCCTTAGCCGCACTGTCTGTGCCCATAGGTGATGCATGTGTGCATCCTGCTGGCGTTCGCTGTGGGTGGAAGGGGCCACCGTGGCCAGGAGCCTGGATCAGCGCATAAACGAGGATGATTAGCACCTCTGCTGGACAGAGGACACGTGCTCGTCCCCGCGGTCAGGGAGGCAGAGCGCTGCTCACGGCGGAGCTACGTTGTTGCCCCGGGTCGGTGGGGGGGGCGGGGGGGGGGCCCTGGTGGTTTCCGTGCCATAAGCGTCGCCGGGCAGGTGCTGGGTGCAGGGCGGCCCATCCCCGGGCAGGTCCCTGTGTCGCGTGCAGTCTGGTCGCTTCCCTGGCATTTTCATAGCAGCTCGTTCAGCTTGTCACTCTGGGTGGGGCGTTCTCTCCTGGGAGATCCGGAGAGAAAAGGAACCGCAGTCTGGGGCTCAGCGGTGGGGACCGAGCACAGAGAGGACCAGCATCCTGGCCTCGCCAGTTAACGCACTTTCCCGTAAAGGTGACTCTGTCTGGCCACAGCGCAACATGTCAGGCTTTTAAATGAGCCCAATGCCAAGAACAGTGTTATTGTTACACTAGAGGCCCAGTGCACGAAATTCTTGCACTCGGGTGGGGGGGGGGTCCCCTCAGCCCGAACTGCACCCTCTCGCCGTCTGGGAGCCCTCAGGGGATGTCCAACTGATGGCTTAGGCCCACTCCCTCAGCCGTCAGTCGGACATCCTTAGCGCTGCCGTGGAGGCGGGAGAGGCTCCCGTCAACTGCCGCTGTGCTCGCCAGCCGTGAGCCCGGCTTCTGGCTGAGTGGCGTTCCCCCTGTGGGAGCACACTGACCACCAGGGGTCAGCTCCTGCGTTGAGCGTCTGGCCCCTGGTGGTCAGTGCGTGTCATAGGGACGGGTCCTTCCGCTGTTTGGTCAATTTGCATATTAGCCTTTTATCATATAGGATTTTATTTTATTTATTACTAGAGGCCTGGTGCATGAAATTTGTGCACGGGGGTGGGGGGGTGGGGGGGCGGGGATCCCTCACCCCAGCCTGCACCCTTTCCAATCTGGGACCCCTCGAGGGATGTCCGACCACCAGTGGGACTGGGCCTAAATGGGCAGTCGGACATTTCTCTCACAATCCAGGACTGCTGGCTCCTAACAACTCGCCTGCCTCTGCCTGATTGCCCCTAACTGCTTCTGCCTGCCAGCCTGATCACCTCCTAACCACTCCCCTGCCAGCCTGATCGATGCCTAACTGCTCCCTGGCCAGCCCAATTGCCCCCAACTGCCCTCCCCTGCAGGCCTGGTCGCCCCCAACTGCCCTCCCCTGCTGGCCTGGTCACCCCCAACTGCCCTCCCCTGCAGACCTGGTCCCCCCCAACTGCCCTCCCCTGTAGGCCTGGGTCCCCCCCAACTGTCCTCCACTGCAGGCCTGGGTCCCCCCCAAACTGCCCTCCATTGCTGGCCTGGGTCCCCCCCAACTGTCCTCCACTGCAGCCCTGGGTTCCCCCCAACTGCCCTCCACTGCAGCCCTGGGTTCCCCCCAACTGCCCTCCACTGCAGCCCTGGGTTTCCCCCAACTGCCCTCCTCTGCTGGCCTGGTCACCCCTAACTTCCCACAATTGCCCTCCCCTGCTGGCCATCTTGTCACGCCCATCTTGTGTCCACATGGGGACAGCCATCTTGTGTCTTGGAGTGATGGTCAGTTTGCATATCACTCTTTTATTAGATATTAGTTTATTAGATATTAGTTATTAGTTTAGTTGAGTTTATAATAAGGAGATGGAGGCTCCAAGAGGCTAAGTGGCTGCAGTGCTTGTTGCTGATGGAACCAGAATGAAACCTGAGCCACTCGCTCCCCACGTCCTGGGGGCAGAGGAGGGGGTCACAGCGGGAGCTCCCGAGTGCCGTTCCGCGAGGGGCACACCTGTGGCTGACCTGCCTTCCTGCCCCGTGGAAAGCCCGCAGGCACACAGAGGCCAGGGCGGGGGCGGGGGGGGAGCTGCAGGGGAAGGAGCTGTCCTGTCACCATCCAGCGCGTCTTGGTCCCGCCTGTCAGCTCCGCCTCCTGTGCGGGGTTTGGGGGGCTCTGCTACCCGCGGACCCTGCCCTCCTCCCCCGATGACGGGAGGCCTTTCTGGAGAATTCCGGCCGATGCGTGTTTTATTCTGTCTCCACCCTCCTTGCCCCGGGCTTGGCCTGAGTCCTCCGCTCTAGGAGCGGCGTGGTGTCTGCAAGGTGGGAGGTCCCTGGCGCAGAGGATGGGCCGTGCCTGTTGCTGCATCCCTCTGAGCCATGCTGAGCCCTCCCGGGGGTCGGCTCTGCCATGAGAAGTTGATGCCCCAGTGAGAACATGTCCTCCGCCTTCCAGGGCACACGCACCGGCCTCCACGCCACGCACCCACGGTGCAGTCCAGCGGTGCGATGGTGTGGACACCTGCAGGCTGAGAGGAGGACTGACAGGTGGCGCTCTGCTCCGGTGGTGGCGCTCTACCTGGGCCTGTGCAGGACTCTGCCTTCCATCCCCCATCCCTGTCCTCACAAGCATTTACTCACGGCTTCCTCTGCCAGGCCCTGGCGAAGCATCACGGTTCATGTATTAAACTAACTAGGTCTCCCAGCAATCCTAGGCAAAAACCCATTTCACAGGTGAGAGAATCGAGGCACCAAGATTATATTATTTGCCCAAGGTCATGTCATTTGTGAATGGAGTTGGGATTCAATGCCTAGCAGTCGGGCCCCGAGCCTGCCCTCTTCACCGTTATGATAGGTTGTTTCTCTCAACACTTGGTAATAAGAGAGTTTTACATCTTTGACAGGAAGAGGGATGTGAAATGTTCTTATGTCGTTGCTTCCCTTTGTGTGCCCCTGACTTCTGGTACAGGTGGACTAGCGTGTGACTCTTTCGCAGTGTCATCGCCTGCCTGGCGTCCGCTCCCAGCCCGTGCTTCTCAATCTTTGCCAGTTTCCTATGGGGCCGTTATATCGTGTCCTACGGTTCTGAGGGTTGGCTGGCCTCACGCAGGTCCTGTTCGCCGGCTCTTCCATGCCGTCGCAGCCGCATGGTGGCCGGGGTGGGGTCAGCGAGTGCCACTCACTCATCACGTCCGGTGCCGCTGCCTGTCGACGGGGGTCCCCGCTGGAAGGCCAATGGAGCACTCACCCCCCTGCCTGGAAGCTCGTGGCGGCTCCGAGAGCAGGTCTCACCCGGGTGGAAGCAGAAACGCGAGACGCGCTGTGTGGCCTTTACTGGAATGACCTTGCCTCCGAGTTGACACGCGTCACTCCCCGTGCCCTCTGCTGGCCGAGGCGCCAGGCAGGGCCCACGCTGTCCTTCTGCGGAGGGAGGCGACGTCATTGTCCGAAGGACCTGAGCGATGGGACGGGCTAGGGTGGCCACCTGAACCTCCCTCCCCCCCCCCACAAGACGCAGTGTGGTGGTGATTCCTCTAAACCAGGGGTGGGCAAACTTTTTGACTCGAGGGCCACAATGGGTTCTTAAACTGGACCGGAGGGCCGGAACAAAAGCATGGATGGAGTGTTTGTGTGAACTAATATAAATTCAAAGTAAAGGAGCGGGGGGGGGAGAGCAAGAGAACCCTCCGCTCTTTCGGCTCCGCGGGCCGGGTAGAACAGCCGAACGGGCCGGATCCAGCCCGTGGGCCGTAGTTTGCCCACGGCTGCTCTAAGGCGTTTCTTGTCGGCTCAAGTTTTTACACTGCTTTTGATTCATGTAATATCTAAGACTTGAGTTTATAGAAGACATTTATAGGCACAGTTGAAGATAGGGTCTAATTTTCTCTTTTTCCATATGGAGGGTTAGTTGTTAAAACTTGTGATTTTTTTAATACTTTTTCTTTATTTAAAAAAAAAATTACTTCCCCCACTTCTATGTGATTGAGTTTCTTTATTTCCTGGTCACCCACCCCTCGCCCCATCGCGACTCCATTTCCTGCTTTGGAAAGCGCATGCTTTGTGTCCATTTTTAATGGTCCCGCTTACATTTTTAGTCACTAAACTTGACATAACAAGGTCTAAATTTTACCCGCATCGATACTCGCCCCCACCCCCCAGATATAAAGACCGTAGAAAGTGTTCATTGTATCAGCTCCCAACGGCTTACGTTGCTGTGCTGTAATGTTTTATCTTTTTCTTGCTTTTATATAAATAAAAATTAGTCACTATTGTGACTGGCTGTGTAGCCCGTGTTTATTAGCAACTAGAGACCCGGTGCATGAATTCGTGCACAGTTGGGGTCCAGCCGGCCTGGTCTGATCGGGGACCATCGGGCTGGGCCGGCCAGGGGGAGGGGACATGGGAGGTTAGCCGGCCGGCCCCGCCCCCTAGTTGAACTCCCCATCGAACTCCCGGTCGAGGGGACAATTTGCATATTAGCCTATTATTATATAGGATATCTGTATGTTGGTAAATGTCTTTGCTCACTACTGTTTTCTTCTCCTTCACCAAATCCTTCAGGGTTTAATTAATTCCTTAGCCATTTTCTATCTCTCTGTCTCTCTGTGATTCATGCTTTATGGTTTCTTATGCATTGACTTTCAGTGTACTGATCCTTTCCTCAGCTTTTTTTAATTTGTTGATTAACTCATCCGTTTAGTTTTAATTTTAACGCTTTATTTTATCATTTCTTGAAGTTCTATCTTGTTATTAAAATTTACCTTGTGTTTTTTGTTTGTTTGTGTGTTTTTTCTTGCCCACGGAATCTTTTCTAAGTTCTACTGAGTTTTATTCTGTCTTTGATATCTCCATTTTGACATCTTAAATTTACACTTCTTTCCAGTTTCTTTTCTGATGTCTTTAGGTGTCAAATATTCTGAGTATTTGTTGTCTTCTCCTTGGGAACCCAGCGTTTGTGGGTGTGTTACAGTTCTGCCCTGAGCGCCGTGTCCAGTGAGAGTTCTGTCCCACAGGCCTGGTTGGAGGTCCCTCTGGCTGAGGCTGCATTTGCTTGTGCTGGGAGCCGCGCCTCCCAGGCCGGTGGATTCCGTGTTACACTCTCCCTCTGAGGATTTGCTCACGGAAAGGCCGCGCGGGGCACTGCCCAGCCTCTGCGCCATGCTGACTTAGGGGTTCCGTCTTCACAGCGACCCCTTTTCTCTCACAACACTCTCTGCCTCACACTCACTTCCTTGCCTGCTGACTCACCAGGAGGGAAGCGTTGGGAGAGTCATTTGCGAATTCTGACTTTTGCAGTGTCTCCGGGTCAACATCTTCCCCGCTGGGTCACGCACCTGCTTCCTAGCCTGGAAGGTACGATTCTCGATTCTCGTCCTTAGCCTCCCCTCCTCCTCCGCGCCCCTCTCTCTCTCGGGTCGCGGGCCAGCGCGGTTCCAGTTCCACGGCTCACGGGCAGCTGCCAGGTCCCGCTCGTTTCTGGAAGCTGATTGTTCACTTTCTTTCTCGTGGGATCTATTATGATTAACTTTTTACTTATTTATATATATATATATTATTGAGCTTTAGAGAGAGAGAGGAAGGGAGAGGGAGAGAGAGCTAGAAACATCAATGATGAAAGATCATCTTTGATGGGCTGCTTCCTGCATGGCCCATAATGGGGATCGATGGCCCATAATGGGGATCGATCCCCCAACCCAGGCACGTGCCCTGACCGGAATCAAACCAGGGACCTCCTGGTTCCTGGATCGATGCTCAACCAGTGAGCCACACTGGCCGGTAACCTTTTACTCATTTTCATCCAGCACTTGTATCGCCGTGTGGCGCTAGGATGGCCACAGGTGCGCAGTCTGCATCGCTGCTGGAGCCAGAAGGATCTGGGAGGATGGAGGGGACCCGGTGGCGCTTGGGATTAGAGTTTTCCGTGTTCTGGAAAGCTACCAGCCAGCTAGAGGTGACGCTGCCTCGGTTCGCAGGGTCCCGTGAGAAGAGGTCCGCTCTCACGGTGTGAACGCTGGGCGCCCCGAGAGGGCCCGGCGCTCGCTGCGGGCTGCGCCCTCGGCGTGTTTCCTGGGGTGTGTGGGTAGTCCTACTTAAAAGAAAGATGTGATGTTGACAGGAGTTTGGAAAATGATGGGTTAAACCAGTTTAAACAAGTTTCTGTTCAGCGGGATTTCTCAGAAAAGGAGGGAAGCAGCGGCCTCGAGCCCCCTCCCCCAGGCAGGGGGAGGCAGGAAGGATGGGCTGTGTGAGCCGTGGGTGGGACATGGGGTGGGAGCCGGAAGGGGGAGCATCTCTGAGCCCCTGAAACAGCGTGCACCTGCCCTTTCAGCACCGGCTCGCTCTGTTTTTTAAAATGCATTTTTATTGATTTCAGAGAGGGAGGGAGAGGGGGAGGGAGAGAGAAACATCAGTGATGAAAGAGAATCATGGATCGGCTGTCTCCTGTACGCCCCCCACTGGGGATGGAGCCCCCAACCCGGGCATGTGCCCTGACCAGGAATTGAACCCTGACCTCCTGGTTCATAGGTCGACGGCTCTTTGGGGACTAGGAAGCTTCCTGAATTTTAACTCGTTAGGACTATCTCCAAAATGACAGGCACTATCAGGGGTGGGCAAACTTTTTGACTCGAGGGCCACAATGGGTTCTTAAACTGGACCGGAGGGCCGGAACAAAAGCATGGATGGAGTGTGTGTGTGAACTAATATAAATTCAAAGTAAAGGAGCGGAGGGGAGAGCAAGAGAACCGGATAGAACAGCCGGATCCGGCCCGCGGGCCGTAGTTTGCCCAAGGCTGCACTAGCTACATGTGGCAACTTAAGCTTAAATTAGCTAAAATTCTATAAATAAAATAATGTCCCTTAATCTCACCATCCACCTTCCAAGCGCCGAATGGCCGTGGCCGGCCAGTGGCTCCTGTCCTGGGCAGGGAGGATTCAGCCTCTATGATAATAAAAGTGTAAAATGCAAAGCGACCGAACGGCCGAACGAACAGAGGGGTGACTTGCTATGACACCCACTGGCGCCAGGCCAGCCAAGGCGGGGGTGATGCGATTGGTTGGGGACCCGGCATCGCCCCATGATCGCCCTGCAGCGGGAGGCCCAGGCCACTGGCTGGTGGGGCAATTGATCAATCGGGGGCTCCATGATCACCCCAAAGACGGAGGCCCAGGCTACCCCGTGGCGGTGCTGCGGTGGGTGGGTGGGGCCTCCCTCTGTGGGGGCGATCCATTGCGGAGCCCAGGCTGGGTGGGCGGGGCCTACCTCGTTGGGGTGATCGATCGCAGGGCTCCCGGACTGTGAGAGGGTGCAGGCTGGGTTGAGGGACCCCCACCCCCCAAATGCACAAATTTTATGCACCGAGCCTCTTAGTATTCCATAATCACAGGCACTCCGCCTGGACAGAACTGCCTGGAGTCAGGCCTGGGTGGGTGGGCGAGGGTGGGCAGGGCCGCAGGCACCCCGGGCCGCGGTGAGGAAAGACCCAGGTGTCTGCACAGGTCAGAGGGGCCCGAGCTGCAGAGGAAAGCACCCAGAGCAAACATCTCTGTACAACAACATTTTTAGAGAAGGATGTTGTCCTTGGCTGTTTACAAAAGAGGACCAGACAAGCCTGCTCGCCCTCGATCTGTCCAGCCCGGGTAATAAATTTCTCTGCGTTTGTTTTTGGAGTCCATCGAGCACACAGACATGTTTGATTTAGGATTAGTTCCCTCGAACAAATGCCCTTCCTCTTCCTCTTCCCCCCTATCGTGTTTTTCCAAGAGCCCCGGCCCTCCCCGAAGGCCCCCGGCCCCCGGGCCCTCAGCATTCACGTGCCTCCTTCGCTGAGAAGCACTACGTCCCACGTCGACAAAGCAGCTGGCCTCCTGGGGTCATGAGAAAAGACAGATCTGCCCTGAGTGGCATCTGTCCGTTCATTCGTTCACATGGTGGCCCAGCCGTTCCACAGCCACGTGCTCGGCATTGAGCTCGGGCCGCGGGGAAGGAGGCAGGCGCGGTTCCCGCTCGCACGGCCTCCCGTGCCACGGGCAGGAAGACCCGACTCAGCCGGTCCCTCGTGGCGTCTCGTCCGCGGTTAGGAAGTTTCCTTAGGTCACTGGCTGTTGGGTTGCGTGACACTTTTTTATGTATTTTTATTTGTATTGATTTCAGGGAGGAAGGGAGAGGGAGAGAGAGAAAAACATCCCGGATGAGAGAGAATCATTGATCGGCTGCCTCCTGCACGCCCCCTGCTGGGGATTGAGGCTGCAACCCAGGCATGTGCCCTGACCAGAATCAAACCTGGGACCCTTCAGCCCACAGGCGGACGCTCTATCCACTGAGCCACACCGGCCAGGGCTGCAGGAAACTGTTTGGGAGGAAAGGCGGATGCAGCGGAGCATTCCCGGGGGTCCCACCGTGGGATGAGTGTGTGAGGAGGGGAGCCCTCGCCCCGGAAGGCTGTGTCGCTGGCACGAAGGGCTGCCGTGGTTCCCGGGGGGTGCCGAGTGAGGAAGCTGAGCTGTGCGGGAGTTGGGAGCTGAGAACTGACAGCGGGAGGGACCCGTGCTGCTCTGTGGAGGGTCGGTTGGGACCCCTTTTGTTCCCAAATGCCGGGGTGAGACTGTGTGCATCTCTGTCTATGGGAAGGTCGCACAGCCCTTACAGCTCAGGAAGAACTTCGTACACAGATTTCACTGGCTCACCCTGACGGTCCTATGCTTGAGAGCCACCCCCGGCGTCCTCCTGACCCCCCGTGCCACCACCCTGTTCAGGGTTTTGCAGTACGTAGAGGAGTTCTTTGAGCTACTGATTCCCAGAGGCTGGCCAGCCAGCCACTCAGCGAGGGAGCACGTGGAGAGCGAGCTCATCGCTGTGCAAGAACTGGCAACAATCAGCTATTAAATGAGCAAGTGAATTAGTAAAGCCATTGCCTTTCTAGAAGTTTCTAAAAAAAAAGGCCAAGTTGAAATTGACCAAGGATTGAGCTTAGACCCGTGGTAAGAATGTCTAGGAATTGTGAGAAGTGTGAGGCCTCCCCTAGGGAGGTGTTGAGCGACAGGCTGCGGAGAGGAGCCTGGGGGTCGGGGGAGAGGGTGTTGCTAGGGGAGGGGAGCGGGTCCCAGGCCTGGGGGTCTCGGCTTCTTAGCTCCCACCGTCTGGCCACCAGACGGCGCCTGGCGGTGTCCTGAGCTCCAGCCAGGGACCACGCTCACTTCCTCCAGCCGTCGCCGCCACTGCATCTTCATGTCGTCTTTCTGAGAGTCTTTGATTTTTCTTGCCGAGTCTCCCATGTGACCTGTTCTGATCTGTGTCCCCCTGGCACCGCCGGAAGCATGCTGCCAGGATTGGGCGCTGCTCGCCTCTCTCGTGGGCACAGTCAGAAGGAACGACCCCAGCCCGCCTGTCACCTCTGGGCCGCGTTCTCTCTGTCCCTTCCTAACGGTGTGGGGGCCACACAGTCCGCCGACTCTCACAATCCATGTGCTTCTCCGAAGGCGTCGCCGCCTCGCCCGATTCCTCTTGGCCTTGCTGGTGGGATGCCCCTTACCCACGTCCCGGCACGCTGGTGGCTTTAATTTCTGGCTAAGTCGTTTGGTGTTCTTTAATTATTGGTTGTTGAGGGCGTACAAATGACCCGTTTTGTTTATTAAGTTCTGCTTTTTCTAATAACATTGGTTTCCTGTTTAAAGAAGTAAATGAAACAAAGAACGAGCTCCTCCGCTGTGCAGGTCCTGGCAAAAGAAGCTGGTCAGCTATTAAAGGGGCAAGGGAATTAGTAAAGCCATTGCATTTCTAGAAGTTTCTAAAAGGAAATTGTTTTAGGGAAACAATCTATACTAATAACAGGGTAATATGCTAGTTAGACCGGGTGACTGGACATCTTCTGGACATCCGACTTCCTTCCAGACATCTAGGGGGCGACTAGGCCGGCAAGGGGGCAGTTAGGGGGTGACCAGGCTGGCAGGGGAGGTAGTTGGGGGGTGACCAGGCTGGCAGGGGGGCAGTTAGGGGGTGACCAGGCTGGCAGGGGGGCAGTTGGGAGGGTGAGTAGCCCGGCAGGGGGGTTAGTTGGGGGGTGACCAGGTCGGCAGGGGGGTAGTTAGGGGGTGACCAGGCTGGCAGGGGGGCAGTTGGGAGGGCGAGTAGCCCGGCAGGGGGGTAGTTGGGGGGTGACCAGGCCGGCAGGGGGGCAGTTGGGAGGGCGAGTAGCCCGGCAGGGGGGTAGTTGGGGGGTGACCAGGCCGGCAGGGGGGCAGTTGGGAGGGCAAGTAGCCCAGCAGGGGGGTAGTTGGGGGGTGACCAGGCCGGCAGGGGGGGCAGTTAGGGGGCAATCAGGCAGGCAGGCAGGCGAGCGATTAGGAGCCAGCAGTCCTGGATTGTGAGAGGGATGTCTGGCAGTCGGACATCCCCTGAGGGGTCTCTGATTGGAGAGGGTTCAAGCTGGGCTGAGGCCCCCCCCACCCTGCCCCGTGTGTGAATTCTATGCACCGGGCCTCTAGTAGACAAATACATTGCTCCTTAGTGGCATCGTGTTTCCTCCCGTTCCATCCTTTATTTTTAACTCATGTTTTTACTGGAATAAACGTGCGCTGCCGAGTTTGCATCATGTGCCATTCTTGGCGGCATCGCCAGCACGTCAGGAAGGAGATCCAGTTCGCCCTGAGAGCTGATGGGATGTCTAGATGCGCCTGTGGTCGGGGTTTCCCAGGCCCGCCGTGTACTTGAGTCGCTCCTTTTGGAAGCCCTGCTCGTAGGAAAGTAGGGACAACTGTTCCTGAGCTGCCGGGATCCTCGCGTTCGCCGGGGGAGGCACCCTCGGAGGGCACAGACTCAGGTTCGTTCCTGCTGTGGCCTGTTCCTCTCCCTGGCATCCCCGGCGTTAGCACTGCAAAGCGGTAGATGTTGGGATTCTGGTTCACAGAGACGCTCCCACATCCCGAGGCCTTTGACGTTTCCAGAGAGCCTGACGTTGTGGGTGTCGATGGGAAGACAGTGCCGTCGGGGTCTGGGGCGAGGGGCCCCCCTGACCGGGAAGCAGGCCCGGTCCCCGTGAAGCCGTGTCAGCACTGGAAGCCGCTTGCGCACCTGCGAGGCTGGGAACGCCGGGCCGTCCAGGAAGTGGTCTTGTCTCTCAGGATCAGACTCTCCCGGCTCAGCCCCTCTCTCTTCCGCTCTCCCTTCCCACTGTCTTCTCTCCTGAAAGCCCACCTGGTCCTAAACAGACACCTCCGCTCGGGGTCCTTTAACTGAGCCCCTGTCACACTGTCCCGTGAAGGGCGTCGATCTTCCACGTTATCACCCCCAGAGCCCAGGACGAGAGGGAGGAGGGGTTGTAGGCTCACTGTGGGAATCCCTGTACGACGTGTAGGCAGGTGCCAAGTCGGCACGTTGGACACCTGGTGGTCTCACACGCGCCTCCCTGGCGGTGCCTGCGTGAGGAGGGCCCAGGCCCCGCAGGTAAGTCACCCCTGCACTCGCACCCGCTTTTGCACGGGGATGGCGGAGAGGTGCAGGCAGCTCCGCCCGGGCCTGGCTAGTCCCGCCTCGGCGCTCTCGGCGGGGCGGGGTTTTGATTCGGATAAGCCGCCCTTTCCCCTTTTACAGAGGGGTTGACTCAGTTTCTCCCTGAGACCCTCTGACACCGTCTCTAATGCCGATCTGGGGTTTCCAAGCCGCTGAAGGAACCACAGTGCTTACCGCAGCTGGCATCGTGCGGGCCCTGCGGACCCCGTGGGCAGCTCAGCTCACACCGAAACGGCGCGGGTTGGGGGAGACGTCCCCCGGGTTCATTGTGGCCTTGGGGGGTGGGTGGGCGAGAGCGTAACGGAAGTGCTGTTTATTTGATTCGTTCAGAAGGAAGGAACACAGCCTCCTCCATGTCTCTGTTTTAATGGGAAGAATTTGTACTTGGAGAATTTTTAAAATCCCCAAATCTTCTATTTCAGACATTTTGCATGAATGGAATGAGGGAATTTCACTGGCGCTGCGGGGTAATTTAGAAATGGTGATAGAGCCCCGCCAGGTGGCTCAGTGGCTGAGCGTTGACCTACGAACCAGGAGGTCACGGTTTGATTCCTGGTCAGGGCACAGGCCCGGGTTGTGGGCTCCATCACCAGTGGGGAGTGTGCAGGAGGCAGCCGGTCCATGATTCTCTCTCATCACTGATGTTTCTATCTCCCTCTCCCTTCCCCTCTGAGATCAATAAAAATGTATTTAAAGAAACGGCAGTGGAAGTGCTGCTGGGTTTGGATAGGCTGCAGCTTGCTTTGACCTGCCGTGTCACCATCCCTGCACCGTTCCTACGGCATCCAGCCGGCGGCCTCACACGCGTCGCCGTGGTGACGGTTACGCTGGAGAAGAGGCTCAGGAGCTGCGCTGCTCCCAGCCCGGGCCCCCAGTGCTGGGGGGCGCACAGGGACGCTCCTCACCGAGCATCTCACCTTCCCACTCAGCTCCTGTTGTTCCTCTATTTGCTGGGCCTGTCACTGGCTCCCTGGGGCGGGAAGTGGCAGCTCCCGGCCAGGGCTCGGGGCTCCTCCTTCACTGCCTCCCACCCCCCCCCTTCCCGCTGCCCAGGGGGTTTGCCTGCTGCTGCCAGATGTGTCCCAACAGCTGGTCCAGGAGCTGGCTCTTCGGGCATCCAGCTGGCTAAGGGCTGGGAGCTGGCGCTGTGAGGGGCCCCGGATCTCGGCACCAGCAGTGGGTGGAGCCTGCTCCCCAGGGGAAGGTCAGGCCTGTCCCCCTTCCCTCCTCCCCCCGCAGCACACTGAGGCGCACAGCCAGCCCCAGGCCGATGCACACAGACGCACACCTGCGGAAACCCCGTGCAGCCCTCCACCTGGCGTCACAGGTCATCATTCACTCATCGCTTACCCATTAGACACGGCCCATGCACACTTCAGATATGTTGTCTCATCTCCTCTTACATCCACCTTTGGGAAACAATGCTGTTTTCTGTTTATACTTTTGAGTGAGACGGTTAAGGCTTAGAACGGCCACGTCTCGTGTCCCTAGTTCATCGGGTGCCGGCAGGACACCTGCCCTGGGACACCTGCCCCCTCCTCCCTGCAGGCCTGCCTTCTGCACTTTAAATCCAGAGGGACCCCGGGGGACCCCCAGGGACCGAGAGAACCCCAGATGTGGGCCAGGCTGTCTGGAGGGCCGTGCCGTCCAGGGGCAGGTCCTCATCTGTAGAGTGGGGTGCGGTGTTGACTGCCTGCGTTTCTTGGGATGATTAAGTGAAGAAAGAAGCGAGATTGAGAGAGAGAGAGAGAGAGAGAGTAGAGAAAGCACAGGAGAGAGTGGGGTGCCGAGGCGGGTGGCTGTCCCGGGGACGAGGCGGGGTCATGCATCCGGCTGGGTTTTCTGTGTGAGGCTTCGGAAGCCGGGCCACGGGGCAGCCAGAGGCACGGTGAGCTCTGCTGGGGCGGGTGAGGGAGGGGGGGTGCGGCCCTCGGGTGTCATCGATGAGGCTGTGGGGGGCGGCTGCCTCTGTGGCCTTGAATTCCCCGTGGGAAGAGGGAGGTCAGGCTCCAAGTCCAGAGAATTCATGAGAATTGCTGGCAATCGCTGGTTCCTGACTGAGAAATACTTGTGCTCCTCGTAGAATATACAGTTGCTTTTCTGGGCTTCCCTTTGGGGAACACAGTCTCCATAGTTATTTATTTACTAGAGGCCCGGTGCACGAAATTCGTGCATGGGGGCGGGGGTGTCCCTCAGCACGGCCTGCACCCTCTCCAATCTGGGGCCCCTCGAGGGCAGTCAGACATCCCTCTCACAATCCAGGACTGCTGGCTCCCAACTGCTCGCCTGCCTGCCTTCCTGATTGCCCCTAACCACTTCTGCCTGCCAGCCTGGTCACCCCTAACTGCCCTCCCCTGCAGGCCTGGTCACCCCTAACTGCCCTCCCCTACAGGCCTGGTCCCCCCCCCCCCAACTGCTCTTCCCTGGAGGCCTGGGTCCCTCCTAACTGCCTTTCCCTGCAGGCCTGGTCGCCCCCAACTTCCCTTCTCTGCCAGCTTGGTCACCCCTAACCGCCCTCCCCTGCAGGCTTGATTGCCCCCAACTGCCCTCCCTTACAGGCCTGGTCCCTCCCAACTGCCCTCCCCTGCTGGCCATCTTGTGGTGGCCATCTTGTGTCCACATGGGGGCAGGATCTTTGACCACATGGGGGCAGCCATCTTGTGTGTTGAAGTGATAGTCAATTTGCATATTACTCTTTTATTAGATAGGATAGAGGCCTGGTGCACGGCTGATTTGCCCTGAAGGGTGTCCCGGATTAGGGTGGGGGTTCCCTTGGGGCATGGGGTGGCCTGGGCGAGGGACCTGTGGTGGTTTGCAGGCCGGCCACGCCCCCCAGCAACCCAAGCGAAGGTGCTGGTATCTGGGATTTATTTATCTTCTATAACTGAAACTTTGTAGCCTTGAGCGGAGGCCAGGGCAGGCCAGGGCGGGCGGAAAGCTAGGCTTCCTCCATTGCTGGGGGCAACCCAAGCCTCCTGCTCTCTCTCCAGCTCTGTGACCGCCGCCATATTTGTTGGGTTAATTTGCACACTCGCTCCTGATTGGCTGGTGGGTGTGGCTTGTGGGCATAGCGGAGGTATGGTCAATTTGCATGTTTCTCTTTTATTAGATAGGATTTCTGAACTCTCTAGAGCATGGTGGAAACACCAGGCTGCTGCTGGGGAGGGTGGAGGAGGGGAGGCTAATTCAGATCATCGGACCATTCGCAGCCCACTCGTGGGGACCCGGGCAGCGCGGCAGAGACGTGCCATGTCACATGGCGAAGTTCCTATCCCCTCGCCTCGATGGCCTCCAGTGGCGTCTATTTCTCGCTCATCACCAAGAGGGTGGGTTCAGGGACGTTTCCATTACGTCTTCACCTGCTGCGTCTGTGGAACAGGAATGAACAGGCAGAGCCAGTGCGAAGGCGGCACTTCTCTTCTTTCCATGAGAAATGAGATCCTATCAGTTGCGGGTTCTACCAGGATCCCTCCCTCCCTCCTTCCCTCCCTCCCTCCCTCCCTCCCACCCTTCCTCCCTCCCTCCCTCCCTTCCTCCCAGCCCTCAACCCTCCCTCCCTTCCACCCTCAGCTCTCCTTCCCTCCCTCCCAGCCCTCAGCCCTCCCTCCCTCCCACCCTCAGCTCTCCTTACCTCCCTCCCTTTCAGCCCTCAGCCCTCCCTCCCTCCCTCCCTCCCTCCCTCCCTCCCTCCCTCCCTCCCTCCTAGTCCTCAGCCCTTTCTCCCTCCCTCCCAGCCTCCCTCCCTCCTTCCCTCCCTCCCTCCCAGCCTCCCTCCCTCCCTCCCTCCAACCCTCCCTCCCTCCTGGCTCTCAGCCCACAGCCCTGCACCCAGGTCTCCAGAAGCCAGGGGCAGCAGCATCCTAGTGTTTCTGTGTTTGCATCGCTCAGCTATAGAGTCCTGCCATCCTCGTCTGTAGGTGGGTGTTTCGGTCTCAGCCCCTGTGACGTTCAGGCAGGTGACTCTGAGCTGTGGGTCTGGGTGAATTGTGGGGGGGGGGGGGGCGGGCACAGCATCCCTGGCTCTCCCCGCCTCCCCCCGCCTCCCCCGCCTCCCCCCGCCTCCAGATACTAGCAGCACTACCCTCAGCTTTGACAAACAAAAAACTCTCTCCAGACATTGCCACACGTCCCATAGCGGTCAAGTCACTCCTGGCTAGAACCACTGGCAGGAAGGCTAGTTTTACAACAAATTCACATTCCTGTGCCTTGCTTTTCCCAGCCGAAAGGCACTGACAGAGATCCTCCACGTCCCCTGTGCAATGCTGTGTGGTTACTTCTAGTCACTGCGTACTCTCTGTGGGGTGGCCACGCCTTGTCGCACAGGCCTGCCCCACACGCTCTTCTCAGTGGGTACAGGTCCTGGCCCCCTAAGCGCAGGGCCACCGTGAGCGCCGAGGTCTCTGTGCTTCCGGAACCCCCGGGACGGGACGGTGGCCTCTGCAGTTGTTATTGTAACGGATGTCGCCACGTGGCCTGACGGTGACACATGGAGAAAACATTAAAGACCGCCAACTGTGTGAGGCTGATGGTATTCTAAAACTGCAGTGTGTCTGTGGCTCTACATAGAAGTGATTATTTGAATGATTTTTTAATATTAAGAGAAATACAATTAAAACTGGAAAATTTGCCTTTTATTCAGTCCTAAAACTTACAGGTGTTCAGGAGAAAGTTAGACTACCAGGTCTTTCAATTTTTTTTTTATTTTTATTTTTGCCAGGGTTTTGAGTGAAGACATTCATTCCCATGACACGCCACGGAAGAACACCTGCATGTCGAGGGTGTTCCTTTTCCCATAATTAATATCACCCCTAATTAATATCGCCCCTAATTAATATCACCCCTAATTAATACCACCCCTAATTAGTACCACCCCTAATTAATATCGCCCCTAATTAATATTGCCCCTAATTAATACCACCCCTAATTAATACCACCCCTAATTAATATCGCCCCTAATTAATATCACCCCTAATTAATATCGCCCATGACAAGTGTTTTAAGGCCATAGGTAAACATGGAAAAGGGGACTGAAGTTGTATTAAGTGATAGGATAATACAACATACCTGGGAGTTCTGTAGCGTTGATGTTCCCCCGAGTCTCTGCCACTCGCCCCGTTAATCACGTCAGCACCGTATCAGTAACACGTCGCCCCTAAACGAGCCGTGAAGGCAGTTCTCCGTCTGATGCTTCGAATATGTTAACATGCTGTTTTATTCCCAAGCCCAAGGTCAGGATCGCCTTCAAACTTCAGTGTCTCATTTGTTCTCCCCTTCAGAGCGTCACCTGGTGGGAGAAAGCGGCTCATCCCGTCTCCCCACTTCCAAGGTGCCCCCGCCCCAAGGGAAGGGCATCCAGATGCTGTCTTTCTCGTTCGTTTTGTTGCATTCTTGCTGGACCCGCCAGCCTGGGGCTGGGATACGTTGTTTCCGACGGTGTTGTGCTGTAAGCAGACACTGCGCGCCCAGGCGCCACGGCCGCACCTTTCTCTGTATTTGTGGTGACATCAGGAAGGATAGAAATAATTTAAAATTAAGCGAAGCGTTTCTCTCCTTTTCATTAGGCTTACTTTTTTTTTTTTTTTTTTTGAAAAAGGGGCCTGCAGTGCACTAACGTTGCAAAGGTTAGTTTTCGTGTTGCATTTCTCAGCTACAATGTAGCGGGAGGGACTGGGCGCGTGGGAGCAGAGTGGGTACCCCCCGGGCCCGGGTTCTGCTGAGCTCTCCCCTGCTGTGGCCCCTGAAGGTCCTGTCCTGCCAGCTGGGTTGCGTGATGGGCTTAGAGTTCTCCGGTCCCTCCTCCTTTTACGCCGTTTCTCCACGAAGTGAGATTACTTGACGTCACTGCTGTTTTTTTATTTTTATTTATTTATTTATTTATTTAAAATATATTTTATTGATATTTTACAGAGAGGAAGGGAGAGGGATAGAGAGTTAGAAACATCGATGAGAGAGAAACATCGATCAGCTGCCTCCTGCACACCTCCCACTGGGGATGTGCCCGCAACCAAGGTACATGCCCTTGACCGGAATCGAACCCAGGACCCTTCAGTCCGCAGGCCGACACTCTATCCACTGAGCCAAACCGGTTTTGGCACTGTTGTTTTTTTATTACATGACAGTCTGTAACGGGTTCACCTCATTTGCCGTGATTCTCCGCATGACATGTATAAATAGCTCCATATCAACGTGACAAGTCATGTCACCAAATTATCTCTTCCTGCCCTGACCGGTGTGGCTCAGTGGATAGAGCGTCGGCCTGCGGACTGAAGGGTCCTGGGTTCGATTCCCGGTCAAGGGCATGTACCTTGGTTGCGAGCACATCCCCAGTAGGGGGCGTGCAGGAAGCAGCTGATCGATGTTTCTCTCTTAGCGATGTTTCTAACTCTCTATCCCTCCCCCTTCCTCGCGGTAAAAAAAAAAAAAAAAAAAAAAAAATCAATACAATATATTTTAAAAAAATAAATGATCTCTTCCTCCCTTCCTTGCCCCATGACAGCCAGTTCCCTTTCAAGGAGACATCTGCCGTTTCTGACTGACTGGGCCTTTCAGCGTATGCACCTCGCTGACGCCCTGTTTCTCTGTTAAAGCAGCACCCTAACCCAGTGGATCTCAACCTTCCTGACGCCGTGACCCTTTCATACAGCTCCTCATGCTGTGGTGACCCCCAACCATAACATTACTTTCGTTGCTACTTCATAACTGTCATTTTGCTACTGTTATGAATCGTCATGTAAATATCTGTGTTTTCCGATGGTCTCAGGCGACCCTGCTAGCGGTTCTCAACCTGTGGGTCCCGACCGCTGCTGTAGAGCCTAAGACCATCGGAAAACACAGATATTTACATGACGATTCATTGACAGTAGCAAAATTACAGTTAGGAAGTAGCAACGAAGATAATCTTATGGTTGGGGGTCACCACAACATGAGGAACTGTATGTATTAAAGGGTCGCGGCATTAGAAAGGTTGAGAACCAAGGAATGCCCTTAGCATGTTGCTGTTTCTCGGAGGTGTGAGTACTTGGATGGAAAGAAAAGGCTGCCTCTCAGCATCGAAAGCCGGACCTGACCTTCGCTTGCTCTGGAGGGAAGAGAGCTCGTGGGGCGTAGTTCTATCAAAACAGAGCAAACGTGGTTCTTACGCAAGGTTTGGGGGAGCCCTGAGCCTGGGATTGACAGACTTGCAAAGGCCGGAGTGTTGGGGGTCGGTGGCCTTCGGGGGCGGAACCTCGGCCCTCGGTGTGCCTGTCGTTGGCGTCTGGCGATAAGACGTGCGCTAACTGGAATTTTCACTGACCGGCCGTGATGGCTTTGGATCCGGTTTAGGGGTGACTCGCTTACGCCTTGAGACTCTGGCCAGGAGCAGCCGCCATGTCCTTGCTCGCTTTTGGGGTCTAGGACAGGGGTGGGCAAACTTTTTGACTCGAGGGCCACAATGGGTTCTTAAACTGTACCGGAGGGCCGGAACAAAAGCATGGATGGAGTGTTTGTGTGAACTAATATAAATTCAAAGTAAAGGAGCGGAGGGGAGAGCAAGAGAACCGGATAGAACAGCCGGATCTGGCCCGCGGGCCATAGTTTGCCCACGGCCGGTCTAGGAGCTTCCAGTTCTCATGTGCCTGCGAAGTCGTGGGATGGAATGGCCGGTCAGTGGCATGTGTATGCTATAGCCTATCAGGGGTCCTCAAACGTTTTAAACAGGGGGCCAGTTCCCTGTCCCTCAGACCGCGGGAGGGCCGGACTATAGTTTAAAAAAAAAACTATGAACAAATTCCTATGCGCACTGCGGGCCCGGGATGCGTCAGCTGCTAAGCAGGACAGGCAGCGGCACCCGGCGGGCCGGATCCATGTCCTCGGCGGGCCGCATGTGGCCCGCGGGCCGTCGTTTGCGGACCCCTGGAGCTGGCTCGCACAGAGGCTCACCGATGCACACGCTCGACAGCCGGGAACGGCAGCGCGCACTTCTCCGCAGCAGAGGATGTCGGCGAGGTTTTACCTCGGTTAGCCTGACAGCTGAAATACAGTATCTTCTCCAAGTTTTCACTCGTCTGTTTCTTAGCTCACACGCATGGTACTTCATTAAAAGCCGTTACATTTTACTTTCTATACATTTCCGCTAACATTGTCCCTTTTCGATGGGGTGTTTAATACGGAGTTTTAAGGACGCTTTATCTGCGAATTAGCCCTTTACTCTCAGGTTGTAAACACTTTCCGGAAATGTCCTTCGTATTTTGAGTTTGTTTGGGGTGCTACCTCGGGGAGGGCAGCACAGGAAACCTGCTTTTAGAGAGTTGGGCGGACCCCCGTTTTCTGGTCTCCCGGGTTTTCTGTTGTAGTCGGAAAGACGTTTTCGCTTTGAGATGCCGTGATTGTTCCATGCTTCCTCCGGTGCCTCTCTGGTTTAATTTCACTCATTTCGTCGGGACTTCAGATTGGTGTCAGCACGGGGGAGGAAGCAGCTTTTCCAGGGGACCCTTTGTGGTCCCAGCACTCCTTGTTGGGTGGTGTATTATTTAAGCATTCAGTTAAATGATCCTCTTTGCCCCAAAGCAGATGTTCAGAAGCAGGTCCATTTACCTCGGCCCCCTCCGACCCGCCCACTTATATGTTGGCCTTTTCATGGAACGCGATGCCACTTGCATTTTCCTGTTTGTCAGCGGGCTCATGGCTTGTCCCGTGGCATTTACATTAAGCAAACACCCTCTAATGTACTCGGCAACTTTCCTCGGGTTGCCCTTCTTTTCACTGTGGGGACGTTGTGGTTACAAGTCAACAAATTGGTTTCCCAAACTGAACTGCCTTGCTTGCTCCTGGGAAGGTGTGACCGTCTCCTTCCAGCGAGGTGGCGATGGAGGGGCAGGGGAGGGGTGGGATGGAGCGCGAGCAAAGGCCTGCGGACCGGGCGTGCGGGTTTCCAGCCATCGCGGCCGATGTTTTCATAAGACCCGGCCATCGTGTCTCCGTGTCAGTGGGGTCCCACACTGGAGACTCTCCTTAAGTCTCATGAGATGTGATGTTGGCAAACATCACGGGAAAGAAAATGTAACCAAATAGGAAACTCTTTGTTATCTTGTGGGGGGGGCGGGTAGGCCGAGGGGGGCAGGAGGGCACACAGCGGGTCCTAAATAGAGCCGCCCCGGCACCCACCACCTCGCCCCGTCGCTGAGAGGACCCCGACTGGCCTGGTCCTTTCGGCCCCCCTTCTCCGTCTGGGTAGGAGGTGAGACTGCGCAGCGGCCGGGTCTGGAGCCAGGTGACACCGTCCGGCCAGGTGGGGGCTCGTTCTCCCCAGGGGCTCTGCGATGAGCCGTGGTCTCCCCGTAAAGGGGCACCAGGTCTCCATGGCCACGCGGCCCCGGTTTCCTGAGACGTCACAGTGCCCAGCCGTGTCCCTGGAGTCAGACACGGAGCTCTGGGGGCGGCTTGTCCTCCCTGCTGGACAAGGCGGTGCCCGCGAAGGCTGAAGGCTGTTGCGTGTCGCACACCCTCTTCGGGGCCGAATCTGACCCCACTGCCATAAGATGATCATGTGACCCACATGAATGGCGCAACGTCATTCGTTTTGGGGTGACGGTTTGCATTTGGTCAAGTTCACGCCCTATAGATGCATAGACTCGTCCACGTCTACGTGTATATAGCACAGCCGGGCGAGTAAGGGCACGGGGGCGGGGAGGGGAGTGTATTCCGTGTGCCGCGGTTAGGAAAAGCCGGGGTCTTGTGATTTGATGAGAGCCCATTTAGAATTCCGGGTTTTCCTGGAGAAGTCGGAGGGACTGAGTGGTTCGCCTTAAACAGAACGAAGGACAAACAGGGATCTCATACAAATGAGGTGGGAAAAGGCAGTGAAATCCCACCGTCCCCGGGGACACGCTCCGTGTAGAGGTTAAGGAGCGGCCTGGGGTGACCTCACACTCCCGGGCCCCTGCCCTGCCCTCCACGCCATTGTCCGAGGGTGTGACCGAGGTGGAGGGTCAGCACCCCGTCCTGAGCTTTACCTGCCCCTCTGAAGGGTGCATAGGAAATAAAACGGCTAATCCCCCCAAGGGTCATCCTGGGGGTGAAGTGAGCAAGGGGTGCGGGCAGGTGCATGTAGTTGGCAGGGAAACCAAGGATGGGCAGAAGGAGTGACACTCTGGGGCACGGGCCTACACGCCTGACACTCTGGGGCACGGGCCTACATGCCTGACACTCTGGGGCACGGGCCTACACGCCTGACACTATGGGACACGGGCCTACACGCCTGACACTGGGTCATGGGTCTACACGCCTGACACTCTGGGGCACAGGCCTACACGCCCGACACTCTGGGGCACAGGCCTACACGCCTGACACTCTGGGGCACGGGCCTACATGCCTGACACTCTGGGGCACAGGCCTACACGCCTGACACTCTGGGGCACAGGCCTACACGCCTGACACTCTGGGGCACGGGCCTACATGCCTGACACTCTGGGGCACGGGCCTACACGCCTGACACTCTGGGGCACGGGCCTACACGCCTGACACTGGGTCATGGGTCTACACGCCTGACACTCTGGGGCACAGGCCTACAAGCCTGACACTCTGGGGCACAGGCCTACACGCCTGACACACAGGCCTACATGCCTGACACTATGGGACACAGGCCTACACGCCTGACACACAGGCCTACATGCCTGACACTATGGGACACAGGCCTACACGCCTGACACACAGGCCTACATGCCTGGCACTGTGGCTCACAGGCTACAGAAAATACAGGGGGAAGGAATGTACCGGAAGTGAGTGCGGCATGCGGTCAGCGGCGGCTGGGACGCAGGCTGGTGGCGAGCCCCCTGCAAGGAGACGGAAGACCGCGGGCAACGGCATGGACACGGCCGTGCGGCCTGACCCGCCTCCAACGTGGGTGGAAGCAGCCATGCGTAGGCTTTGGCTTGTTGTCAGATTGCATGTTTTCCACGTGCACACGGCTGTGGGCTCGCTAGTAGCTGGGGGCGGGGTGCTGGGGCGGTATGTTTTGGAATAGGGGTGAAGTGCGTGTTTGCCGAAGCTTCAGAGCCTAAAGGAGTGCAATTGCTGGTACATGGATCTCTGTGCTGCTTGCAATTATGCAGGCACCTCGCATCCTCCTCCAGGCTAACAGCTCTGAGGGCGAGGGCTGCAGTATGGCCTCCTGTCCTTAAAACTGCGCTCGGAGACCGCGTCCTGAGACGCTGCTGTGATTGGCAGTGGCTGATCTGTCAGTCACAGCTGGATCCAAGGTAGGTGCTCCCCTCCTCCCCCTCCTCCCCCTCCTCCTCTTCCTCCTCCTCCTCTCTTCCTCCTCCTCCTCTTCCTCCTCCTCCTCTTCCCCCTCCTCCCCCTCCCCTTCCTCCCCCTTCTCCTCCTCCTCCTCCTCCTCTTCCTCCTCCTCCTCTTCCCCCTCCTCCCCCTTCCCTTCCTCCCCCTTCTCCTCCTCCTCCCCTCCCCTTCCTCCCTGTTCTCCTCTTCCTCCTCCTCCTCCCCCTCCCCTTCCTCCCCCTTCTCCTCCTCCTCCTCCTCCTCTTCCCTCTCCTCTTCTTTCTACTCCTCCTTCTCCGTGTCTTCCTCCTTCATCTTATCAAAATTGTCTGCAGGGACAACTAGCCATTTCAGGCGAGTGTGGGATTGGTAGTGTAACCTTCTCACAGGTATTCGTTTGCGATTGCTATCAGTTATTGTGAGAAGCCAAGCTGTTGTCTTCTCTTATGGAAATGAAGGGAGCAGGCAGAGGCTGCTGGGAGACTGACCCATTGCATCAAGTTACCTCCTGCAACTATTCCAGCAGCTGCAGGTGATGCCAAGTCCCAGGTGAGGAAATTCCAGGACACACCCTGGCTCCTGGGATGCGAGGATCCTGGGTGGCCGTCAACTTCCCCTTCTCGGCTGAGGTGCGAATTCCTGGACCCGCTCCCCCTTGGATCAGGGTTGCGTGTGGGCCACTGAGGAGGAGGATGTCTAAGGCTGACCGTGATCTAAACTAGAACCACTCAGCCCTAACTGGTTTGGCTCAGTGGATAGAGCGTCGGCCTGCGGACTGAAGGGTCCCGGGTTCGATTCCGGTCAAGGGCATGTACCTTGGTTGCGGGCACATCCCCAGTGGGAGGTGTGCAGGAGGCAGCTGATCGATGTTCCTCTCTCATCGATGTTTCTAACTCTCTATCCCTCTCCTCTCTCTTCCTCTCTGTAAAAAATCAATAAAATATATTTAAAAAAAATAAAATAAACTAGAACCACTCAGCCCTGCTGGCAGGGCTCAGTTATTGAGCGTCGCCCTATGAACCAGAAGGTCACGGTTTGATTACGGTCAAGGGCACATGCCTGGGTTGTGGGCTCCATCCCCAGTACTGGGTGTGCAGGAGGCAGCCGGTCAGTGACTCTTTCTCATCATTGATGTTTCTCTCTCTACCTCTCCCTTCCTCTCTGAACTCAATAAAAATATATTCAAAAATAAAATAAAATAGAACCACTCATCCCGTCTTCACATGGATTAAATTAACTTGGACATACGTTGCGACCTGTGTCACTCACCTGGGGACCAGGAGTAGACAAGGTCTTCTCAGCGTTGAGGGAAAACTCTTCTTTCCTCCTGAGAAACTCGGTTCCTTTGATGGTACAGTTGACGGAAGTCAGCAGCGCTCCCCGCACCCCTTCCCCTCCGCAGAGTCTGTGAAACCCCGTGGGAAGGGAGTGCAGAGCTTCAGGGGGATGGAGCTGACACCCCCATGGGAAGGGTGTGCAAAGCTGACACCCCCATGGGAAGGGAGTGCAGAGCTTAGGGGGATGGAGCTGACACCCCCATGGGAAGGGAGTGCAGAGCTTAGGGGGATGAGCTGACACCCCCATGGGAAGGGAGTGCAGAGCTTCAGGGGGATGGAGCTGACACCCCCATGGGAAGGGAGTGCAGAGCTTCAGGGGGATGGAGCTGACACCCCCATGGGAAGGGAGTGCAGAGCTTAGGGGGATGAGCTGACACCCCCATGGGAAGGGAGTGCAGAGCTTCAGGGGGATGGAGCTGACACCCCCATGGGAAGGGAGTGCAGAGCTTAGGGGGATGAGCTGACACCCCCATGGGAAGGGTGTGCAGAGCTTCAGGGGGATGGAGCTGACACCCCCATGGGAAGGGAGTGCAGAGCTTAGGGGGATGGAGCTGACACCCCCATGGGAAGGGAGTGCAGAGCTTAGGGGGATGGAGCTGACACCCCCATGGGAAGGGAGTGCAGAGCTTCAGGGGAATGGAGCTGACACCGGACCCCGAGCATCTGGCCACGGGGCCGGCACGCTCCTGTCTGTGGGATGCGTCAGGGCAGAGGTGTGATTATCATGGTCTTGCTTTCTCTCAAGACTTAGGGACAAATTAGGTACGTGGTTTTCCCACCCACGATCCTCAGTAATCACCCCTTTCTGCCTATTCTTATTTTTCAGACACTTTTCAGACGCTTCTGAGAGGCTTACAAGGGTGGCTTCCTGCACCTGACCTGCGTAGCGGCCGGGGAAATGAGTCGCGGCTGGCTGTGGGTGAGGTAACCACGCTGCTCTCGGCCAGATTTCCTTTCTGATGTTGGAACGGAGAAGAAAATTAGCCGGGTGGTTCCGATAGCCTGTGTACCATAGGCTGGGCCTTTCAGAAAGTCCTCTTTTCACTGTAGAACGTTCTCTTTGGTTCTGAGGGTTGTGATCAGTTGGTGGCATTGCCGTTGTGCTGCTTAATATAAAAATGAACATCAGCCCGGCCGGCGCGGCTCAGGGGTTGAGCGTCGACCTATGAGCCCGGAGGTCGTGGTTCCATTCTAGGTCAGGGCACCTGCCTGGGTTTTGGGTGCTGTCCTCCGTGGGGGGGGGGGGGTGGTGCAGGAGGCAGCCGATCAGTGATGATTCTCTCTCCTCATTGATGTTTCTATCTCCCTCTCCTCTCCCTTCCTCTCCCTGAAATCAACACAAATCTATTTCAAAAAGGAGCATCAGAAGCCGAAACCGGTTTGGCTCAGTGGATAGAGCGTCGGCCTGCGGACTGAAGGGTCCCGGGTTCGATTCTGGTCAAGGGCATGTACATTGGTTGCAGGCACATCCCCAGTAGGAGGTGTGCAGGAGGCAGCTGATCGATGTTTCTCTCTCATCGATGTTTCTAGCTCTCTATCCCTCTTCCTTCCTCTCTGTAAAATATCAATAAAATATATTTAAAAAAAAATGAGCATCAGAAGAAGGACATTTTGTGGCTCGAAGCACTGGTGCCATTTTCTCACTGTTATTTCTCGCCCTCCGAGCATAGGCTGAGGTCTCTCCCCGCCCGGGACCCTTACGCTCCTCTGATGTCACTCACTGGCCCTCGGCACTCATTCTGTGTTTCCCACTGGACGGCGCTCGCTGAGCCTCGCAGTTTCTGGTTGCTGTTTCCGTCCCGTCCTCAGACGCTAAAAACTCGTGTGTGCAGACGTCCTGCACTTTTTTCTGCCCCTGCTTGTCATTCATAAGAGGACTGTGGCATATCAGGGGAGAGCTCCTTGGATGCTGTGGGGTTAGGCTGTTCATTGCTGCTGACGCAGAGAGCCTGCCTGTCACAGATGGGCTCACCCGTGGCGTGATCCGTGAGAAGGCAAGCGGGACGTCTCGCCAGTGGCTGCCATCATGTCCCACGGGTGGAGGCGTATTTCAGGGCGTGTGGGACGATTAGCAATGACGGTTCCTGGGAAGCCGGCCGCAAGGCCGTGGTTGGGGGACGTGCGCGTGTCTATTGTGAGGCTGGGAGAGGGAGCGGAGGGTCGCAGAGCCAGGGTTTAATGCTCTGCGTCTGTCACCTGCTGGGCGTGTGCCCTGGACGGGCTTCTTCACCTCTCTGGGCCTTAGTGTTCTCACCCATAAAACGGGGACAATGGTTAATTATCTGCCTGTGAGTACTATCTCGGTACTGCTCCATCAGTTAAAATAAAACATTAAATTTCAGAAATGAATTGCCTCATCAGTCATAAACCTTGATTGCTCTCTGGGTTAAGAAACAAAGCAAGCAAACAAAAGAATCACCTTCGTTTACAGGAAAAATACTGCCATAAAAACTGCCAGGTTATGAGAGATTAGACTGAATACGTTTTATAAACCATTGGACCCGCTCACAGAACAACCTGAGGTGAGGGTGGAGGGGTGGGCCACCTCCTGGGGGTGTCATTGGTTCCTTTTGCTAGTCCTCTGCAGAGGGGAGAGTTAGCAGCCTCTGGGGGGCTCCTCATTCTCCCCTAAAGTAAGTTACAAACCTTTCCTCTGGCCGTGATCAGCTTTTATGTCACAGGAGGCAGGGCTGTTCCAAATGCGTGT